>NC_032013.1:3896584-3916925 GCF_001865875.1 Lupinus angustifolius
GGTTGTGTTTGTTTTCATGAAATATTTTGAGTGTAAACACTTGCAACCTAAGACATATGAGTGTAAACACTTTAGAGAGTATATCTTGTGAGGTTCTATCATTGTTGTGACTCGCCTCCTGGTTTGATTGGTTTCGTGGCATACTTGAATTCATTGGATGATGTTCATGGATACCTTGATTTGATTCTTTTACTCTTGTGTGTTTGATTTTGCTCATTTCATTATATTTCCTAGATTTCATTGTGAAGTATGTGACTTCCTCAGGTGTTTCATTTTCTAGTTTTTGTGATCTTCTTGCATGACTCACTTTTGTGCATATCTGTTAGCATAGTCTTATTTCTTGATTTTGCCCAGGAGTGCAAAAGGTTAAGTGTGGGAGTATTCAATGAACAATATATTACACACTATTCATAACCTAAATTTAGCATGATTGATGATTCTTGGTGCCTAATGGACTTTGTTTCATATGGTTTAACATTTTAGACTTTATTGGGCTAATATTCCTAAAATGAGTTAATTTGTGATTATTTAGCCTGATTAAATTTATTATCATTTTCATATCATATTTGGCACCAATGGCATTTATTATGGAAGTGGGGGATATGTGTTGAAGTGAAGATTGTATTTTTATTTTGGGAGTTTTTATTTGTAATTTCGGTTTTAGTTTTGGGCCCATTTTCGGTTTTACTCTTTGTAAAATAGGGAACCCAAATTCCACTCTCATCTCTACATTCACTCATTTTCCGAATTTCGTTTTCCCCTATTTTGCTCTGCTAGGGTTTCACATCTTCTTCATTTTCGGTTTGTATCTTCCACCGAATGGAAGACTAAACTTGTAGACTAAATTCCTTTGGTATCACAACTCTTGAGGTTTTGTTATTAATGCATTTTCGGTTTCTTTATTGTTGATTTCTTCTATCTTAGAAACTGGATTATGAGTTTATCTTCACTTAGTTGATTTACTCTCTAGTGCATGAATGCTTAGTTCGTCTGAATTTGTTAACCGTTTCATGCTTATGTTGATTTCGCTTAGTTAAAGGCTTAGGTTTTAGAACTTTGAATTGATTATTGCTTAGTTAATTGGTTCTCAACAAATTCGGAAGTTAATGGTTGGAATCTGAAAATAATCAATTGAAACTGAGGATTGAGTTGTGAACAAACAAACCAAAGGGATTTAGCCGTTTTATTACATTGTTTAACTACTGTTTCTGAATTTGATTTACATTCATACTATCCAACAACAAAAACCCTCTTGTGTGTGTGAGTATAAGGTGTTTGGAACTTTGCTTGAAAGGTAATTCTTGGGAAACGACCTAGAAGTCACTTCCTAGTACTGCAGTTCTTAATTGTTATATTATTTGTATCGGGTACGGCCTCGAAGCGTTATCGAAGTTGTAATATATGTTGTTCTTAATAATTATATGTTGTTGTAATCAACAACATATAATTATCAACAACAACACACATATACTATAAATAGATGTTGATGACTACTTGATGAGTTATATTGTAGAACAAAATAAAAAATTTCATTCTTCACATTAAGCAGTGATATATATGTTGCCAGAATACAATGTTCAATTCAATCACAACAGCAAAATAGAATTAACCATCCAAAAGACAAATATAATTGTTTATGAAATTTACACAATTAACCATCCAAAAGACAAACAACAACAATTGTTCAGTCGAAGAAATCATCCCCTATGTGCCTAATACAATTAAGAAAATCTTCATATTCATGGTTATTGTCCAGAAATTCATTAGTCGTTAAGGATGAGTGCAAAAGCAAACATAAAAAAAAATTAGACATAGAGATATAAAGATCAATTCCAGTAAATTAAGCAAAATTGGAATATTCTTACTTCTTGCACACATTCTTTTGTAGGAATATCTTTTTTTAACAAAACTTCTCTTCGGTTTCTTTTTTTCCCTCCAATCTTCTTCTATTTGGGTGTCATAACTAATTTTAAAAGGAAACAATGACTAATTAGACAAATACAAATATAAATAGGGAGAAAATAAAAAGAGTACTTACTGAAACAGAACAACACTTGAAAAAATGATTGAAAATATAATCAATTGTGTGAACCACAACATATATAGATTCAAATGGAAAGAGAATCGCTACCGTCGTCCTTGGCAGATGTGCAAACAAACAAAGAGACGAATAACTCCACCATTAATTTTTCGGATATGTAAATATCGTATCCAAGCAACAACGCTCATATAAGAAAGCATTGTTACTATATCATCTTTAACAATGTTTCTTTAATAAAGCGTTGTGGAATAGATGTAAATTAACAGTGCCATCTTAAAGGTGCGTTGTTAAACATAACTCATTCAAGCTAGCACTAACATCACTGATGTTCAACATTGCTTTTTAAGTCTTGCACGGTTGAAGTTATATCCATATATCCAAATGGACAGTGCTTGCTTGAATGTGCATTATGTATGTTCTTCCTCCTCAATTTAAAGAACGTTGTTCTATCAAGCACGGTTGAAGAACCATAGTTTATTGCAATATCTAGTGTAGTGAGTGTTGTTAAATGTGTGACTTTTAATAGGGCTCATTATAATGAGCATTGTTGATATGATACCTATAACAGCATGAAAGCAAACATTGTTAAATAGAATCATTTGTATTATTCTTTTACTACTTTATTTTTTAAGAGTTGTGATATTTATGAGTTTTACTCATTCCGATTTTTACCCATTCCCCAAGTGGTATAATACCAATGAGGTTCTATGAATAAATGTTTATAACCAATCTGGTCGGTGATATTTTTTACTTTTGGTGGAATCTGCACTTTTTTTGTAGATGACCAATTAGATTGCATTACTAATATCTTATGCACTTGTGCTATAAGGCATATCTTTGAATTTATCTCCTCAGCGGATGAGCTTGAAGTTGAATCTTTCTCAGAATCATTCCAAACAACGTATGCTTCTTTTGATTTGGACATTCGAGAGTTGTTCTTCTTGTTATCAAATTTCTTGAGGTGGCTCGGGCACTGATGCTTCATGTGGCCCGATTTTCCACACTCATAGCAAGTGAAGCCTTCTTTGGGAATCTTGCTTTTCTTGGTTGAGTTCTTGGATTCTTTCTTTGGATTCTTGATCTCTCCTTTCTTCTTGAGATACTTCTTGAATTTTTCAAATAGGAGAGTCAAGTCTTCATCGGAATCAGAATCTGGACTGCAATCCTCACTTTCTTGATCTTCTTGAAATCTTATAGCTTTGAGTGTGATTCTATTCTTGTCTGATTCTTCTTTCAAAGTCAAACGCCCTAACTTCATTTCATGTTCTTGGAGTTTCCCAAACAGAGTAGCTAATGGCATGTTGTCTAAGTTCTTTGACTCCATTATCGCGGTTACCTTTGGTTGCTATTTCCTATCAAGACAACGCAAAACTTTGTTAGACAAATCAACATTAGTAAAAGTTTTATCAAGGGTGAATAAATGATTTACAACATGAGTAAAACGTTTTGGCATATTACATATAGATTCATTAGGAAGCATGCGAAATAACTCATACTCATGCTAAGCGCATTTAGTCTAGCGCGCTTAACTTTACTCGTGCCTTCGTGGGAAACTTGTAAAGTATCCCACATTTCATTTGCATAAAGGCACTGCGAGACTCTAAAGAATTCGTCATAAGATAAGGCCGAAGTAATAATGTTCTTGGCCTTAAGGTCATGTTGGACATTTCTTTTCTCAATATCCGTCCATAAGCCTTTAGGCTATTCTTTAAACTCGCCATCCACCATGTGAACTAGAATGTATGGACCATTGACAATAGAATCTCAAATATCTGTGTTTATTGCCTCGATATAGATTCTCATGCGAACCTTCCAATATGCATAACCTTCCCACTGAATACGGGAGGACAGTTAATGGATGCGCCATCACCGCCAAATAGGTTATTAGAGCCCATATGTAGTCCCTTTCGGATCAGGTGGATGCGGTTGAGCTAGCACGTCGTACTAGCTCTGATACCACTTGTTAGGTATCAGTGGCAGAATACACCTAGAGTGGGGGGTTGAATAGGTGTGGCGGAGCTCAAGTTCCACTTTTCTAGTTTTAACACACTTACTGAAAAAGGCACAGTTAATCGATTAACTAGTGGGCTTAATCGATTAAATCTAAACAGAACCAGAATGATCAGAACAACAACTTGCACAGTTATTAACAAACACACAAACAGATATACAATAGATACTTTTGTGCAAGATTAACATGGCAAGGAACAAGTATACAAAATATTAGCTCCAAACACGCATTAAAATATCTTGAAATATAAAAGAGAAAGGGATAGAAAAGATGGCGCATGGATTTTATCTTGGTTCGTTTTGTTATCCACTACAAATGGGGTTAATCGATTAACCAGTGTATTTTTAATACATGATTAAATGGTAAACTTCTTATATGATATATGCTCATGCAATACATGATTTTCAAAATATAATATCTTTAATGCACAAAATCAGTGTATATAAATGCATGAACCTAATTATCATATATTTCTAGATGAAGTCTCATTTTAGTAGATTAATTACTTTATTAAGTCTTATGAGACTCACACCTAGGTTTACCTAACCTAGACTCAATATCTATGGCAAGCATCTTAGACTTCTAAAAAGATAATAAAGAATTATGACATAAGTCTAATAAGACACCACTTGAGCCTTCGGCATGTTGATTGTAAAGTCATCTTCAAGCTTTAACTAATTCTTTGTCTTCATCAAAACATAAGCAAATGTTGCTAATGCAATCCTTGATGCTTTGCACTCTCATCCTCTACATTTGCAGACAGTATTCAGCTAGCTTGTCGTATTTAGTCATTCTACAACAATTTTTAAGAAAGTGCTGTTGTTTTAATGGATTCTACGTCACTTTCTTGAAAAAGTGATGTTGTTTTTAAGTATTCTACAACGATTTCTTGAAAAACACTTTTGTATTTCCCTTTTCTACCACACTTCAAAAATGTTGTAAAATCTAATCCTATATTCTAAATTGTTCATATAGACAGCACTCACAAGATCCGTTAAATGGAAAATCTTGGGTAGAGTGATATTACTCTAAATCCTAAAAGGATCAACATAGATCAATCACATTTATTGTCACTTATACAATAAAGAATTTTGATTGTGATACAACACTACATCGGGTTATTATTAGTGGAAGAGTTGTTCTGTGTGATGAACATTATTCAATCTGAGTTTTGACGATCAAAAAATGATTAAACTTGTATAGTATAAATGAACATAATAAGATTCAACTCCTAGGATATATATTATCTTTATTTAAGATGATTAGTTATATGTGTGCTAAATTGATATATACATGTCTCTATATTGATTCAGTTATGATATGCTTTTACTATTACAATATGTTTGCATGATGTATTGAACCTATCATCCTATGATATGTGCTTATAATCATGAAATATTAAAATTAATCATATATATTTATTTGTATTAAAGTTTTATACTTACATTGCCTTATATATGAAAGATGCTTTTAAAAAAATTGGACAACAAATACATCACTTAAAATTTAAAATATTGGATTTGCGTCCAAACGAAACTATGTCCAATAAACTGAGGCATCTATATAAGTTGTTTGTCCAAAGGCTTATGCGTCTATTAAGGACAAGCACGTAGACTTATACATCCAACGCAAACTCAATTGAAAGCATGACATCATTATGTGAAGTGCTTTGATTTATGTACTCAATGCAAAGTCCATCAAAACATGACATCATCAAATGAAGCACTTCCAGATCATGCACAAATTCTTTAATGGTTAAAGTTCTCTTGATTGAGATTCTAAAAGCTTTACAAGTAAGAGAATAACTAAGATAGATTCATTTATTTGCTTTTGCATCAAACTTATTTAGATTATCCTTATCATTATTTAGCATAAATAATTTACAATCAAACACATGCAAATGAGAAATATTTGGTTTTCTACCTTATAAGAGCTCATAAGGGGTTTTCTTTAGAATTCGTCTTATTAAAACTCTGTTACGAACAAATCATGTCATAGTGACTGCATCTGTCCAAAGTATTTTAGGAGACCAGTCTCGTTCAATATAGTACGAACTAGTTCTTCCAAAGACTGATGCTTTCTCTCTATAACACCATTTTGTTGGGATGTTCTAAGAGCAGAGAAATTATGAGTGATTCCAAGTTCATCAAAAAATTCCTCAAAAGAAGCATGTTGAAATTCTCCCTCATGATTACTTCTTAGAGCAGCGATTCTTAAGGACTTTTCATTTTGAACTCTCTCAATATACTTTCTAAAAGCATTAAACGCCTTTTTCCCTTGAACCAAGAATATAGTCCATGTATATAGAGAAGCATTGTCTACTATAACAAGAGCATAGTAGTTTTGACCAAAACTTCAGGTCCTAGAAGGGCCAAACAAGTCCATGTGTAACAACTGCAATGGCCTATTAGATGAAACAATATGCTTTGGTTTGAAAAATGTTTTTGTTTGCTTACCCTTTTGACATGCATCGTATAGTTTTCCTTAAGAAAATTCATATTAGGTAAGCCAACAACAAGGTATTTCTTATTCAGTTTATTCAAATGATATATATGAATATGAGCAATTCTCCTACGCCAAAGCCATGTATTATCATTGACTACCAAACATTTGAAATTAAGAGAAGATTCATTTAAAGCAATTATGTAAATATTATTGATTCTCTTAATGACCAGTTTAGAGTCTTTGGGTATCTTGTCCTCGATGATGCATTTGTCAGAGTAGAAAGCCACATGGAATCCCTTGTCACATAGCTGACTGATAATCAACAGGTTGTGCTTGAGTCCCTCAACATATAGATTTCCTTCTATGGCATTAGAAGGTGGATTTTCAACACGACCTACTCCAAGAATTTTTCCTCTATTATTTTCCCTATATGTGACATAGCCTTTGTATCTTGGAGTTAGGACAAAGAAATTGATTTTGCCACTAGTCATTTGCTTTGAGTTGTCGTTATCCAAGTACCATAAATCACTAGCAGCTCCTAAGCATTTCTACAAAACAAGTCAAGTTATATTAGATACCAAATTTGATTTGGGTCCTAGTAGGTTAACACATTTCTCTGCCCATTTATATTGGCCTGAGGGCACATCATATTTTTTAATCATGCAAGTATTGAGTTTGTGCCCAGAATATTTACAATAAGAGCAAATGGGTTGATGTTTAAGTAAATCCTACACCTCTTCGCACTATGGAATATCTCTACACTTTTATCTAAATTTTTACTACTCTTATTTAAACTATAAGTTCATGACTCAATGTTCAAACTTTCTTTTCAAGCGTATGACAATTTGAACATGAAGAAGAAGAGGGTTTTTTTTTAACATCTACATTGTTTTTCATAGTTAGATTTGTTTTTCTATAATAGTAAAATCATTTTTCTGTTTTGAAAATAGTTTAGATAATTTAATATACTCACTATGTAATTCATTGAAAGCATCTTGAATGGTGAGATACCATTAAGGACATATGCTCTTGTTCTTCACTTTCAGGCTCTAAATTGGAGCTTATATCATTTCTTCCTAAGTAATGTACTCTCTCCTTTTGGCCTTCTTTTCAGCCTTCCCTTTGAAGGGATTTTTCTTCAATGTGGGATAATATGCCTTCATGTGGCCTGTCTTTTCACACTTTAAGCAAGTGAACATCTGACCAGAAACTTGTTAAACTTTTTTATGGTCCTTATGATGCAAGTGAACATCTGACCAGAAACTTGTTGAACTTTTTTATGTTTCATTGCTTCTTGTGAATCTTTTTTATGGTCCTGATTTTCCCTCCTTGTTTCTCTTAAGAAACTTGTTGAACTTCTTGACCAGTAAACTCATGTCCTCCATGTCTTCTTTTTCTAAATCATTATTGGAGCTCTCACATATGTTTCCTTTTCTTTGAGTGAAATATTATTATTCTTCTTTTCTTGTTCCTCGTGATGCATGAGTTGGCTGAATTCCAACTCATGTTCCTGAAATTTGCCAAAAAGTGTAGCCAACGATATTTTGGATAGACTCTTCTTTTTTTGAAATGATTGTCACGTTATGTTGACAGGTTCTCGTAAGTGATCTAAGAACTTTAAGGTTGGGATCATTATTGGATAGCACTTTGCCTAGAGCAATAAGATGGTTTATTGAGCCTGAATCTTTTGACTTCATCGGTTCCCTTATGAGTAGTCTTTAGGATATCCCAAATTTCTTAAACGAACTCACAGTTTAACACCCTAAAGAACTCATTTATGCCTAAGGCTGAAGTGAGGATGATTTTGGCCTTTAGGTCATATTGAACCTTTTCCTTGACATTATAATTCTAGGAGGATTTTGGTTTTATCTCCATTACACTATTTGTTACTACAAAAGGTATGTAAGATCATTCGTCAATCGCGTTCCATATGTCAAGATCCTGAGACTTGATAAAGATTCTCATTTGGATCGTCCAAAAGTCATATTATTCTCTAGTATAGCTTGGAGGGCGACTGATGTTGGAACCTTCTCGTAGAAAATATTTTGTGGCCATCTTTTAAGAACAGGATCTAGGGAGTATCTTACTCAAACTAAGATCTAGTGCCAATTGTAAGATCAAGAAGGCAAACTAAGAAATATGGTGAATTAGTTTTCTGCACTAAGTTAGAATTTTCGCAACTTTAAAAGTTAGAGTATATAGAAGTGGAAAATAAGTTACAGAAAATAAAAGTGCAGAATTTATAAATGTAAAGAGTGGGATAAAATTAGAGTTACACCAAAAATTTTATACTGGTTCACCTTCTTATCACTCGAAGGCTACACCAAGTTCTCTTGCAGTACAAGATATGTTTCTTATATTATGAGTTGTAATTACAAATTTGACCTCAAAATTACAAATACATTACACACTCGCCAATATCTCACACACTAAATAAAACACCTCTTTAAGCAACAGTCTTCCCATTTCTACAATACTCTATGGTGAAACATTTATAGAAATTGAATGAAGAATATGAATAGGGCAAATATTACTTTACAAGAAACAACAATTCTACAACTTGCAACCCTTAAGATCTTTCCATACAAGTAATACACAATGATCTTAGTGTTTAAAGTTTGAAACTCAAAGAAAACACTTGGGTTGAACTTCAAAAAAAATTGAAAGCTAAAACTCCAAGTTGAAAGAATAAAGTGTATGAAAGTTGCGAAAGATGTTCATAAAATTGTATGAAAGATTGGCGTATGATTGGTGTCACGACATGGATATTTTAAGGCCTTTAAATAGGCTTCCAACCAGCCATCATACCCCAAGACAAAGGTAGAAGATGTTTGGAATAAAACCCATCCATTTTGGATGAAAGCTGTTTAGTTTGGATTTGAAAATCTGGTATAATTGCTCTCACTAACCAATTACATCACTCAGTAACGGATTACCCAAACACATTGTCCAACTGAGTAATCGATTACTCTGTGTTAATTTTGTTGGGTAACGTGTTACTTAGTTTGGGTAACCTATCATTTAGTTCAAGTAATATGTTACTTAGGTCTACTAACATGTTACTCATGTCAAGTAATCCTTTACTTAGCATTTTGAAAATGAAGATATTTTGACTCTAAGTTTTCCATTGATTTCAAATGGCTTTCACTTGAGAATTGTGGCTAATCATAAATGAAAGATTTTAGGATAGAAGTACATATCTTAGAAGACTATGAAATCTTGAACTTTTGAAGCTAATCTTCTACATTTTCAAGGTCTTCTTCCTTTTTCTTTATTTTTTGTTGATCTGAGTGTCTTCATCAAAATCATGCCAAGTTAGAAGCATGATCTTCTTCACATGTATTGTCATCCTTCATGTTGCATTGTTGGAATTTCATGTTCCATTCCACTATTACCTTCTGATTTTTACTTCTTGCACAAATAACCTTCTTCATCATGGTCATCTCACATTCACCTTTATTAGAATCCATTTTTTATCTATAACAAACAAACTTAAGCTAAATATTCATGCAAAGGGAAAAATATTTCTCAACTTAGAGATGAAAGTAATACACATATAATAAATATTTAAGTTAAATGTTCATGCAAAGGAAAAAACCATTTCTCAACTAATAGAAATGACAATAACACACACAAAGTAGATATTTAAGGTTGAATATTCATGCAAAGGAAACACCAAAAAAAAAGGAAAAACTCACATTCTTGTTGAATTTCGTGGAAAGGAGGTTGTTCAGTTTTGTCAAAAGGAGTTGAGTTGCTGAATATTACAGGAGTTGAGTTATTGATGCTCAGTTACATTGTTGAAGTTTAGAATGTTGAAGGTTTTATTTAACTAGGAAAGAATGAGCGAGCTGAAATGTGGGAACATGTGTGAAGTTTTTAGAGTAAATATGAATGCATTCAACAATGCTAATTATAAAAAACATTATTGAAAGTACACTTTCAACAATATTCACTATGTCAAGCATTGTTAAATATGTTTTTTGAATCACAAATGTTAGTATTTTTTGTTCTTACCAACAACTCATTTATAAATATTTATATCAATATTTTTTAATAAATATATTTTTTCTTACTAACAACTCTTCTATAAACATTTTTGAATCTTAGTATTTATATCAATATTTATATCAAAATAGTTGACATTATTTGTATCACTATTTAGTATTTATATCAATATTTACTTTTATATCAGTATTTATATCAAAATAATTGACGCTAGATTATAGGAATTTGAAATTAATAATATCTTCAAATGCATCGGTTCTGTAGTTAGGTTACACGAAACACCAATATTCAAAAAATGTCATTAAATTGCACTCACTATACCAAGTCTTGTTAAATATGTGACTTTCAATAATGCTCACTTCACTAAGCATTGTTGAGCCTCTACGCCAAAAAACAACAATGCCTTTTTCATTCGACGATGTTGATTATGTATATGTCTATTACATTTAACAATGTTTGCTTCACCGAGCATTGTCGATTATCTTTCATCTTACATTTAACAATGTTCAACACATATGCGATGTTGAATGAGTGTTGTTAAATGTGAATTCTAGCATAGTGAATAGTACCCGTGTTTATGAAAATGAGTTTTTATAAAACCAAATAACAGATTACTTGAAACGTCACATATCACTTGAAAGAAAATGATATGTTACCTAATTGGATAAAAGGGTCTGTAATAGATTGTTGAGGTGAGTAATTGATAACTAAGTGGACAGTAAGGTCCAGTACTCGATTATCACAAGATAGTAATCGTTTACTCTATGTTAGAAGTGATGTTTCCAATTTAAAACTTAACTAATACATACCCAAAAGAATTAGTATGTTCCCAAATGTTTCATAACTCTTGGAATGGACCTTGGGATGCTTCAAAACTCTACACATATCATCCTAAGTTTATGAAAAACATCAAAACTTTCATAATACTTTTGAAAACAACTTTCAATTGCAAATCTCTTCTAAATTTTAAAGAAAAATCTTAAACAAATTTATGCACTTTCATACATTTTAAAAAATAAGACCTAAGTATCATATTGACTTTAAAATGTTCTTATAAGGGATTCTTACATGAATAGATTGGATGTAGTAATCTTAAGCCAGTTAGAAAAGTCTTCTTCTACTCTATAAAATGAAAGGCCACCATAGGTTTTGATGAGAGTTTGTGTAATAAGAAAGTGGTGTCATTTCTTAAGGGAAATTGGGTGTTCTACACTATGCTAGAATCATATTTAACAATACCCATTCAATAACGCATGTATGTTCAATATTGTTAAATGAAAGGCAAAAAAAATTAACAATGCTCGATGAAGCAAGTGTTATAAAGTGTGGTAGGTGGATGTACAATCAACAACGTCCAATAAAACAAGAGTTGTTGATTTTATGACTTAGAGATTCAGCAATGCTCAATAAAGTGAGAACTATTGAATGTCATCATATTTAACAGTGATCTGTATAGCTAGCTACAGAATCTTTGCATTTGAAGACATTGTTTATTCTATTATATATTAATTTCAAATTCCTACAATCTTGTATCAACTATTTTGATATAAATACTGACACAATAGTAAATATTAATATAAATACTAAATAGTGTGAATTATATTAATATAAATATTGACATAAAAGAAAGTATTGATATAAATATTGACGGTTATAGATGAATTGTTTGTAAGAACAAAAATATTAACATATGTGATTAAAATAATAATAAACAATGCTCAACGTATTAAGCGTTATTGAAAATAAACATTTAACAATGCTCATTATAGTGAGGCTATTGAAAGTTAAGATTCAACAATACTCGTTGTAGTGAACGTTGTTAAAATTTTACTTTTGATAACCTTTTATAGTGAGCATTATTGAATGTATTGATATTTAAAAAGAAAATCTCACACATGTTCTCACACTTTCAACTCATTAATTATCTTTCGTTTAAAGAAAACCTTCAACATACTGACCTTAAACAATGTAACTGAGCTTCAATAGCTCAGTTTCATGACATTCTCAGTTTGAGAGTCAGTTATAGATCGGTGAAAGTATTAGCACATTGTCTGCTCGTATTAAAATAATATACTCATTAATAACATGGATTTTTATACCCTTAACAATTATTTAAACATTTAATAATTGAAACGAAACATTATATTTTTTGTATTTGTAACTTGACAAGATTTAATCTTGCTCTTACATATCCTTAGATATAATTGGAAAATCAAGACTATGTAGTTCTGATCTTAAAAATGATTGATATGATTTGTTTGATTTAAAAAATAATAATTGGTCCATTGTATATCTACTTCAAGATGGATGAAGCACCACACATTAATATCCTTACCGCATCAAACTCAAAGACACATTTGAATTTAGTTAAAACTTTATCATCTTTAAGACTAATGAAGCAGCAGAAACTAATGTATGCACCACATCAAGTCTCAAAGTGACATTTGAAATAAAGTTAAAATTTTATCATCTTCAAGGCCAATGAAGCAGCAGAAATTAATATCCTCACCGCATCAAATCTTGAATAGATATTTGAAACATAGTTGAAATTTAATCATGTTTAAGACAGATGAAGTAGCAGAAATTAATGTACTCGCCGCATCAAATCTCAAAGAGATATTTAAAATATAGTTGAAATTTGCAAAAACTAATATTCGTATTGTATCAAATCTCAAAGAGATCTTTAAAATAAAGTTAAAACTTTATCATTTTCAAGACGGATGAAGTAAGATAAACTAATATCTATACGACATCAACTCCCAAAGAAATTTTGCATTGTAAGCGACCATCATAGTAGGTACTCCCATCCACACTACAACTCGACTAAAAAGAATAGGTTTATTTGTTTTTATTAATCTTTTTAAAAATTCATTATTTACCATTATTACTTACATTTTTAAATCAACTATTGTTAAAATTGAATAGAGGCAAAACGAATATACAAATATAAAATAGTAAGCAAACGAGAATACTTGCCTGCTGGATGGAGGAATGGATCCCCAAATGCATATAAGTTTCTGTTTGAGCATAATTCATAAAGTGGTGTGCATGACCCAAGCCCATTGTATGGTCCTCTTCCATTGTGAACGTTTCAAATGACAGAGGCAATTGGTGCAACAAATGCGTCTTTATCAACATAAAGGAGCCTTATCAAAACATGTTCATCATAATTAGATGCCTAGACAGGTGCTCTTGGAAGAGTAAGGATGTAATATAAAAACAAAGGAAAAAATAACATAGTAAAATATTTTTATTATTTATATATAATAAAATAATACTTTTGTTAGTAGAAAAGAAAAAAAAAAAAAACAAGTAACGAAGAGGATACTTATTCCTCTTGGAAAGTTGTAATTGCCTTGAAGGCGGGAACCAAGTCGATCAACTGCTTCACTATCTTCTTCAAAAACCAAATGGGTCCTCTCAAAAAATATCCTTCCTCTTTTGCACCATAAGCAAATGCCTTCCCAGCATCACCAGCTCCACTAACAACAAACACCTTATCAACAAATGGTGAAACAGCTGTGTCCTACTTGTCTCATAATGCATAGATCCAATAGATCCTTAATTAAAGGTTGACCAGGAGCTGAAACTACTCCCGACACTCGAGGGTAACAAAAGTGAGACAACCCATAGAAACTTGTATCGTTGATTTGGGTGGGGAACCGTGAATTGGTTCACGAGTACCGTTTCATGTTGCTTTTCTGAGCCAATATGCCATGATTCGCGTATCGATTTGCAACCCCAAACAAACCACCACTGAAGATATCATTTTCCTCATTCCTAAGCTTCAAATTGTCATATGCATGTCTATTGATACAACTCCACTAACCCCATAAGATCGAGAACGAGGCCGATAAGAGGAGCCGTCACACAGACCACGGAAGAAGAAGAAGATGAGGTAGAACAAATTAGGGTTCGAATGAAATTAGGTTTTGACAAGAAAAAGTCTTAATTACTGATGGGCTTACTTGGACAACCAGAAATATTTTTTTACTTCTCTGGGATCCATCTAAAGAAAAGTACTTCTTATAAAAATATTGAATTATTTTTTCTCAAAATTTAAATAAATTCATTTGTTTAATTTTCCTTAATCAAAATACACTTAAATGAGAATCACCAAATTATTAAATTATATTAGACCACCCAAATTAAATATGGAATCAAATCAAACAAAATTAAAATAAAATATTTCAAATATATTAATATAAGTATAAAGAGCATACCAAAATATATTAACTAAATATAACTCTTGACATAGTAATATATCTTGTACTATATACTCATATGGAAGAGAACGCTTATGAGGGTACTGTCACACAACCACCAAGTTTTGCACATAGTATACGTGAAATTAATCCCCTATCACCCATAACAAGTCCAATAAGTAGAACTTGGGAATGGGCCATTATTTCAAACATGCGTGCGACATCAGTGATCTCCACAGCAGTTGTTGCAATCTTCACTATGTCGGCCTCGGTTGCTTGTATTCTAGCTACTAGGTTGCCAAGATCCTCAACTAAGGGAGTATGCTAATAGTTATGAGATGAAACAATGAGCTTGGTTTTATTGAGTGTCTTCCCACGTATACAGTCATAGAACTAATCAGTAGAGGCAAAGTTTTGAATCAGAGTGTTGAGAGAGAGGGTTAAGATTTTTTGTCTTTTTATGTTCACTTCTACTCCTCTCCTCTACTCTTCTTTACTCCAAATTTGCTTTTGGTGCAGTCTTGTCTTAATGCATATGTGCAATTTTTTAAAACTTGGGAATGAAATTCCCCAGTTTCTTACCTTTTTTTTCTGACATCACACAAAACTGGACAACCATTGAATAGAGTTTATAAAGTATACATATTCTACTAATCTTGGTAACCACAATACAATAGTTTTACAATTTTTTTACTATTTGTCCTCTCCAAAATCTGCAATGGGAATGGAGTATTTGGTGAAATAATATATTTTATGAAATTCTACATTTTATTGATGTTTGTAGTATAAAATTATTATTTTTTAAAATCAATTCAGCAATAGCAATGAAATGTTTTGTGGAATAATGTATTTAATGAACTCGACACTCCTATTCAATTGTTTAGTATAAAATTAATTTTTTTTATACTCCAATTTATTTTGTAGAATTTTTTATTTTATGTTTTATTAGTCACATTATACATACAAACAATATTACTAATATAAATAAGTTTCCTTTAGATTTAAAAATATCAATTAAATTTTTTAATTGAAATTATAATAAAATCTATAATTTAAAATTATAATATTAACTTTTAATTAATAATAAAACAATACTTTTTTAACCTTTTCTTTAGTTTAGGGATATTTTTGTCATTTGAATCATAACATCTTTACAAAAATACATCTTTTTATTCAATTTTTCTCTTATATCAAACATCACAAAAATCTACTATATTTATCTTATTTCTCACATCTTTTTTTATTAATTTTAAAATAAAAACTAAAACCGTTAATTAATTGGAGTATTAAAAATGAAATCCCCCACTTAAAACTGTTGGTAGTTAAACTATCATTGATTATGATTTGAAGATAAATATTGATTAAGGAACATCTAACAAAAATGTTGATTTTTGGGATTTTTTATTGTTTTGAATTTTTTTATATTTTTTTGATGTTGTACATAAGCTATACAAAATGGAGTGTTTACAATTATTATACTTTAATTAGTATCATAAGGAATATCATAGTCAATCAACTAAATTCAGTTGAGATAAAGTTATTTCATCTATAAGGTGAGCAAGTAAAGGTTTCTAGATTGCGAATGCTCTAAGTCAAATCTTGAAATTGTCTTAGAATATTGAAAAGAAAAGGAAGATATGTATCCCATCTTTCAATTGAACTAGATAGGATGTCATGATTTCCAAGTAAGAGGGAGACAACAGTTTTCTTTACATAGAAAACTGGATTATTCTCAGTACATAGGAAGTCAATGCCAATGAAGTTTTCCTTCTTGAGATCAGAAGATTAAACCAAATCCACTTCAACATCATCATGTTCTTGAGTCTCAAATGATATTATCTTAACA
The DNA here is from genome assembly GCF_001865875.1 of Lupinus angustifolius. Lineage (NCBI taxonomy): Eukaryota > Viridiplantae > Streptophyta > Magnoliopsida > Fabales > Fabaceae > Lupinus > Lupinus angustifolius. Next base: position 3,913,141 of record NC_032013.1, read on the forward strand.
TCCTTTTCATGAAATGAAACAGAATGAACATCATTTAGATGAAATGACACAGAATGAGAATCAGCGAAAGGATTGCAATTGCAAGTGGAAAGAATGTAATAAAGAAAGAGGAAATTTGGAAACAAACTCATAGGATATGTGCTAATCTTAGTAGGTGCTTGTAGCCCACTCATATCACCATATTGTACATCAACATAAAATGTTCCAGAAATCTAGCCTGCATATAGAAAAGTATGTGTTATGAAAAGGAAGCAAGAATCTTATATGGGGTCATATTTAATCTCAGAATCCTTGTAGCCCAATATTAGACTTATTGTTTAATCAGAAGTTCAAGATGTTTCAATTGTGGAGCACAGAACAATAAAATCGATGTATGCCTAATTGCATGCTTGCAAATCTTTTTGCAGTACCTAAAAAATAATGTCTCATGCCAACTGAATTTCAGCTTAATTTTTTAATAAAAGCCTAACCAAACAAAAAAAAAACAAATGTCAAAAGTGATTTTTGCGAAGAAGAAAGATACTTGAACAAGCGGGATCTAATTTTTTTCCATGTTAAGGTTTGTCGTTCTACCTGGTACATTTTGTGAGAATGTTCCAGGAGCTAGAAGCCTTGTCATAACGTTGAGAGTGGAAAACTACACTTTCTTTTTTTGGCTCTCTCCTCCTTACTAAGTTGAAGTTCATAAATTTTGAGAAAATCTAGAGTCTCCTCCATTGTTAGCACGTTGAGGTCCTTAATTTCTTGGATAGATATAACTTTTGGTCTCTATTCCTTTAAAACACATCTAAGTAGCTTCCTGACATGTTCTCTATATTCATAGACATGACATGTTCTCTGTATTTATAGACCATGCCAAGTGACTTGAGAATGTTTATGATAGTTTAGAATCTACCCAATATTTGATTTATCTTCTCATGATATCTCATTTTGAATATTTCATAATGGTAAAACCAATATGCCTACTTTAGACTCCTTTACTTGGGCAAATTGAAGTTGGCATAGGTAAACATAAGAAGGGGTTAAATTGTGTTGGTTAAGTTCTCAAACATTATATTTTAATACAAGGATGAACTATTTTGAAAATATTAACCTTACAAGTTCAAATTCTCACAGCTAGAAATAACCAAAATGATTAAAGAGTTTAAAAGAATAGAGAGATCAATAAAATGATTTTTATATTGGCTCACTCTCAATAGATATATATAGTTTCTTCTCTCATAAGGATTTTCTACTCTTCCTAAATTAGCTTACAAGTATTGAACATGTTTTTACGAAAATATTCTTTCTTATATCAAGTATCTTCAGGCTCAAACGACTAGGTATTCTTTACATATGAAGCCTCTTCAGACTTTAATAGCTCAACAATGTTGATTTGTTGATATTACCAACTCTCTACGTGAGTTTCTAAAAAATTAAGATCACTGGAGTCTAGGATTCAATATGAAAAAAAAGCATAAGTTTTGCAAATATAAACTCTTAAATTCTTTCTCTTGAAATAAATTAAAGAACTTAAGTAGTAAATACATACAAATAGTATTTCTATAAAAAAAAAGTATTTTTACATAGTTTCTATAACTTATATTTTCCCGTATTAATATGTCTCTATTTATCTCGTGAGGTTCTCCTTCCTTTTATAAAGAGATTCAACTACTACGGATAATGTTCCTATTATCTTTAAAAATGTCATTTTAGAATAAACATTAAATACATTGGTTGGTTGAGATTTTATCTCCAAGTTGATTAAAGAATACAACATATAGTATTTATGAGTATTAATAATTGAATCATCAATAAACATAATAATTGAATCATAGATAAATATAATAAATGTGTCTAACAAAGTGATATTGTGGAAATCATTCAACTCCATGATTGGACGAGGTCACCAATTGGATGCACTTTGTCTTAAATGTACGTGATATAGTCTTATTTGCACAACTTTTTGGCCTTAATAATTCAATAAGACTGAATACATTTGACTTAATATATATATATATAGGAAACATCCATTTACACTCAAATTAAGTTACTTAGTTACACTCAATCTTAGTCATTCATTTTCTTAGATATAACGGACCAAATGGGTAAGTGAAGTAAATGATGAGAGAGAAAAAGAGAAATCTTAAATAACTTTTATGTTTCATCCATTTAATCTGTTGAATTTAAGAAAACGAATGTCTGAGATTGAGTATAACTAGTGTAACTTATCTTGAATGTATAAATATATTTACAAATACAACAATCTTTACAAATACAACAAATACAAAGCTTGAATGAAGAGATTTTGAATGTATAAATATATTTACAAATACAACAATCTTCCCACCACTTTTTCACCTAATGAGGAGAGAAACAAAAAGTGGTGAGACCCACCTAATTTTGCTTCTTCTTCCCATTTTTTACACTCAATCAAACAAGAGAAAAAAGTGAATTTTCTCATTTCTCTATCTTCTTATTTTCTTTTCTCTTAAAATCATACAAACTAAACAATGGCTTATTGTTCATGGCATGAACCACAAGAAGTGGTTTCTTATTGTTAATGGCATGAACCACAAGAAGTGGTTTATAGTTCAGGCTCTGTCAATGCGTGACAGACTCCACCGGGAGCTGCCTCTGTACAGTAGAGCGTTTTGACCATCCATAAAGCCATGGCGCGGCTAAACCACTAAATGGCTCGACCACCTCTTGGTCATCAGCTAATAGCACAGCCGCTGGGGACATACCCCATTCGGTCTCAACGGTGCGTCACAACGTTTCCGGCATGATGCCTCAAAGTTGGAACCCTTGCTGGCCGTCAAATAAAATAAATAAACATATCATTTAAAATTATATGTATATATATAACAAAATGAATTCTAATGTCACAATTATATACATTCATGATTAAGGGTGGCAATATGGGCTTGGCCCGACGGGCCAGTCCGTTTGGATAGCTATTTAGCAGGCCAGACTGAGGATTTTAGCCCAAAAACTCATATTCAGTCTGTTTTTTAGACGGGCCAAGGAGGACCGGACCGGGCTGGCCTGGCGGGCCACTGTTAAAAAACTAAAAAAGCACAGGTTCTCTTTATTGGCAAAAACATCAATAGAGTCCCCTTTCTCTTTTGAATTTGAAAACCTTCTTCGCCAAAATCACTTGCTCCACTCTAGCCTCTAGGGTTTCTCTCTCTCTCCACAAGCTTTGTTATCACTTCTCACTCACTTGTAAGTCCTCTTTCTCTTTCTCTTTATCTTCTGCTACTAGCTACTGAGTTATGATTTCTGCTATTCACTTGTGTGGATTGAAGTGAACAACTTTTTTTAGTTTATTATTTTTACATCTTCACGGTGTTTCCTTTTGGAAAAAATGCTGTCACGTTTAAATTAGTGAGAAACCATTACGGGAAAGAAAGGAGCAAGCATATTGTTAACATTTTTAGACCCAATGTGAATGAATACTTGGCGCTTTCTATTTTACCCAAAGGCTTATATATGTCTCTAATAGGTTACCCTAATAGCTTTTTCAAGTGTATATTACCATCAATAGTATCCTATTTTGCATAATTTTTTCTATACAAATTTGACTCAGAACTTGTAATTAATACGATTTATCTAAGATAATAGTCAATTCATCCGAATAGTACCTAACCTTTTAGTGGATAGTGTTTTTTGCATAACACAATTTAGGAGTGGAATGGATAAGAAACCCAATATGATTTTCACTCTTTGCTAAAAGAAAATAAATACTGTGATTATTATAGGAGTTTGATCATGATATTGCTTTTCTTCTTTAGACATGCCTT
>NC_032013.1:3917025-3917605 GCF_001865875.1 Lupinus angustifolius
CAAACAATATTATATTTAATATCACTCTCCATTGTGTGAATCAAAATATATATGAATTATGAATCTAAATTGTATGTTTTGTAGCCTATTAATATTCACATAATGCTAACTTTATTTTGTATGTTTTGTAGTTATTTTGGACAACAATTAATATGGAAGGTCATAATTCAAATCCTATTAATATTGATAATGAGATGGAAGACGTTGAAGATGATATTCAAGAATCTCAATCGGTTGAATTGGGTAAGAGTAACAAACGGTCTAAATCTCTAACTTCTGATGTATGGAAATCTTTCACCAAGATAGGAGTTGGAGATGACGGGATTGAGAGGGCTAAATGCAATGGTTGCAAAACCATATATAGATGTGGGATTAGTGATGGTAAAGACTATGGTACATCACATTTACGTCATTATAGAGGAAGATGTACCAAAATAAGACATCATGATATTGGTCAAATAGTTATGGATAAGGAAGGAAAATTGATGTCTCGAAAGATTGATCAAATGGTGGTACATGATATGTTAGCTTCTGCAATTATTGAACATGATTTACCTTTTAAATTTGTTGAGTTTAAGAA
>NC_032013.1:3917705-3937585 GCF_001865875.1 Lupinus angustifolius
GCTCAAATTTAAGGTATGCATTGAGAAGATTGGTGGTGTTGATGCTTCTGTTGGCATGTGTCTAGATGTTCCTACAAGGTGGAACTCTACTTATTTGATGCTTGAATATGCTATTAAATATAAGCATGCATTTGAAAAACTCCACATGTATGATGATAATTACAGATTTTCTCCTTCGATAGAAGAGTGGAAAAGAGCAGAAAAATCCATGTGTTTTTGTTGCCTTTCTATCGTACCACAAACTTGATTTCTGGTACATCTTATCCTACTTCCAACTTGTATTTTATGCAAATTTGGAAAATTCAATGTGTACTCCTTGATACTTTAAGAGATGAAGATGAAGTTTTGAGGAGCATGGCTAATAGGATGGTTAAGAAGTTTGAGAAATATTGGGATGATTACAGTGTTGTACTTGCAATGGGAGCAATTCTTGACCCAAGAGTGAAGTTGGAGACATTGAATTATTGTTTTGAAAGAGTTGATGATTCTACTTTTGAAACAAAGTTGCAGCTAGTTAAGAGAAAGTTGTACATGCTATTTGAACAATATCGTAATACAAGTGCTCCTACTTCTATGCAAACTCTGACTTCTGATGCTCCTCAAAAGAAGGCTAAAGTTCAAGACTTAGACTATATGTTTGATGTAAGTATTTTATACTTTTATGAATTAATGGTTTAATTATATTTGTTATTAATATGTTTTATTTCTGAAATATTTAATAGGAACTCGATAGGCACAAGACGCAACTTGCCACAAAAATGGGAAAGTCACAACTTAATCTTTATTTGGATGATGTATCTTTAAATTTTAAAGATAACAATGATTTGGATGTGTTATAGTGGTGGAAAGAAAATAAAAGTCGATTTCCAGAGCTATCAATTATGGCCCGTGACTTGCTTTGTATTCCTATTACAAATGTTGCATCTGAATCTGCATTTAGCATTGGTTCACATGTTCTTAACAAGTATAGAAGTCGACTTTTATCAAAAAATGTGGAAGCTTTGATTTGTACTCGGAATTGGTTGAATGATTTTGTTTGTGAGAACAAGTATAGAAGTCGACTTTTAGCAAAAAGTGTGGAAGCTTTGATTTGTACTCGGAATTGGTTGAATGATTTTGTTTGTGAAGGTAATTTATTTTTTCAGTACAGTTATCATATATTTGTTAGTTAATTATTTATTTATTCTTATAAGCATATATTAATTTAATCATATACATAAGCAGATGATGATGATGAATAAGATTTCAAAGACGTTGATAGTGATAATAATAGAAAAGTGGAGGCATCTTCTTCCAACAGGGCATCTAATATCTAAAAATTGAAATTTATGACTTAGAAGTTTTATTGTGAACTAATAGTCTAAAACTTTAAGACTATGTTGGTTTCTTCTTTAGAATTTACAAGTTTTAAGCTAAGATGTTATGTTGTTATTGTAATATTGTAGACTCATGTTTGTGATTTTTTTTAAAAGACTTTTATCAAGTTTGTTGATTATTTTTTGTCTAAAAGCTTTAATTATGTACATTTTGGACTGGGAAAACGAGTCAGCCCGTCAGCCTGCCAGCCCTGCAAAATATGGGTCGGGCTGGCATTTTGAGCCCTTTTAACAATATAGGCCGGGCCGGACCAGCCCTTATTTTAGCGGGCCAAAGGCGGGCTGGGCCGGGCCGGCCCACATTGCCACCCCTATTCATGATACTGTTTCTGAAAAATTCTTTCATACATATGTCATATTATATATGTTAAAAGACAAAGTATAATTTAGAGTACATATCATAAAGTTTGTTTATATGGGGAGGATACTTTCACGTTATACATAATATATGTTCACTCTAAAATATGTTCATGTTCTATAAAACAACAGTACAGTGTACCTTATAAAATTTCTGGCAGTTTTATCCTCTTTAAAACCAGAAAATAAAAGTTTTATATGCAATATGATATATATACTAATACTATTTATGTACCCAAAAAATTATATTAATGTTACATATAAGTGATCATCAACGTACATATATATATATTACTTACTGCTAATATTAAATGCAAAATGCAAACAAAATGCATAATTCATAATATACAAACAAATTTGAAAAAACAGAAATCACTTCATTCATTTTATTTTTCATGTTCTGCAGAATATAGCAGAACAAAACAGTACAGAATAGAAAAATACAGGGTTTAGGATTTCATTTCTATTTTCTTTAATTGTTACTATGATGCAGCAGAAATAATTATATATGAGTTCTCTAAACATTTAAGAACATATTTCAAAACATCATTAGGATCGAATCATTGTGAATGAAAAACTATAAATTCTTAAACACAGTGCTCTGATATCCCATATAAACTTTATTTGAAGTCATGTGTAAATGGATCTTAAGAAATCATAGTTTTCACATCATAAGAATAGTTACATATTACTAACCTTTACCCATAGCAATACGATCCTCCATTCAATTGTTGTTTGGTGTTCTTGGTGTTCTTGGTTTATAGAGTAACTCTTCTATTTCCTTCCCGTTCTTACTATGTTCTTCCTTAAGACTGATAGAGCAATCTTTATGGGCAGAGATAGGGACAATGTTTCTAGTGCTTTTATTTCTTGTTAGTATAATGCTTCCATCAAGTAGTATATATAGGCTTTTTTCCCAATAATCTTAACATTTCATTTATAACTCTTCATTCAAGAGTTATGTCATTCAAAAAATAAAATAATACATTCATTCATGTCACAAGAGACATATTTCTTACAAAAAGATTTATAACTATCAATAAATACAATACTTAAGTTAGATAAATGGTAGTAAATTCAAACAACTTTTGTAATGAGGTACCTAGTGGTCAAAAGGCTTTCAAAGTCGTTACATCGCACTATCCACGGTCAAAGGAGCCATTTAGGAAATTTTTATCCTCAACTGTTGAGTCATTTAGCAATTTTATGTTATCTTATTTCATCAAATAACACACATCATTACCTTATAATTTGAAAATCTACAAAAATAGAGGCTCTCAAATTTTCTCTTGATATTTCTTTATCAACAAGAATTATGCCTGTGTTAACTACAATCTTATCATACAAAATACATTATTAATTTTAATATTTAAGAAACAATACTCATTAGGATTCGACTCGTATTATAAGGTGAAGTTTTACCTTAGATCACGTATACTATAATGGTACCTCAACCATGTTCTACTTTGTCAGTCTATTACTAATTATTGGTACATAATCACAAATTATTTATACGTACTGGTACATAATCGCAAATATTTATACGTCAAAGGCTTATGTTGAGTAGAGATGTGAAGATTGATGAGACACAACATTAGAATTGGAATGACAAAATTGATGATGCACATTGGTGATGAAGTTCAGCAACAACCAATTAATGGTTGTAGAAACTCATATTGGAAGAAGATCTCATAGAGTGAGACAACCTCTACCAAGTTTGAGTGAATATGAAGTCTTTCCAGACTTAGAATTAATCACAGCATAAGGTCAATTGGTTTACATGGCTTTACTAACAGAGATGGAACCTGTGAATTTTGATGAGGCAATAAAGGAGACTCACTAGATGGATGCTACGAGAGAAGAGCTTAAATCAGTTGAGAAAAATCAAACTTGGGAACTCACTCCATTACCAGCAGATAAGAAAGCAATTGTTGTAAGATGGTTGTACAAGATGAAGATATATCTAAAAGGAAAGGTGGTTAAATACAAGACAAGGCTTGTAGTAAAAGGTTTCCTACAAAGACAATACCTATATTATGAAAAGGTTTTTGCTCTAGTTGCAAGATTAGAAACCATAAGATTGGTGAATTCCTTGGCAAGTTATCATAGTTGCCTAATTCATCAGATGGATATCAAATCCGCCTTCCTAAATGGACCACTAGAAGATGAAGTATTTGTCACACAACCACCTATTTTTGAGGTTGCATGCAAGATGAAGTAATTGAATGGTTCTTCTTGCAGCTTGGATTTGTCAAATGCACAGTTGAGTATGGAGTGTACATAAGGGGATCAAATATGGATGAGTTACTAATAGTGTGTCTATATGTTGATAACCTATTAATAACTACCAACAAAATTGAAGAAATTTGTGCATTCAAAGAAGACATGAAAGCTGAGTTTGATATGGGTGACTTAGGAAACATGTCATTCTTCCTTGGAATAGAATTCATAAGAATCAATGGAATCTTCATGCATCAAAATAAATAAGTTGCTGGTGTGCTAGAAAGATTTCAAATGCAGGACTGCAATTCAGTTTCTACACTTGTTGAAGTTGGAAATGCAACTAATGGGCTTGAAGAAGAACCAATGGTGGACAAAACTCTATATGGACAGATGATAGAATGTCTAAGATATGTATGCAACACAAGACCAAACATTGCGTATGGAGTGAGGTTGGTGAGTAGATACATGGAGACACCAAATAAGTCACACCTACTTGCAGCCAAGAGACTACTTAGGTTTGTGAAGGGGACAATTGGATATGGATTGATGCTTCCCAAAAAAGCCAACAATAATGTTGATTGGCGTAGAGATAAGAGTGATAGGAAGAGCACAACAAATTATGTGTTTATGCTTGGTGATGCACCAATTTCTTGGTGCTCAAATAAGTAAAATGTGGTTGTCTTGTCTTTATGTGAAGCAAAATATATATCTACTTCTATGGCTGCATGCCAAGCTATGTGGTTAGAAACATTGTTTGAAGAGTTGAAGGTTAGAAAGGAAGAAGAAACCATGTTGCTGACGGTGGATAACAAGTTATCAAAAAACCTTGCCAAAAATTCAATTGTACATGGGAGAAGTAAGCACATTGAAACTAGATTTTACTTCTTAAGAGATCAAGTGAGTAAAGGAAGGTTGAAAATGGAATTCTGCATATCTGAAGGGCCAACTGTGGACATTCTAACCAATCCGTTGAAGAAGAGAAGATTTGAAGAACTTGGGAACAAACTTGGGTTAAAATGCTTAGAAGGAAAATTGAATTAAGAGAAAGCGTTAGATATAATTCAGTTTATAAAGTTAGAAGTTACTATAGTTAGAAAGTTTAGTTAGTTAGTTCTTAAATGATCAACTATGTATAGCTTGCAAACACACTCAATGGAGTATTGGAAACGAATTTCTCTGATTTTCTACCCTTTACTTTGTTTCTGTTTTCTTCTCATTCTTCCTCTCCCACCTCTTCATTCATTCTGGTTTCTGCTGCATAACGAGAGTATAAACACAACAACAATGACTATGAAGTTATGCACGGGTATTATATTATGGTTGAAGATCTTTATCCTTATTGGTATCTCAAGCCAAGTGTCATTTAATTGGAAAAAAATAGTTATAAAAATATTAACTAATATTTTATATTATTCAGTGAAATATTATTGGATATGAACAAAAGGACATGTTCTTTTTGAGATAGAAGATCTCTGTCATTATATTGTTTATTAAGATTGGTATTAGGTTTTGTGTTGTGCCACCACACACCCTATCCGAAACAAAATTTATTTTATTTATAGAATTAATGTATAAATCTAATTTCATTTTTTTTTAATTTTGTCTATAACAAATTTGCCAACAATTTTGTTCATAAAGAATTAAAAAATAAAAACAGCATGTACAAAATTTTGGTCAATAAAGTCTAAGTGACATGAGTCTTTAGGGCATATTAGGAACACCGCAAGTCTCATGGTTTTGTTAGTGCTTAAGATTATTTATCAATCACATGAGATTTAAATAATAGCTATATACAATACTAGTGAATTTCTTTCCAACTAAATAAAGTAATAAACATTTCATCACTAAATTTTATTCCTTTAAAAAAGGAAATTCAACAATCAAATAAAACAGTTTAGTCATACATGGTAGGATGGAGTGGCTTATTGCGGAACCAAGATGGTGTGAAAAGCGTGCATAAATGTTTGATGCTATATTTTTATTCTCCACGTGTAAGAGCGTCACGCGTGTTCCACAAAGTCACGGGTTGAAGAGGAACTAAAGGCATAGTTTTCAAGCTTGAAATATACGAAGATCGTTTCTTATTACACATATTATTATGCAGCAGTAATAATAATCTTCAATCTTGCCATTGTTCTTAAGATCGGTTAAGTATATTATTATGGGTAGGTCTGAAGTCCTTATGGCTCTGCTATTGTAGAAAATTTGAGGACTTGTGAACCCTTATTAGGAAAATGTTGGCGAAAGCGTAAAATGAAATTTGTGGATATTTTTCATTATTTGATTAAGGCATAAGATCTTATTTACAGTACATGAATAGGTAACAAATTTACTTAAACAAACTAATAAAACACATGTGTTAAATGTGTAAAATATGTGAAATATGTAAAACGTGGTAGCTTTGTTCTTCAATAGCCCCTCAAGCTGGAGGGTAAATGACAATGACTCCTGCTTGATAATTCGATTTGATATCGTGACAATGTAATGGATTGAAATCTCTCAATCACTTGATATTGTTGTTGTTGATCTTGTCGATCTTGTTGTTGATCTTGTTGTTGATCTTGTTGTTGTTGTTGGATCATATGGTGATGTTTGCGCTTGCGGTTACCGAGTTTCTCTTTGTGGATCCTCTTGCGGTGAATGACTTCATGATGTTTTTAGCTTATCTATGACATTTTGTTATAGTAAAATTTTCATTATTAGTTGTTCAGCTAGGTAGTCGAGTTATTACAATGTTTTAAAAATTGGAATGTAAAGTTATTATTTAATATTAGATAGTGTTATAAAAACTTAAATTTTTTTTTATTGTAAATTTATTTAGCTAATCCAACCGGTGACTTACTAATTCGACGACTGGCCCATCATTGAGTAGATGATTTCAACTTTAATAACATTTATTAAGTGGTCCAAAATGCATCAAATTAGATAATTGAGTGTATTAGTACAAATTTATATAACCAAATAGGTGTAAAAAATATGAACTATAAGAGTAATATGTAGAAATAAAATTCATGGTCTAATTGTGCATACCCAATTCTAGAGAGAAAAGATTCTTCTACAGTACTAAAGAGACATATTATTACTTTTGTATTTACAGTAAAGGGTAAGTATCATTTCATTACATAAAAGGTAAAAATGTCAATCATTTTATTTTAACTTTTATTTTTAATGTACTTGTATCTCAAATATAATAAAATAATAATGTATGTCATAGTGTATAGAGATAAAGTATCTCGTCATACTTTTACTTGCCACAAAAAATAAATGATGTTATGATACAAGTACATAATATAATTTTATTTTTTGTTCGTCAACCATTCCCTTCTCAGTTTTCGTTTCCACCACCATTACTTCCTCTTTTGAGAACATTCACAATCACTAAACTCACGTCTCCTCAAACCATAAGCTTCCACCATGATGTAGGCTTGGACAATGACAAACGACACCAAAAACTCCAGGGCATAAGAGATCTATTGACTAAGGCGAGAATCAAAGGGACAACTGAAGCACTACGTCAAATGTGGCAACCCTAATTGAAACCAACACAAGGGAAGAGGAATTTGAGCCCAAGATGGTATTGTGCATTGAAGATTGGAAGATTTCGCAACCTACAGCCGTTTTAGCCACTGGAAGCACGATTGGTTTGACACTAACGTGAACACTGCTGTGTGTTAAGACACGGCTTCGCCGTCTGCAATGGCTTCGCCGTCTGCAATGGCTTCGCTCTCAGTAATATATGTATATGCTGACTGAAATATTTCACTTGGATAAAGTACATGTTTTCCAAAAAAAAAATGTTAATATATCAAAGATGAATTTGGCCATATGTATCATGATTATAACAAGTATTAGTTTAATGGTATAAGATTCTGCTAGATTATAGAAAACCCAAAAGATCAATGATTCGATTCGAACAATACTTGTTAGTAAGCATAACCACACATCTAAAAATATAGTACCTTACCCTGATACCCTTAATAATAAAAAAAAAATATGTGCCTATGATTATGAAATCATTCCAACAACTCAATAATCCATATTCAACTTCTCATTTATATATGAGGAACTAACATGCCCTTCCAATTTATATATATAGACAGAAATATTAAAAACTGTATAGGGAGGTGTTTTTTGTATTTACTAAGTGCACAAGCAAGACTGAACATCAGTCTCCCCAGAGAGTCAAGTCCACAAAACTTTCCACACCAACCCAATTGAATCCTCTCTGCAAAGCTGGTGGTGTGATAATCAACCCTTCTGCCATGCTATTCATCAACCCTGGCATGTTAAACACTTCTTCTTCATCCCAAAAGAAGCTTCCAGAATCTCCCTCTAAACCGACCTCTAAAGACAACTCAGACGCATTTTCAGTACTTATTTCTTTGGGTTTCAACTCTCTGGAGAAATGTTTCTGAGCTTCTTCCATTGCAGCAAATTGAATAGCTCTAATGGAAGAGGTCTTTGAGTTAAGGCGTGGCAACAAGGTAGATGAGTGTGGGAAATTTAAGGAAGCAGTGTCTCCTTTGAAAGCCAAAGCTGCAACATCATAGGCTATGGCTGCCATGTCTGGATGTGCAAATGTTCCAAGCCATACACGAGTTTTGTTGTTAGGTTCTCGTAGCTCGCAAACCCACTTCCCGTTTCTCTTTCTCACACCTTTATAGATTGGATGTCGAGTCTCATGGAACTTCTTCCTTCCATCCCTTCGTTTCTCCATTTTTTCCTTTATGTGAAAATTTCTCTTATTCGTTAAAGAGTTAATCTCTTTTGGGATGTATGTCTATTCCTCTCAACAAATGTTGTTCTTAAGAATCGAAACTCTTAAGTTTTTAATCTTTTTGAAGATTTAGCAGACCTTATACCACTAAACCAACTTCTTGTTGGTAATGCTTTAGATTTAGATTTATTTGCTACAAATACAACAATAATGTTAATGCTTTAGATTTTATAGTGCAATAAAATGTAATGTGTGACGCGCACAAAGTAGCACGAGGGGAAAAGAATAAAATAGAGGTTGTTGTTTTTGGAAAGTTATATTCAGAGCATCAGTGGCTGTTTATGACTTGCTTTTGTAAAATTCCTGTCTAACTTTATTCTTTCTCACAATAGTTTCATACATGTTACTCGCATTTAACTAATTGTAATTTTTATTATGAAAACTTTAATCGATCTAGCTACAAATATCCTATGTTTAATACGACTATTAAAATTCTTAATAGTGATCTAATTTTTATTTTTTAATAAATACTTCACATTTCATAAAGATTATACAAAACAACATTTTATAACTTCCATTGTTTTTTGCAAGTAACTTTGATAATTTTTAGTTACGTTTCGATTTTTGGATGAATTTTTGAGATAAATGTAGAGATAAAATATGAAAGAAGTAAATAAGAAATACAGATAATGTGATTTGTTGTACAAGAAGTAATAGAGTTTGAGATGTACAAATAATATTACTCTTTTCAATGTAAAATGGTGTTAGAAAATTTTAGGGTTTGGCATGCAACAAAAAAGAATGTTAACAACACATGTAATGCAAAATCTCCGAGACGTGCAGAAACAGTGGACTTTTTAAGTTTGATTTGCTCGAATCAATCTCTTTTATAGATTGGATTCAAGAGGAGTATCAACAAATTTCCTTTAGGATGCAATGGAGACCATTTGTTGATTTTGCATACCCTAAATCTCTTTTATATTGACAATGATAGATTACCGACAAATAGTCTCCTCAATTCTCTCTCAGCACAAGTGAAAAAAGATTGTGATTTGGAGTCCAAAATGAATGAGTGTGTTGGTGAGGCTTGAAATAAATATTGTATTAATTTTACATTGTCTAATATTAGAATAGTCTAGAGTGACCAATTTTATATATTAGATTCAAATTCCATGTTATAATGTGCACCAGATATAGGTACCAAATAGAAACACCGCATGAGCACTTGGGCTCATGAGTGTGATAGGGCTTATAATGCTTATTCTCTTATAATATCTTGGTAGTTGCTTAGCACTCTCGGGGACATATGTACAATTGGTCGAACTCCATTACCAAATTTTCTTGTGTATTCTCTTCTATATATTCAATGCACTTTATTTGATTGATTGTGCTACGTAAGGATTGTTTCCATTGTACCAACAATTGATATCAAAGTCAATTGGTAGATGATTCCTAACCCAGACGCTAGATAATGGCTAAAGAGGGTGAAGGCATGTTGGCTAGACAAGGTGCGTCAAAGATACTGCACATGCGCAAGGATAAAGAAGATGAGTTGAAGAAGAAGAAAACATGGCAGAACTATGATGAGGGTGGTATATTTATTGATCCAGAACCCCAGAAGTTCATGTACTTGATTAGGACCATGGTAGAGATAGGGGCTCATGTGTTAAGTTAGGCTCTGAGACAGGTGTCAACAATATCTCTCTTGATGTTGGAGGGGATGATCTCATTTGATATGAGAAGTGGAATATCCTAACAGTGTGTCAGTAACGTCATAGTGAAAGATATTAATTATTAGCATATTCACAAAAGCACTGAGGCGCTGGCTGTCATTGATGTAGGATGTAACATGTACATTGACTTTGATGCAAGATGTAACATATGCATTATAGAGATTGAGAGTGTGACATGGGTATTGGCTTGGATGCAAGGACGTGACACATGCATTGGTTAGCATTGATGCAAGGTGTGTGATGTTGGTATACTCCTTATGGTGGAGAATGAGACTAGACAATGATGGTAGCGGTTGAGACATTCCAAGAAAGCTTCAAGATTCAGTGTGATGAGTATTGAAGATGTTGATTGTTGGTGATCTTTTGTGTAGAAGTTCCATATATTGAAAGACTTCCTAGCAATAGGTGGCTAGGGGGCGTATTCCATTAGATGGCGGTATGGGAAGCTACACTACAAGTTTGGAGAGTTAGCCTCTTGGTAACATCGTCAAGCTGAAGGGGAGAAGACTATTATGTGGATGAGTTGTTAAAGAGAATTAGACATTAAGCAAGATGCAGTGGGATATTCGTTAAAGTGAAGATTCTTGTGTAGATTTCCTAAGGAGCGAGATATTCGTCTATTTCAATCAAGGTGGAGATTGTTGGAGATACTTGAAATATGTATTATATTACTCTCATATTGCCTAATATTAGAATAATATAGAGTGACCAGATATTATATATTGGACTCAAGTCTCTTGTTATAATATATACCAGATATAAGCATCAGATATATGCACCAAATAGGAACACCTCATTGGCACTTGGGCCCATGGATGTGCTAGGATGTGTAATCTTTATTCTCTAATATTATCTTGGTCGTTCAACTCTCCTAGGGATGTAGGCACAATTAGTTGAATTTCGTTACTAAATTCTTTTGTTTCTTCTCTTCTTCTATTTATTCTATGCACTTTATTTGATTGCTTATGGCTAATATTGCACAACGATGGCTTCCGCTGAAACAATAAAGTAATTCTGATTTTTAATTTTTGCTTATGCTTTAATTCAGGCAAATGGTTCTATTTATATACTAACTCATGTTACTTGGTAAAAGAAAATAATCATTCAAAAACGGCCTATCAAAAGTACAATACTTAAATCAGGTAAATCATAGTAACGGGAAACAAGTTGTGTGATGGCCTAGGGGTCAATGACTTTGCCTTTTCACCATCCGGAACCAATTTATGTCCTCCACACTACTGAGCCGTTTAGCAATTTTATATTCTCTGATTATCAATTAGAGAAAAAAAAAATGTATGCATTGAAGTATATGAATTTCTGTGTCATCCACCGTTTTATTTTATTATTATTGACTCTTTTAGCAAAGTAATCCAAATGAATGACAGATAATATAGTGACTGTATATATAAATTTTTATAATGATAATACATAAATATTACATTTTTTTTACAAACGTACTTAACGATTAATAACATACAACCTTACTTTTAATTTAAAAATCTCTACAAAACATAATAACAATTTACTAAAACGTTAGTTTGGATTGTTATGTCCTTTGTATAACATACATTGACTACGAATTTAAATATGAACAAGTATTATATTATTTGGTAAGAACCGGTAGCTAACTAACATGAATTAGGCTTTGCTCTGTGCCACTACTAACCAGAAAGTTAGTTGTTAATTTAACCAAATAGATTGTAAAAAAAAGTATGAAGAGTATTGTATTCATGAGGACTTAGTTGATATTAAATTGTTTAACAAACCTATTTAAATTAGGTGAATAGGGATTTTGGTTTGAAAATTTAATTAATAAAAATAAAAGTAAAAGATAACAAATTTGAATTGGCAGTAAACGTGAGATTAGACTTCACTACGGAGCATAATAATTGTCAATGATTTGTGCAACAATGAATGTAAAGGGGGTTGGGGTGGAATTAAGAGAAGAGACGTGAGAAATGTAGTGTTCAAGAATGATATTAATTTTATTGCAATTCAGGAAACAAAAGATGAAAGTGATTGAGGATAAACTGTCATTCGATCTGGGTTAATGAAGATTGTGAATGGGATTTCAACCCTTCTCATGGTTGATCAGGTGGCATTCTCAGCATTTGGAAGCATTTGGGATTGTTGCAAATTCCGGAGAACTTCAACTGTTCACGGTTTGGGATATTTGGCAGCCTTTGGTATTTGGCTCCCAATATATGATGATATAATAAAGATGATATTTCTATGAATTCCTTACAGTTTTTATCTATTTATCAATTCCTTTGTATAAACAGATTAATAATTTAATTAACTAATTCTCATTCTAATAACAAATTAATCAATCATAATAAATTGAATGTTATAATGTCTAGTTTAATTAACTTATTCCTAGAATTAACATGTTACTTTTTACTAGATAACGTACTCTAGGTCTAGTTTAAACATAAATTCTCATTACACATGTTCAAACCTTAAATGATGCATCCTGTAGTCACACAAAAAAGCATTAGAGACAATAGTAGACATAAAAAACAATGAAATAGTATTAAAAACAAAAGTCATATTGGTCTATGCCAAAATTGATATTTAACTATGTGTTGAACGCTGTTAAATGTAAGATGGAAGAAAATTAATAGTGCTTATTGAACAAAACACAGTTAAAGGTGTTATCTTTTGTTATCTTTAACAGTGCGTACTGGAGCAGGTCATATATACTTCATATATTTAACAGTATTTCTTCAATAAGTGATATCAATTGTGTTATCTTTAACAATGCTTATTAAAGAAAGCGCTATTAAAAGTGTTATCTTTAACAACGCTTATTGAAGCAAACGTTGTTAAAACTTCATATATTTAACACCACTTCTTCAATAAGTGTTCTTAAACGTTTGTTTTAGTGAGCGAAAATATTTTCAAATTCAAAAACAAAACCTCACATAATAATATACATCACTCAGTTTATTATTTCTCTTACTTTTCTTCTTCTCCATAAGTTACATTTTTTTCTCTTTTGTTTTTAGTTTATCTCTTCAAGCAAATTATCGATTTTTGGTTTTTCTCTTCAAGCATAAGGTAAATCGTTATCTTATTTTAGCTCATTTATTTCTCTCTTCACTAATAATGTGATCCTTATTTGTTGTGAAGTTATGCAGCTATGATGTTCTAGGTTTTTTGCTATGGTGAACATTGGAGGAGAAAAAATGAACAATTTGCGTAAGATCTCATTACTCATATGTGACTTTATAATATTGGAATTTTTTAAGGTTGAATGTAATTGAAGTCGTTGGTGATTTAACAAATCTATTGTAAATGTGGTGGAGTTGGACATGTTTGTCATGTACTTGATAAAATGTTTGGGAGAGATATTGTCTTATTTAGAAAGTAGACATTTAACAACGCTTGCTTCAATGAGTGCTATTAAATGTCTACTTTCTACAGCACTACAAAAATCATTGTTGAATATAACTTTATATACTACTGCGTTCACATAGAAATCGTCACAAAAACACTATTAAATGACAATTTTAAGCGCTGTTGTTTTGCTATTCTAGCGTAGTGCATCGAGTATAAATAATTACATCTAATCCGAGACAGAAGGGTTAAGCTCCTCGTTCTCACAGAAACCAAAGCCTTAACTGTGGTAGACATTCTTCTTCTTCTAAGCAATGTTGTAGAGAGTTGTGTAGTCTTCAATCATTGGGTTTCGTCCTCTCATAGTCTCATATTAATCCTAATTTTAATATCATTGTGTGATTATCTTCAAAGATTCTGATTAAATTTCTTTCTTGTTATCATATTTATCCTCTTTTCAGCATGTATATCTCTAACAATTATGTTCAAATTTATCTTTTGTTTCCATATTTATCCTCTTTTCATCTAGTGTATTTGGTGTGATATAAAATTGATATTATAGGATTTGATTACTATTTAACTAATTCATATTATGAATGACATTTATTTAAATTTTTAGAGTAAAAAATGTTCAAATATTCTTATTATCTATGGTAAGTTTTGAACTTAACAATTCTCTCCAACTTAAAACTTTGTTTACCCCCAAACAAAGTGCAAGTCAAGATTCAAAAATGTGCATCCAGATTTTTGAAGACGACTTTCCTGACATGAGTAACATTGTTCAAGTACTATCAACTTTTACCTTTTAACACTTATAAAAACAGAATTAAAGAATGAACAATTGCAAAGATGTGTATGATATATAAATTGTCAATAATGAATTTGACAGCATTTGTTTTTGATAATAAAAATAAAGAAAATATAAAAAAATTGGTGAATAAAATTGAAGTGAAACGAGTTTAGATGGTATAATAAGTTTAGATGGTATAATAAGTTTAGATGGCGTAATAAGATTAGTGAAAATCTCAT
Organism: Lupinus angustifolius; assembly: GCF_001865875.1. Classification (NCBI taxonomy): domain Eukaryota; kingdom Viridiplantae; phylum Streptophyta; class Magnoliopsida; order Fabales; family Fabaceae; genus Lupinus; species Lupinus angustifolius. The sequence goes on from NC_032013.1 coordinate 3,932,480, forward strand.
GATTTTATTTAAACTCATGACTTAAATTTATAGACGAATCAATTTCTTACTAACCAAACAAATATTCCATCATTAATTTCTTCTGTCTTGAAAAGGGATGTTGTAGACTATATAGTCAAGCAATACAGATTGGTCATACATGATAGGACTGGAGTGACTTATTGTAGCACCACGATGGTGTGTAAAACGTGCATAAATTGTTGACGCTATATTTTTAATCTCCACGTGTAAGAACGTGACGCGTGTTCCACAAAGTCACGAGGTTGAAAAGGAGATAAAGGCATATTTTCCACCCAGAAATACGTGAAGATTATTTCATATTACGCAAAATCTTTCATATTATATATTTTATATATTATTATGGAACAGTTATAACAATCTCCAATCTTGCTTTTGTGATTAAGATCCATTAAATATAGTTTATGGGTAGGTTTGGAATCGTTATTGTTAATCAATCATTATTATGCAATTACTCTACACGAGACAGTTCTATATTTAAGACTATCTTGGCTCTCAAACAGTTTCGCTTAATGGTATGTTTGATTAAGAAAGAAAGTAGAAAGACAGAAAGTAGAAGGAAAAAAATTGATGGATCTAAAAGTAATAAAAAATGATATGATAATTTTATTGTTTGATATGATTGAAAATAGAATAAATTAAAAATGAGAGGAAAGAAAATACACATTTATACATAGTATATTTAATGACACAAATAACCTTATTATTTATATATATATATAATTATATAGTATGTCTAATTTTTAAACACTATTTTCTCTTCTTACTAATTACATAACTAAATAATTTTTTAAGAATATTGATTAATATGTTTTTAAGTAACATATTAACCTTTCTATATGTTCTTCTCAATAATGTATCTAAAGAAAAATATAACCCATCTTTGACAATCATTTTATGTTTAAAATTATCTCACTTCCACACATTTGTGTTTTGTCTTTTTAATTTATTTATTATTTGTCACTTTGTTGGTAATTTTAACTAATTATATTTCTTTTTTATTTTCCACCATTTTTATTGAGCATATGCAATTACAATTTATTTGTGAGTTCAGCCAGTACCAACAAAAATAAAATTAAGATAATTAATTTTGAATAAAAATGAATATAAACAAAGGAGTTCACTACATTGTATCTATTTTCATATAGATTATTGTTCTTTCAATTCATTTACAGTGGAAGGGAAAATTTGGAGTTTTTATGGTTTTATTTCCTTTCTTCATTTTCTTTACAAACTAAGGAGAAAAAGTTTTTTAGGAAACTCATGCATGTTTTTTCTTTTCCTCCTATTTATTGTTGGACCCAAATGGTGGAAAAGATATTTTTCACCATTTTTCTTTCTTCCTCTTTTATTTCCTCTTGTTTTTCATAGAACCAAACATAGTCAAATACTTTATTCATATGAAATAGATTATTGGGATGAAAAATATTTTATCATCAATGAGGATATAATTTATTATACTAAAAATTTATCTTTAACATATTTTGCTATTTAGCTCAGTTCATCCTCAAATTTATTAGAGTATAATATCACTACAGTAAAACTTCCTGTTAGCCACGGTTTCAACCGTGGCTAATGTGCAAAAATACCGTAGATAAACGGAGTGGCCACAATTGTTGTTGTTGTGGCAAGGAGTGGCGTTACTAAACTTTAGCCACGGTCATTATGTCAATTCGCTACACTATTAGAAAGTGTGGTAACATTTATCTAGCTACGGTCTATACAATTCAGCTACGGTGGAAACCGTGGCTAACTTGATGATTTTGCCACTAAGTTATTTATTTTGCTACAATCCAGCCGTGGCTAATTAAATTTATTTAAAATTAATTTCATACATACTCCTCTCATGATCCCAATGTGCATTGGCTAACAATCTTTATTTTCAATAATATAATGATAAATTTATAATAAAATTAAATATGTGCTAGCTAATAATAATGGTAGTAAAAATGTTATACCATTAGAAAAGCGAATCTTATACAATTAAGAAATGTTAAACATTCAACAATCCTTATAAAAAAACAAAAAACAAAATATTAAGATCATACAAATTTATGAATATCTAAGAAACCATAATAACTAAGATGGTGGAACATCACAGGCGAAAGTGGTTAATTCACTACCAAATTTTTCGACTAGAAACTTCTCAAGAGTAGCCAATCTATTATGAGTATGTGCAAGTTGCTCCTTGGTCTCTTCATATCCTGATAGTTTTATTTCCAAAGTTTGTACATACTTCTTTAAGTCTTCAACATTTTGTTGACTAGAGCCACTACAATCCACAAAACCAGTAAAATGTCTAGACGTTCTAAAAACACTAGAGGGACAAATACCAGTGCCCAAACCATGCACTCGACCTGAATGTTCAACTCCATATGCTTTTCCAATTGCATTATTAGGATGAGCAAATACCTTCGATGAAACACCTGAAGTAGTGACATTTTCTTGATCTTGAGGTAAATGCTCTGATATTTTATCCTATTAAGTAACAAGTAATTAATAATTTATATAAAGGCAAATTGCAAATAGCATGGCAGTAACCTATAATGAAAAATTGCATCAATAGAATTAGAGATAACAAAAGGATATTATGCATTTGCTTACCTAACTAACTGCATACCATTATCCATTTGATAGCTTATCACTTTCTCAAATTGTTAAAGCACAAAAAAAATTATCCATTAAGAATTAACATGTATATAAACTCATTTATTAGAAATTTAACATATATTACAACAATTATTATACATGATATAATAGATGAAACAAGATGTTCTACTTTTGTTTTCTATCATGATGTGACAACACAGTGTTTAATTTTTTAATTGATTAGATGTGCACTGTTAGCCAATGACATAATGGTTTGACCCAATAAGCATATGAGCTATGATATACTCAAAAGGTCATTAAGGGCACTGAGGTTTAACTTGCATTCCAATATTCAGCATACCACAATTTAAAGAATAAGGTAAAAGTTACGTACTTACAGCTAGAGTTTTTAGGACATATGTAATACATGTGTGAAAAGACTTTAAATTACTTACAACTAGATTTTTTCCTTCTTCGCTCACATAACTTCCATCCTTCTTCAACAAAGTTGACAAAACAACCTCACCACGACATACAGTTCTTTGCAATTTTAGCTCCTAAAACAATCAATGAAATGTATATTAAAACATAAGTTTTTACATTCACAAAACTTCATTATCTACAATAATACAATTACCTAGGCAACTTACCATTTGAAGACCTCTCCTTGCATTACTCATACTACCACCAACATGAGAAACTTAAAGATTCTTACGATTTCTGGTGTTCGCCAAACTTTGTTTCTACAATTGCCAAATGTTGTAGTCATTATATTAGAAAAATACAAGGCTTGGAGAAATTAAATACTTCGCAACATAATGCTTACCTTCATCTTATCTTCCTTATAGTGATGCACAAATGCAGTCCAATCAGCACAATATAAACCTGGAGGAGGATTAGCAAGTATGTCTTCCTTACTTTTATTAGGATAGAAATACTTACACCTTAACCTGTATTTATAGGCCCTCCATCATTCACCTAGAGTACTCATCGCCCATTTGACTCCAACAACATAATCAAACTCAAAATTTTCCTTCATTCATCATTAAATACACTAGTCAATTTTCAATGGCAATAGGAAAAACTATTAAAATTGCAAAAAAATAAATAATTACCTCAATATACTTCCATTGTTGGTATCTATTATCCTTTGACATCCAATCCCATCTTGTAACATATATGGGACAAATTGTTGAGTTTTTAGCTAGTTTACCAAGAAACCTCACAAGTAAGTTTCAGCCATTGTCATTTCCTTGTCCATAACCATTGAGTTACACAATAACTTTTTTAGTTTTTTCCAAATGCCAAACCTGAATTGCTTGCATTTTTTGAGTTTCAATTTCTCCTGAAGAGGTATATGCAACTATGTACAAGGAGCAAAGTATTGAAGGCAAACACATAATAACATATTGAAGTTAATGGAATATTGCTCTTACCTTTAACCTTGACAAATAAGGGTTCCCCTCTATCTTTTGATTGAGTTTCATTTGAGTTTGAGGAGGTTTCAAAGTTGTCATCACCATATAAAGCATCTTTTGTATTCACATGTGCAGGTTCAACACCCTATTGATTGTCACTAGTTTGTTGTTGTGTATTTTGGGTATTTTCGCTACTGTTTTCACCTTTTTGTCCTCGTAGCTTTTCTAGCACTACTTGTTAAAAATTCTTACGCTTCATATTGAACCAATTACCTGCACAATTTGCTAACACGAAGAACTATAACAAGAAATAAAATATATACTAGATGAATCATAACATGAATTAAAGATATAATATAAAAAGTGTAGCACAAATTGAAAAAAAGTCTATTTTATATTGTCAAGTACGTAATATAGGATATTAAATTACTTTGACATTCTTCCTTCTTCAGCATCACTACAACTATCACAATCTTCAACATTATTTGATCCATATTTTTCTTGTTCTAGTTCTTGTTCATTTACACATTCCCGCACTAATTATAATTCTTCCATGTTCTCCAAATGTTGCTCACAAAAAGGTATGTCCTCCATTGATGACTCTTCTAAGTCCTCAAAGTTCACATCACCCATATCATATATGTCCCTAGGCTTCATATGGAAAACACAACACCAACCTTGATCAACTGGATCATCAATATAATATACCATTTTAGCATAAGGTGCAAGGATGAATGGCTCATCTGCTTCATTTGCACCGGCGTGTATTAAACGGGAAACGTTTACACTTGTTATCCCAAACTTATCAATTTTGATTCCCTTGTTAAGTGTAGTGTCTACCCAATCACATTTAAATAGCACAACCCTTAACTTGCCATAGTAGTCTAACTCTATGATGTCAACCAATTTCCCGTAGTATATAACGTCACTTGATATTTCAATAGGTTCCTTACCACTTGAAAATCTCTTCGTTACAACAGACATAACAATACCACTATTTTGTGTTCACAATCCTCGCTCATTCCTCTTTGTTCGAAATTTAAATCCATGGATATTATACCCATCAAATCTTCGAGAAATA
>NC_032013.1:3937685-3938281 GCF_001865875.1 Lupinus angustifolius
TTAGCATAAGGTGCAAGGATGAATGGCTCATCTGCTTCATTTGCACCGGCGTGTATTAAACGGGAAACGTTTACACTTGTTATCCCAAACTTATCAATTTTGATTCCCTTGTTAAGTGTAGTGTCTACCCAATCACATTTAAATAGCACAACCCTTAACTTGCCATAGTAGTCTAACTCTATGATGTCAACCAATTTCCCGTAGTATATAACGTCACTTGATATTTCAATAGGTTCCTTACCACTTGAAAATCTCTTCGTTACAACAGACATAACAATACCACTATTTTGTGTTCACAATCCTCGCTCATTCCTCTTTGTTCGAAATTTAAATCCATGGATATTATACCCATCAAATCTTCGAGAAATATTATTTGGCCCTTTTGCAAGACATTCAATTTCACTTGTAATGTCTGGATTTTCCTTTCTCGCAACCTATTATCAGAGTTTCTTTGCCCACGATACATCCTTGTTACCTCAGTTCTACACTTCATAGAAGAAGAAGTTAATATTTATTACATATTTGATATTCTAACGCATTATAATATGAAAATAAACTACGAATAATAACATATAACTTACTCGCGAAATGTATCA
>NC_032013.1:3938381-3958759 GCF_001865875.1 Lupinus angustifolius
AAAAAATCTTGCACGCACCAATAGATTTGCCCAATGTTGGAAATAAATTTGAAAAGATAGTAGATTCACTAAAAATATTGACCCCAATATCATTGTCATTGCATATTGGTCGATTGAACCTTGTTTCAATGTTACCATTCATAAAATATCTCGAACAAAAAGTGAGAGATTTTTCCATAATATACCCTTCAGCTATACAACCTTCTGGTGCAGCCTTGTTACGGACATATGATTTTAAATGGCCAAGGGTCCTATAATTAAAAGGAAATGAATCAACATTGAAGTAAAGTCATAATAAAATAAATAACTAAGCATGTAAATTAAAAATATACCTTTCAACAGGATACATGAATCTATAATGTATAAGACCAACAATGATTGCTTCCTCCCATGATGAATGACCAAATGAACCATGATAGTGAAAAAGGATGGAGGGAATATAATTTTCATATGGCAAAGGGTCAAAGGAATTCGTTGTTGGAGTTTCTCTAAATATTTGACATTTAAAACTTTGTTTGATAGTTCTCTAAAGTAGTTACATAGCTCAATCAACACTGAAGTAACTACTTTTGGAAGGGATCTTCTAAAGGCAATTGGAAAAAATATGTTCCATCAGAATATGTGTGTCATGACTCTTTAGTCCAGAGATCTTGCGTTTCTTTACATCAACACATCTAGAAATGTTTGATGAGAAACTATCCGGAAATACCACACTTTTAAGAATTTCTAGAAAGATATCTTTCTCTTGATTTTTCATTTTAAAGCATGATGAGGGTAACGTAGAGGAATTCGGATATGGATGAAGCTTCTCTCTAATTCCCATTGCATGTAAATCTTTATGAGCTTTAAGATTATCTATTGTTCTACTTTTGTCATCAAATATTGTGAATAATACATTGTCACCAACATTTTTCTCTATGTGCATCATATCAAGGCAATAGCGAATAAGAAGATGCTTCCAATAAGGTAGATCCCAAAATATACCCTTTTTCTTCCATTGTGGTGGGTTGTTTTCACTTTTAACCTCATCATGGGGCTTTTTACGACTCAATTCTATATCTCGCAACACATTTGAACCTGAAGGTGGGATAGGGGCATGACTAATCTCAATAGAACCATCAAAGGACGATTTATTGATCCTATAATTATGATCAAGTGGTAAATATCGACAATGTCCCATGAAACAAAATTTTCCGTCAAACATCAGCCATTTAGACTTTATATCAAAATTACATGATGGACAAGCAAGTGATGTGTGAGTGTTCCATCCAGATAAGTTGTCTAGACCTGGGAAGTCACTAATAGTACAAAACAATGCAGCACACATTTGAAACGATTCATTTGTAGAGGAATCATAAGCTTCCACCCCTTTCCACAATTTTTGTAACTCTGCAACTAGGGGCTGCAAGTAAACATCAATACTATTACCAGGCATCTTTGGACCAGGAATTATGATCGACATTATGAGAGAAGTTTGCTTCATACAACACCATGGAGGATAATTGCAAGTATACAACATCACATGCCAAATGCTATTATTAGAATTTAATGTTCCAAATGGATTGAAACCATCTGTAGCTAATGCAAGCCGTATATTACGAGATTCTAAAGCAAAGTCCGAATACATTTTGTCAAACTCCTTCCATGCTTTACTATCTCTCCGATGTCTTACCAACCCATCAGGGTTTGCCTTCTTAGCATGCCATTTCAAAAGCTCTGCAGTTTTAGAACACATGTATAGCCTTTGCAATCTTAGTATAAGTGGGAAGTACCGTAATACCTTTGCTGGTATATTTTTTTATTTTGGTCAACCACCATATCATTTGTACCACCAATATTTTCATTAGATTTCCACCTAGATGCATTGCAAATCTTGCAATTGTCTCTCTTCTTGTCTTCCACAGAACCCCAATATAACATGCAATGGTTCGGACATGCATGAATCTTTTCATAGCTTAAACCTAACTTCTTAATCAAAATTTTGCCTCGTATAAAGATATTGGGAGTTTAGCATGGGGAAAAGCATCATTTAAAAGATCAATGATCATAGAAAAAGTTATGTCTGTTGCACTACATAAGACTTTTATATGATACAAAAGAACAATGAATGATATTTTACTATATTTTTGCAACGAGGATACAATTCTTCATTTCCATCACCTAATTGTTCTTTTATTTTTTCTCGTTGGACTTTACTTGCATCACCCCTAGGCTGGTCATCATTTGGTATATTTGAGTGATCAAAATATTGAATTCCACTATCATCAAAGATACCATCTAACATATCTTGCATTGGATATTTTCTAACCAACTCTTCTTGTGGTTGGGCTATAGTTTCAACATTATATTGCACATGCTTTTCCCCATGCTTGTGCCAAAATGTGTACTTTCTAGGAAACCCTTTTTGAAGTAGATGACTAAACACTTAAATTCTATTACCCATTTTAATACAAGGACATGGAATTTGATCATTTATAGCTACATTTGAAAAGGCGAAATCCAAAAATTGCACCACCCTATCCAAGAACTCCTTTGATCTAATTAGTTTTTCAATCCAACTCTTATCGATCATAACTGCATGAATCTGTGTTTGATGTTAAATTAAATTATGAAATCATTAGAGATACTATGTAATATTAATCTCAAATTTAGTAACGAAATAAAATAAATTACTTACAAGGTATAGGTTAGGCATTTACAACAAAAAAAATGGTAATAAATTCATCATTTGAATCATGATATAGTATTATTATTTTGTTTTAACTTCTAACCTGACCTCAGAAATCATACACACCTGATTCTTCAGTTTTAGTACCATAAGAGTAGAAGATATAAAGGGTAAATATAAAGTATAATTTCTTTCATTCATCTTGTGGTTTATCATAAGATACACTTAGATACATGTACTACCTACATCACACAATTGAAACTAGCCAAAGTTATTTTAATCTATGTGCTACCAATTTATACAGGAGAATGAAAATTTATGATTGAACTAAACATATGTAAACTGGAAACATGTTTCATTTTCATTACAAAAATGAATAAGACAAAGATGTAGTGTATCTTATGCTAAATCTGAATATTAACACAAAATTTTATAGCAGCACTACTTTTAAAAATGACAGTCATATGTGATTGTGTGAATGTTGGAAACAAACTATTTCTAGCTACCAAATCCTCAAATGCAAAGAAAGGAATGAATTACATACACTAATCATCATATTACTTGGGAACATCAATTATCTATCCCTTTGTTGGCAAGTCATTCACATGAGTACCCCATTGCACTAATTCCCTGTTGCATATTTAAGAAAGTCTATGTAAGAAAGTCTTGTTCTTCAAGGATTGGTGTTATGAGATTAATACATATTTTGTATCAGTTTCCCTCAACTATATCCTTCTATGGAAAGAATCACCAAAATATACTTTCACTTTTCCATTGCACTAGAGAATTGAGAAAGGGAGACATTGAACACACTCAAATGACAATTCTCAGCATAATATAAATGAATTAAGGGAGTTTGGCAACTAATATCAGGAGAGGTGTAGAAGATTAAAAATGAATATGTTCAACATGATTGGACTCCATACTATAAACTTATGATTCCACACATATCAATATTAGACTGTTTTGAGCAAGCATTTCTTGTCTCATAAGGGAAGTATGCAAAGGACATTAGATTACTTATAGTTAGATTTTTTTCATTCTTCTCTCGTATAGCATCCATCCTTCTTCGATAAAGTTGACTAACCAACCTCACCATGACATACAGGTCATTGCAATTTTAGCTCCTAACACAATCAATGAAATATAAATTAAAACATAAGTTTTTACATTCACAAAACTTCATTCTCTACAATAGGCAACAAATCACTGTTTTTTCTTCAGGTTTTGTAATATCCAAACTAAAATCACTTTATGAAATTTACTTAAGTCATAAAATCAAGCACCTAACCGAATAATCTTATGAAGGGGATAAAAAGTAAAGCAACATTGTTAATACCTTGAAATGAACTCTAGACTTCCAAGCTGCATTTTCATAAAACAATGACATATTAACACTTAAAAATAAGTGATGTTACATAAGTCATCACTATCTAAATAATAGATGTACAAATTGAAGACTTAGAGTCTAGTTGCCTTGAATCTTGATCTTCTTTGTCTTCAATGTCTTCTTCCTTTTTCTTCTTTTGTGATCTTGGCGTCTTCATCAAAATCGTGTCAAGGTTAGGAGCAAGATCTTCTTCCCATGGGTACCCATTATGTTGGGTACTTCATTACCCAAATTTGGACCCTTCTATTGTGGGTTTCATAATCTCCAGTCCCAACTACCTACGGGTCCAAAAACAAGGATCTAAACTTGACTCGTTGTGGGTATTACCAGCGGGTACTTGCGGATTCGAATATCCATTTTCTTCCATATATATGAGAAGAAATTTTTTTGGTGGGCCTCACAGTCATTTTTTCTTTCATTCCTTTGACTTCTTTTCGACCAAATGATGGGAAAAAAAATTCTTCTACTTTTCTCTCCTCATCTTTTCTTTCCTTCTATTTTTAGTAGAACCAAACATAACATCAAATTTAATAAATTAGGAAAAATATATACATGGATAACGTATGATTTTTATATGTTGTTACTACATCATCCAATATTCATGTTTTATCATCATTGACTATTAAAAAAATAATAGAAATAAATGATAGATAATATACTGACTTATAGATTAACTTTATACTGAAAGTGTACAGATACACTACAAGAAAATATCTTGTTAGCCACGATTCTTTTGCCACACTAACTAGTTTGTGCCAAAATTAATACTGAAGCCAACCCATTAGCTATTATAGTTGGACCCGTGTAAAAAAAGAGCCTCAAAACCCTTCATCTTTCATTTTCTCTCTCTCCTTTGTCCGACACATTCCATTTTCCCATTAAAGTCCTTCATCTTTCTTCTTCCTCTCCTTTTTCCCATTATTACCCTAAAACCCGAACACTCCCTCCTCTTTCATCTTCCTTTGTCCAAATTCACTCTTTCTTAACCTTGATCATCAACATAATAATCCCTCTTTATTCTTCATCAATATAATAATTGCTCCTTGTTCTTCAATTCATCAATCTCGTTTCCTCCAAATTCTTTCATCATGTTCCTACAATCAATAATTTCTATATTCATCAGTTCCTACAATCAATAATTCAAGTCCAACTTCAATCAACTAGTTCCTATGAAACTTCATTCTTCAATCACTCTAATCTAGGTTCAAACTTCAAATCCCTTACTATGTATAGCTAATTTTATTATGATGTTTTTCGTTATTTGATTTTTAGGGTTTGGCTTCTTTTGATTCATCTGATTTTATATCTATCTCTTAGGTCAAGTACTCTAGAGAATGAGATAATCCCATCAAATGTGAGTCCCTTTCGATTTTAATATAATTCTCTTTAAATTTTCAGATCATTGTAGTATTGTAGATTTCCATCTATAAAACTATTTTGAAAGAAATTGGAAAAATCTTAGACAATGTAAAACAATTTTTAAAATGCTGAGTAACAGGTTACTTGACCTGAGTAACAAGTTCCTAGACCTAGGTAATAAGTTACTTGGATTATGTGACAATGAGTAACAGGTTACTGAGACTGCATAACAAGTTACCTAAATGAGTAAAAAGTTACCCAAGAAGTATGACATAGTGTAACCGATTACTGCAAAGCAGTAATCGATTATTTCTCAAACATAGAATTTGGGTAATCAATTATACTATGGTGTAACCGATTACACAGAGTTAGTAAAATCAGTTTTTCAAATCCAATATGAACAACTTTCATCCAAACTTAATGGGTTGCATCCAATCGTGTTCCAACTTCATGGAAGGGTATATTGACTGATTATAAGCCTATTTGAAGGCATTGAAACATCCATTTCGAAATATATCTTGAACACAAATTTATACACAACTTTCATATACAATTCTTTGCACTTTTTCATGCAACTTTTGTTCCAAACTTTCAGATTTTTTTGAAGTTGCTTTAAGTTCAAGTTCTAAAGTTTTTCAAACTTAAAAACTTCTAATAGCATTGTATACTAAGTGTATTGTGAGCAAGAAGATTGAAAGTTATAGAATTTTTATATCTTATAAAGGTAATCATTGCCCTAGAGTTTATTCTTCAATCTTGTTGTAAACTTGTCATCACAAGGGTGTGGTGAAAAGGGGAAGATTGTACTTGGAAAGGCTGTTTTCCAAGAGTGTGAGATATTAGTGTGTGTAAGGTATAAAGAGTCTAGGGTAGAGAAATTGTAATTACAACTTATAATATCTAGTAAAGAAATCTCTTGTGTTGTAAGGGTACTAGACGTAGCCTTCGGTGAACAAAAAAGTGAACTAGTATAAATATATGTATTCTTTTTCTCTCCTCTCTACTCTTTCATTTTTGTTATAACTTTTACTTGGTAATTTTTCTACAACATTTCCGTTGCAACACTTTCTGATTTTACAAGTAGAAAAATTGGTCATTTCTTCCAACAACTAATTCACTATCTCTTAGGTGCCATCTAATACTTACAACCCAGATCTGTAATTCACGCACACACACACACACATATATATATATATATATATATATATATATATATATGTATGTATACAATAATAACTAAACATATTTTTCGTCATAATCGTGATGTTGTATTTTTAAGCAATGATATTATATCTATTAATCCATAATTATGAAGTAATGTTATGTTGATGGAGAGATATTAGATGTTCAATATGCTTTATTTTCTTATTTTAAATTATATTTTTTAGTAAAATATTTATATTGAAATAAAAATTTAAAGTTATATACTTTGATTTGAATTATGTTTTATAATTGTTATTATCATATTTATTTTTCTTTTTATTGTATAAAATAACACATAAGATTATAAGAAACCTATGCACAAATATATAAGTTCTTTTCAATTTTTAAATATTTTATCAATTTATGAGTATTCATAGATCCACTGTCTACTCAAGGATCCACGGATAATAGACCCAACGAGTACTCGTGTAGGTCCGAGGAGGATCTAGGTCCCAAAATGGTAGAATAGGACGGGTCTAGGTAGTGCACTACTAGACCTATCCAGACTCATTGTCTTTCCTATTCATATATGGAGAGAAAATGGATGGAAATGTAATATTTGCTCTTAACTTGGTATTAATAATGTTTGTTTTTTGTTATTTGAGTATTTTTCAGTTTACTAATATACATTTTTTCTTTCTTTCATATGAAAATCCATTTTTTATTATATTTATTTTCTTCAACTTTCATTTCACTCAATTTTCCTCTTAAATCAAGTACAATGTAAATCAAATTACAACTTTGTTAAAATAATTAATTTATTTCTTACATCTTTTAACCTTGCATTTTTAGTTCACATCGATTCATTTCTACTACTGCACTGCCGTTACTTCAATCAACTTTGATTAGAATAAGGTTAATAAAAACATGAAAAAGTTAGGGATGACAACATGGGTTTGACCCAACGGGCCATCCCGTTTGAATATGTACTTTTTGTAGGCCAGGCTGGTAATTTTAGCTCAAAAACTATATTCAACCCGGTTTAAAATCCCATTTATTAGACGGGCCACGGAGGGCCGGGCCCAGCGGCCAACATTAAAAAAATCCAAACAATTTTCTTCATCTGCATTTCTTCATATGAGTTTCTTCATTTTCTTTATCCGCTGCTCCAAGTTCATAAACCTTCTCACTTCAAATATTTAATTGGAACACTGTTATAGATCTGAATTTATATTATACTGTCTTTGAGTTTGTGGATCTGTTAAGGTTTGTTTAATCTTAAAATGTTGTTAGCTTTTTTTGTTAGCTTTTCTTCAAATTTTAGTGGGATGACAATTATAGGTAGATTTATCTTCAATGGAATTGCTACTGGACCAATTCGTACATAAAGATTTATTCAATTATTTAAGTTTTATTAGTTTATCACACACTCGATACACAATACTTGTCATTACTTCAAACAATGTATTGGGTTATGGCATTCAAGAATTAAGAGGATGGTAATAATAGTATTGTGTATTCTTCATTTTGTGACAAAATAGATTTAGGCATGCTAAGGGCTTATGCTTTTATAATAAGTTAATATAATGCAGATCCTCTATTACTTTCAATGTAGTGATTATGTTCATTGGTGGATAATAAATGCAATTATTCTCTAAAATGTGTCATGAATAAATACTTAGTAAAGGGTATTCAAAGTTTTTATTTATTTTTACACTCGAATGATGTGGTTAACATGATTTAAGAGTGGGATTGGTTAAATTTGCTTGGGTAGAAATTTATTAGATGGTTTGGTTAATATTGTAAGGCCTAAAGATTTATATGTCACTATAAATTATACAACAATACATCTTTTCTATACGTGCAGGGAAGCGAACACTTTACACTGCATCAACCAATCACACCAACCCTGTCAATACACACATAATCACAAAAACTACAACTCAATATCAACAACTATTTGGATAGAACACATCATAATGCATAGCATAGTATTTAATCCAATAATTTGTTACAAATACTTTTATGCCAATTATCATACACATTTTATTTCAATATATTTTACCAACATATAGTACTTATTTTCACTACACTAAAAAATGTCTAAGCAAGTAGTGCAGTACATATATAAATATCAACATAAAAACAAAATGAAGATTGGTGTCTATAGAATCTGGTTCAAAGTTAATTTTAATATCATTTTGAGATGGACTCATTAACTAATTATTATCATATTTGAGAGTTGTTTTCTTAAATTGATAGTTTCCTCTTATACCAACTTTAGCCATTACTAGGACTTGTGTGTTATTCCAACCAAATCCATACGGTTTACCTCTCACATGAAATCTAACCTTATATTTCTTGCCCCTTGTCATAGGTAATTTTGAAGAAAAATTTGAATAATGTTAAATATACAAGATTAGAAATACGTATGCTTCAGAAACGTCCTTGTTGCATTATTACCACCTAAATAGTTTGAATGAAATTTTGATTATGTATAACGCACTATTAATACTTTCTTGGAAATTGAATCAGTTATTTTATTCTTTTGAATAAAATTCTTAAAACCTTTCAAGCTTTCTTGTAGGGGCCACATCTATTGTCCCTACCAATTTGTGATTCATTATTCACATGATGCTAACTTTATTTTGAATATTTTGTTGTTATTTTGGACAACAATTCATATGGAACGTTCTAGTCATAATTCAAATCCTATTAATGTTGACAATGAGATGGAAGATGTTGAAGATGAGATTCAAGAATCTTAATCGGTTAAATTGGGTAAGAGTAACAAAGAGCCTAAATCTCTAACTTTCGATGTATGAAAATCTTTCACTAAGGTAGGAGTTGCGGATGACGGGATTGAGAGGGCTAAATGCAATGGTTGCAAAATCATATATAAATGCGGGGTTAGTGATGGTAAAGACTATGGTACATGACATGTTAGCTTGTGCAATCATTGAACACGATTTACCTTTAAAATTTGTTGAGGTTAAGAAGATTAAATGCTTAATTAACTACTTGAATCCAGATTATATTCCTGTTTCTAGAAATACGGCTAAGGTTGATGTCATGAGAATCTACATGATAGAAAAAGATAGGCTTAAAAAAGAGATGTCTAGTATTCCTACTAGGATATCTCTAACTTCTGATTTGTGGCCAACTTGTACAACTGATGGTTATATTTGTTTGACTACTCATTATGTTGATTCAAATTTGAAGCTAGCAAGTAAAATTATTAACTTTTGTCATATGTCTCATCGTCCTCCTCATACTGGATCTGAATTGTCTAAGAAGATACTTGGATTTTTGAATGAATAGGGTATAGACAAAAATATTTTTTCTCTAACTTTAGATAATGCTTCCTTCAATGATGACATGCAAGAGCAATTGAAAAATAAGCTTATTATGGAAAACTCATTGGTATGTGATGGGAAATTCTTTCATGTGTGTTGCTCTACACATATTGAATCTGATTATCCAATAAGGGTTGAAGGTAGCTAGTGATACCTTGAATAAAATCAGGGAGAACATCAAGTATGTGACAAGTTCAGAAGATAGAATGCTCAAATTTAAGGTATGCATTGAGAAGATAGGTGGTGTTGATACTTCTAATGGCTTGTGTCTAGATGTTCCTACAAGATGGAACTCTACTTATTTGATTCTTGAATCTGCTCTTAAATGTAAACATGTATTTTGAAAAACTTCACATGTATGATGATAATAACAGGTTTTATCTTTCGGTAGAAGAATGGAAAAGAGTAGAAAAATCCATGTGTTTTTGTTGCCTTTCTATTGTACCACAAACTTGATTTCTAGCACATCTTATCCTACTTCCAACTTGTATTTTATGCAAGTTTGAAAGATTCAATGTATACTCCTTGATACTTTAAGAGATGAAGATGAAGTTTTGATGAGCATGACTGATAGGGTGGTTAAGAAGTTCGAGAATTATTGGAAAAATTAAAGTGTTGTGCTTGCCATGGGGCAATTCTTGACCCAATGGTGAAGTTGGAGATATTGAATTATTATTTTGAAAGAGTTGATGATTCTACTTTTGAAACAAAGTCGAAGTTAATTAAAAGAAAGTTGTACATGTTATTTGAACAATACCATACCATAAGCACTCCTACTTCTATGAAGAATCTGACTTCTAACGCTCCTCAGAAGAAGGCTAAATTTCACGACTTAGGCTATGTGTTTGATGTAAGTATTTTATACTTTTCTGAATTAAAGGTTTAAATATTTAATGGTTTAATTATATATTTATTTTCTATTAATATGTTTTATTTGTGAAATATTTATTAGGAACTCGATAGGCACAAGATGCAACTTACCACAAAAACGGGAATGTCACAACTTGATCTTTATTTGGAGGAGGTATCTCTAAATTTTAATGATAATAATGATTGCACGTGCTACAGTAGTGGAAAGAAAATAAAAGTCGATTTCCAAAGCTATCAATCATGGCTCGTGACTTGCTTTGCATTCCTCTTATGACTATTGCATCTGAATCTGCATTTAGCATTGGTTCACATGTTCTTAACAAGTATAAAAGTCGACTTTTATCCAAAAATGTGGAAGCTTTGATTTACGCTCGGAATTTGTCGAATGATTTTGTTTGTGAAGGTAATTTATTGTTTTTCAATGTAATTATCATTTATTTCTTAGTTAATTATTTTATAAGCATATATTAATTTAATCATGTACATAATATAGATGGTGAAGAAGAAGAAGATTTGAAAGACGTTGATGGTGGTAGTAATCGAAAAGTAGAGACATATTCTTCCAACAGAGCATCTAATGTTTAAAACTTAGGAGTTAGAAGCTTTATTTTGAACTAGGAGTCTAAAAGTTTAAGAATATGTTGGTTTGTTATTTACAATTTACAAGTTTTAAAGTAAGACGATATGTTATTGTGAGATTATGAACTTTTGTTTGTGATTTTTTATTTTAAAAGACATTAATGAGGCATGATGATTATTTATTTTTGTCTAAAAGCTTTAATGTGTTTTTTGAAGAAAAAAATGGGCCAGCCGACCTGCTAGCCCTGCCAAATATGGGCAGAGCTGGTATTTTGAGCCCTTTAGTAATAAGGGCTAGGATGGGCCAACCCATATTCTAGCGGGCCAAAGGCGGGCTGGCCCGTAATGCCACCCCTAGGAAATGTCCACAAAACCTATCTAAAATCTAGTTTGAATAAGACTAGTAATTTTTATATGATTTGAATATACCAAACCAATTCGTTATGAATAGATGAAGAGATTTCATTAATACAAAGTGAATTATTCTTTTTTCTCTAATACATGATCAGAACTTCATCTCGATTCTAGAGGTCCATTAAAGATAAAAAATGGCTGAAGAAAGAGCAAAAGTTTCTTTCTTTTATTCTTTCTAGGAGTTTAATGTCTATTATAAATAATTGAAATGTTTTTTCTTTCCTAATTACCCATATTAACATTGAAAGTGCAAAATGTCAAGTATAATATTATTAGATTGTCTATGTTTTGATGAAGACAATGCTTTAGTGAAAGCTTGAAGATGACTCAACAAACCAACATGCTGTCGACTCAAGGATTTCATATATAGACTAGGTTCATTAATAGAGCTATTTTTAGAAGTCTTATATGGGTGCCTTAGATATTGAGTCTAGGTTAGGTAAACCTAGATGTAATTCTCACAAGCCTTAAAAATAATCATATCATTTACATAAGACATGTCATCTAGATTATTATATGTTCATGCATTAATCTTACATGTTACTTATGCATCTCAGACATAATATATTGGTAAAACATGTATAGTTGATAAGCATAACATATAGGTTGTTTACCATTTAATCATTTAGCTGAAAAATGTGTCAGTTAATTGATTAACATGAATACGGTTTTAACAGATAACTAAAAACCTGAAAACAATTATTCTCAACAGTCCGTTAATCGAGTAAAAGGGTACTTAATCGATTAACTGGGTCTCAGAAAGGTTTTCTATATAAACTGTTTTTTTAGATCATGCACTATACATCATATCATTCATTTTTAGAATTGCTTGTTGCATTACTTAATTGTGTCATATAGGCAGAGTGAAATGCATTGTGAGATAGTGAGAGATAGTATCATGCTTAGGCTTTAATTGTCATCTTATTGCATGTGGTTTAATATGTTAAACATTTCTATCTTTTCTTGCATTTATTTAGGAGAATTTTAGGGTAGAAATTTTGTGTTTCTGCATATTAATGAACTCATTCATATTCATGTTAAATTGTGAGTTTTGTATAGGGTTTTTAGCTAAGTTTCAATTGTAATATTTTGAGTAACATTGTGCTTTATAATACTCTGTTTTTATACCGTTTTTGTTGTAATAAGGGAAGTTGTCTCTTGGTGTCTTACCACCTAAGAGATTCAGTGAGTCTTCACCAAGACTTAGAGGTCTTGAGTTTAGAATGAGTTCTTGGCTGGGGCTAGATTGCAAGAAAGGTTTCCATAGGCGATTAGGATAGTCAAACCAAGAAAGTGGGTTCTTGGACTCAAGAAGGGAGCGTCTAAATGTTTATATTGGAAGTTTGCATGTAACAATACATTCAATTCAATATTAATTAAGAAAATCTCCCGAGATCAGAAGGGAAGCTTGAATATAGTTTAAAAGTGGACCCACAAACGAACCGGGATAAAATTCCTTGTTGCAAGATTTTTCTATCCCTAATCTTTTTGCATTTCAAGTTGTATTATTGCCTAATATTAGTTGATATTTTGGATATTGTTAATTTTCTATATCTAGTTTAATTCTGTTCAAAAATATATGTTTTATCTGTTTTTTAATATCGGTGAGTGGCTATGCAATAAGTCATTCTGCAACTTTCTGTTTTTTGTGAGTTAATCGATTAACACCATGTGTTAATCGATTAAATGGGGCTTTTTCCAAAATAGGGTTTCGGTGCGAAAAGCGGTAATTGGTAACTGCGAAACCTATTCAACCCCCCTTCTAGGTGTGTTATGTCCACTGATACCTAATAAACATTATCTTTATGTAGTTACCAATTTCATCAACATATAGAGTTTAAAGCATAATTAGGAAAAAAAATAGTTTATGGTAATTAGGAAGAAAAAATAGTTTAGGTACTAGCAAAAGAGTTAAAGAAATAATTTATGGTAATTAGGAAGAAAAATACTTTACTTACTTGCAAAAGAAATAAAGTTTATGGAGCTTCTATTCAATTTCCTATAAAAATATTACACTTTTCGAACATAAGATAGTGAGCAATCCATGTAAGAGTAAGATTTCTTGCCTTGTGATGTAAAGATCATGTTTCATATCTAAAAAATAAGATCTTCACTTGTGAGGATAAAACTATATGATCTACATCTTCATACCCTACTAGATAAGAACCTCATGAACTGAGTTGTCATTTCTTATTGCTTTTTAACATGGTCTAATACAAAACCCTTTCCTTTTTTATGTCTAATTAACTCTTACAATACTAGTTGTGATTGTTGTTTTGGAGATTAGACATCAACACAATACCTTTTTATTGATATTTTTGTTAATTTTTTGGTAAACTAAGGGCCCTATTTATGGCTTTGAAAACATGAAGATCAGATCTAAGCTCACTAAACCAACAATAAAACCCTTAATTTTACTAAACCCATCCGACCACAAAAATATACAACATACATTTTTTTTTGTTTCTTCAGAGAGACAATATTCATTACACTATCATATCTAACAGAACCACATAAAGCTATTTCGGCGTGCCATGTATAACATTCCAAACAACCTGGGCTGACCCTTATGGATATGTGACAAGTGCACCTCACAAAGCCCATAATTAATAGTGGCCTATAAGATTTTGATCTTTAAGTAAGATCTAACAAACAAGAATAGAAAGATTTCAACAAGAAATCAAGAACAAGATGAATGAAATACCTCTTTGTATTGAATTTGATATTGGCAAAAATTATTGAATTGGATTACAATGAATCCTCGTTTTGACACTTTATATCTAGACAGACATGCATAACATACACAATATATATATTCCATACATAATGCAAACGATGAATGACGTTATAACTCAAATCATGAGGATTAATATCCATGGGCTCAATGTATGAATGGTATGTTTATTTCATCTATCCTTACTCCAATATCCTCCCAATAAACTATTCAGAAATAATCGAGAGTGCAAGTCCCATAACAAGCCAATTTGAACGCACCAAACTATTCCTCGCAATGATATTTGATTTGTTCCAAAGAACTGTCCATTTCAAGACGGTGTCGTATCAAACACTTTTTGGGCATCCCTCTCATCGATCCTGATTGCAAATAGGGGTTGTCAGAGATCGTCTAGTTTGCGCTGTGAGAACTGTCTGATCCAACAAAATACCTCATCCAGGAATTCAAGGGACTCGTCTCACCTGGACTCACCCTTAAGACTTTGCTGACGAATCACCGCCATCGCTGTCCCTCTCAACATCTCAGGGCTCGTTCGTCTCCCGTAAATTTCCTATCCACTACTTCATTATCCATAATGAGTATGCAAACTAACCGAGGTTAGCCAATTAAATCTTTTATTCATTCTTTTATATGATCGGCCCAACCTAAGACATCTCCCAAAGGAATGCTTCATGTGGGACATGATCTTACGTCATCACGTAATAGAGGAATAACATCCTTAACACTACGGTATCATGTAATCCTTTTTGGGCATGCCCTAATCACGACATCACAGTAGAAAACCTTGCCATAAATAGGCGCAAAAACAAAGGTACTTGTATAAGTCTGTCAATTTTGGGCACCAGACTCAATCATCCGAGCCACGGTCTTTCCCAAGTGTAAATACATTTCATACCCAAGCTAGGGCTATTGCCTAAGCAATCAAACAATCAAAAACAGTCAAAAATATTGTATGTCTCTCGCTCAAGCAACGAACTCATCAAAATAGACTCAATTATCTTCATGATTCTCGCCCAAGCGAGGGACTGTCACTCAAGTGACAAATCCATCAAAAATTGGTCAAAATACCTGTTTGGTCCTTGACCGAGTGAGGTACGGTGTCCTAGGAGCCAGAAAATGCCTAAAACGGGTTTTCTGCCCCTCGCCTAGGCAAGAAATGCTCGCCCAGGCGAGGCTGGCTCACCCTCGCCTAGACAAGGCTAGCTCGCCCGAGCGAGGTGGTCCAGTTACCTGGACCATTTTCCTCCCCCTTTTGGGCTACTGGATCGAAACTCTCCGTTGTTTTCGATCCCTATGTGTTTTCTTTTCTCGAGTGGTGTTCCTTCACGGATAACTACCACAATACTTGATATTTTAAGCTACCCTAAGCATACAACTTAAGAAAGTATCCGTACAAAATCCAAGCATGCAAATATTTGATTAAGTACGGGTTTTCTTAATACACAAATATAACTCCAAACTTTTGAGATAGTTTAGGAGATCCGAGTGTCATATTCATACACCATTATGTCATGATGTATTCTCCCTCCCCTTAGGTTGTCGCGTGCTTGATTTCCTTTACGAGAGAGTGGGTTGATCGTCCAACTTCGTAAGCTTCGAAACTAAACACACAAAAACAATTTAGTAATTCGTGAATCAATTTTACATGATAACCCTAAAGTAAAGACATTGTTTAACACTTTAATATATTTCATGAAAGCAAAGACTTTCATCCATCCGGTCCAAAATTCATATTTCTGAACCATCATTTATCATTGAAAGTCTTGTTCCCGATATCCAACGTTTTCCAAGATAAGTTTTTAATAAAGTTTACACTTTTATCACCTCATAGATTTATATTTTCATGGGGACTTTTTAAGCCATACTTCACCATTTTAAGGTATCTTTCTTAATCCAAGTCCACACTTTTAAATCAATATCTTCCAAGTTGATCTTACCACTTTAAAGTAAGTCATCCTAAGTAGATTCCATATTTTGCATGATAGGTTTCCATGGTCATTTCAACACCTTCTTGATAGTGTTAATCTCATACTTAAACAACATTTAAAATCAACATTTCTTAAGTTACACTTACCACTTTAAAGTAAGCTTACCTTATCAATGTTCATCCTATAACAAATCAACCATCCATTACTTCATTACACTTTAAGTTTATAAAATCAAGACTTTTATAAGTAATCTTTTATCCCAAATCATTACTTGAACTTAGAAGTCAAAGAATATCATTTAATAATCAAACTTTTACTCATAATATTTTAAAATACACTTTTTCACAAAACTCATCCATAAACATTTTGGATTTCAAAGTTAGAAACTAAATTTTTCCTAAACACATACAGGCCATGATTTAGACCTAATGCTAAGGAAAGTTTTGATCCTTCAACTTATCATTAAACATTTTAAAGGTTCCTTTGATAACAAAATCATGCCCTTTGAAACAAAATCAAACTTCAACATTAAAAATATAATATTCTAAACTTGTCAAAGGCTATGGTTTTTCAAGTCAAAAACAAGTGGAAAAGTTCAAACTTTGATGGTTAGGAAAACTCCTTAAAGGTTCCTTTGATATACAACCATCACCTTTAACCATGTTCAAATACCAACAAACATACAAACTTTTTAAACATTAAAAACAGCCCCATGAACATAAAGAGCTCATGGTTTCAAAATAACTTTCTAAGTTCAAGAAAATATCTATTTGGAGTTTTAAACATAAAAAGAGTTAGGAAGATTATTAGAATATTTTAATGGTTGAATATGTTCATAACATACATATAAACATCATACCAAAATTTAATAACCATCTAATGGTTAGATCTTAAGAGATGAAGAAATCAAAATAAAAAACCATGAAGAACTATTCTTAGAGAATGCAAAGAGAAGAAAGAGTTTGAAATGCCAAGAGTTTCTTCTAAGCTAGGGTTTGACTCTTTTAAAGAAAAGAAATCATATTTTGGAGTGGGTAAAGACTAAAGTTTTCTACCAAAAAGTTGATTGTGTAAGAGGTAGATGAATGATTTTAGGGATTTTGTGTAAGAGGATGTGTACTTTTGCTTGTTTAACAAGCAAACCTCTTACATGAAAGTGATGTGACATTTTCGGTGAAATATTATCGATTAAACCATGCTCGATTATTTTCGGCTAATACTCGGTCGGATATTAAAAATCTTCCGATTTTGGTTTACGGTTAGAACTTCGAAACACGGAATTCGGAGTGAAAAATATTTAGAAATGCATTCTGGATGAACTTGATGTCTATCTTGACTCAAAATAATATTTTGAAGCCAATGGCGCAATCCAATTTTGATCCCGAGTTACGGAACTCAAAAACACGTTATTGAACCGAATTCGGGCTAATTTGGGCCCACCAGCAGCTCAAAAACCTTTCGTCATAGAAAATTATGAACATTTACCAAAAAATAGAAAATCACAAAACAAGACTAACACTCAACTATGGTTTAGCCTAAATCTATACCAATTGATTTATAAAATTAATCATTGATAAAATAAATAATTAATAAAACATACGCAGAAAATTCACGGTGTTACATATAAATACATAAAAATACTAAAACACACGGAATTAACAATATAACTTAAATAAACATTCATAACATATAACCAAATTAAGTTTAAGGCTTTAATAGAAGTGTATTGTAATTCAAGCTCTAACTTCTAAGACTTCAAAACATAAAGATTAAGGGTCTAAGGCTTTAGCAAAGTAAATTTAGATACTTTTCAGTAATCATCACTATCACCAATTTAGGTCCACTATTTCCACAACTTAAATTATAGACTTTTTTGGCCACTCTCTCATGTCTGTTTTTTGTTTCCATCATACTTTTTTTAGAATCATAAGTATATACAAATTGCTTCCTAGAACCAGAAGTCGATGCTCTTTGATGCCTTGTTTATTGCCTAGTCATTTTTGATGACTCACAAGCCCTAATTTCCCTAGAAACAGCCCCCATGCCATATCAATACTATTTCCAATGGGTTTCAACAATACATCATTGGTAGTGGGTGTGGTAATGAGAGGTTTAGATGAGGCTATGATTGAGGGAACTTTCAAAAAATAAGTTGGTATGTGAGGCATAAAGTAGAAAGGAGTAGATAATGAGTCAGAAAGGAGTGAAGGGAAGAAAAAAGTTTTAAGTTTAGGGGAAGACGAAGAATAAAATGAATTCAGAATGTGTAGGAGAGGAAGAAATTTAAAAAATTTAAATAAGGGAAAAATAAATAATTTTAGTTTTAAATGAATGGAAGAAATTAAATGTGGGAAAAGAAATAAAGGAAAATTAAATGAGAGAAAGAAGTGGAAGAATATTTTTTTAAATAAGAAAACCCTAAAAAACTAAAAGTAAAAAAATTAGGACAAAATACACTTTTTACATTAAAAAATTAGGGTTTCACACTTTCACCTACCTTCAACCTCTAGCAGCTTCTAGACAACAAAATAGAGGTAGACAAGATCGTGGCGACAACTGCAACAACTGCGATGGTAAACCGCACCGCTGACCAACATTTTGTCGCTGGGAAGGGTCTGCGACCTCCACGAAAGCGCTATTGTACTGTTATAGCGTGCGATTGACTACAAAGGTGAAGATGATACACCCACATATACAAGAATGGTAGTAATAGAGTTCTTATAACTCCATTTGGTAAATAAGGAGTGATCACCCTTAGACTTGTGGTAACCATGTTTGATTAGAAAGGTAGACAGCTTGACAAACCATTGTATACTTGCTTGTTTGAGCCCATGGAGATATTTTTGTAGCTTACAAAGTTTAATGGGATCAGGTGAATGAAGTCAGGGTGGGAGAACCATGTAAGCTTCTTCTTTTTTATCTTCATGAAGGAAAGCAATATTCACATCTAATTGTTTGACGTGTCAATCATGTATAGAGGCTAGAGCAAGGATAAGTCTTACTATGGTTATCTTAGCTACTAGGGGAAAAGTTTCAATATTGTCATTTCCCTATATTTGTGCGTAGCCATTTTGCTACAAACCTAGCCTTGTGTCTTTCTATGTTGCCATCAGCTTTGTATTTTATTTCCATAACCCATTTACAACCTATAGGAGTCTTAGTTGAAGGTAGATGAGTAATTATCCAGGTTTTGTTTTGATAGCATCTTGCTAATAAAAGGATTAATGGCCTACTTATAAGTTTTAGGCTCAGCTTGAGTGCTAATTGAGAAAAATAAGGATTTGTAAGAAGGTGAATATGTGTGACAAGATATGTAGGAGGAAATGGGATAAGGAATGTTGGATGGAATTTGAGGTGGAAAAATGATTCATAATCCACAATTCATCTAAGTTTAAGAAAACTAAATTCATACATTGAAGCTAACTTAAATGGATATAACTCAATAGATAAGTTTAGTAATGAATGGAATTGCATTCATCCATTATATTCAATGGACACCCATAGATACATCCATTTTAATGGATATGTAATCTATCCAAAAATATATATTAAAAATGATGTTTTTTGCTTTCAATTTCATGTATTATCTCAACTCTCATTTTTTTTGTAATGCTTCTCACTCTCACTTTGAATTTTTTATTAAATTGAAATAAATTATAGGATATGTGGAGGTAATTAATATTAAAATTTTGGTCTTAAGTACATAACTTTTATATATATATATATATATATATATTTATCATGAACTTTATAATTTTCTATTTTTTCATAGTTAAGAGGTATTAATTTGTTATAAGTTTTATTAGAAACTTATAATATTACATAACATAAAAATGAAACTATGGCATTCTAAATTATAGGATGTTTTATTTAGTTTCAATACTATTTTTTAATAATCCTCAAATTCTCGAATCAATGATTAGTATTTATTAACAAT
>NC_032013.1:3958859-3998451 GCF_001865875.1 Lupinus angustifolius
ATATATATCAGTTAAAACTTTACATTTAGAACTTTAAACGTCACATGCATGTAGATATTCGGATAAAAAAATTAAAAGTTCATAAATCATTTTTTTTTAAATTAAAAAAAAATTCAAATCAAATTGATATCTATTATACGACATGTGGATGTAGTAAACATTAAAATTTTATTCTTAAGTACATAACATATATATATATATAAATATCAGAACTAAACTTTACACATAGAATCTTAAATATCACATGCTTGTAGAATATTACAAAAAATATATTTTTAAAATTTAGAAAAAGCACTTTTAAAAAATATTAAAAACACTTTTGAAAAAATTATTTTTAAAAATGATATTAAAAAAGGTGATTTTAAAAAATATTTTATTGAAATAGTGGTTTTTAAAAAGAAAGATTTTTGTGTTTTTAGTTCCAATAAAAAGATCAAATAGATTGGATATTCATTTATCCAAATCCATGAAAATGGATAAATGAATTGTAATCAATCCATTAAGTTTGGATATAGATAGATTAGATGATTTAAATATAATTTAAATGTATTTATATGAACTAATGGATAACTTTTCATCTCTCTCACAATGATGGTCTTTTAAGATAGGTATGGGCTCTAGGCATTCTGTGACTTTTCCTATGACGTGTGAAAGTAGGTCTAATATCATTGCTAGATAATGATGTAGGTTGGTGTTCTCATAAGTTAGTAATTTGAAGTGCTATAGAATTGGAATGAGAATGTGAGGAATGATCACAATTAGACTGATCTGAGATAGGTGTTCTTGGTCTTATTGGGAACAAATCATCATAAGAGGTGGATACAAGAATAGGATCTGCTGCTAAGGGTTCAACATAAGCAGATTGAGTAGAAGTTCTATAGGGGAAGGTTGACTCATAAAATAACATCTCTGTTGAGTTCCATGTTCCTAGTGGAAGGATTTAAAATATAATATAACCCTTGACTCCTTCTTTGTAGCCTAGAAAAACACACTTACTAGCTCTAGCATCAACTTCAATTCTAGAATGCTTGAGTGCTAGAATAGCAAAGGCAATCAAAAACTCTTAGATTTTACATATCAGGTTTCCTAATATTCATACATTCAAAAGGGATTTGTTTTTAAGAACATGATTAATAATGTATTGATAATATGGATAGAGTGTCTAATTAAATAAGACCAATATATATTAGGCAAACAAATTTGTATTAGAAGAGTTTTTATAACATTCAAAATGTGTTTATAATTTTTCTCTACAACCTCATTCCGTTGAGGAGTATAAATGCAAGAGGTTTGATGCAGAATTCTCTTGCTAGAGTAAAAATATTTCATAGAAAACTCAAGGTCATTATCACTTCTTATGACCTTTATAGAAACAGAAAATTGTGTATTAATCATGTTTATGAATTCTTGCATTAAACTATTGATGTCAGCCTTAGATTTTATTAAGTAAATCCATGTGAATCTACTATGATCATCTACAATAGTAAAAATAATACCTATACTCGTGTATGGATGGTATAAAAAAATGGCCCAAATGTTAACATGTATTAAACCAAAGCAATGTAAAGAATGAGTTTGACTTAAAAGAAAAGAAAGCCTCTTTCTATTTAATTAAGTGACACACATCACGTATGTCATTCTTATTGAATGTAATGAAACAAATAACAGTTTCCATAGTATCCATACAAGCGTTAGATGTATTTTCCAATCTATATTGTCATAGACTAGAAACAGAGACAGTGCCATTATTAACAATTGAAAGCTTCACTCTTTATTGAGGTCTAGTTACCCTCAACACATATAAGCCCTTAATGATTTTAGCTATACCAATCATCTTCAAGGGATCCTTCTCCTATATTTTATAGAGACATGCATCAAAAGACAAGACGCATGAGGAATTTGAAGTCAATCTAGGTATGGAAAGTAAATTATAAGAGATGGAAGGCAAATGTAAGACATTATATATGGTTAAGTCTTTAGAGATGGGAACAGTCCCAATAATCTTAGCAATGATCTCATTTCCATTACGCAGCTTCACTCTAATGGACTTAATGTGGTTATAAGAGGAAAAAGTGGACAAATTACAATTTATCTAATTAGTTGCTTCACTATCAAGAGTCAAGATATATATTGTGAATTAAGTTTAGGATTACCTTCAATTTCTTCATTATGAACCATAGAAGTGGCAGAAAGGATGTTGGCAACAATTTCTCCTGTTCACAACATTTCTCTGTGGCACAACTTTGGATTGTTGTAGCATATTGACAAGTTCATTATATTGTTGCTACATTAAGCCGAAGATTGTGCTAGTGTCTCTTCCCTTACCAAGATCATTACATTTTTCTTTATTATTAGGTTGTACATCAATATTTGCAGCCATGGCAGATTTGGCTTGTTCACTTCTATTGGTTTGGAAATTGGCAATAAAGCCATGAAGTCTATAATAAGTCTTTATGGTATGGCCATTTTTCTTACAGTGGGTGCAAAACTTTCTAGAGTTTGCACTCTAATTCCAAGAACCTCTTCCATAGGAATTTGAGGTACCCCTACCAAAATTCCCATTTTGGTAGTCTCCAATTGTTGGTCCCTATAGTCATGGCCTTTGTATCTATTTCCTGATCATATATTTGTCTCTCATGTTGCACAATCAGGGAAAAGACCTTACTCATGCTTGGAAGGGGTTCAAGAAGCATAATTTGTAACCTTATTCTAGAATATGAATCATTCAAACCCTTAAGGATCCTAATTACTCTATCATCTGTTTTGTATTTCTTGATATCTAATATTCATTCCTTCATTTTATTCATTCTTTATTTGTAACTCTTTATAATTGATTCCTTTTTTGCTTTTCCTTTATTAGTAAGTAGTCGTTGGGTTGGTTAGTGTAGGTAGTTAAGTTAGTTATGAGCTAACTTTGACTTTGCTTATTTTTCAAGCAACTTGTATCTTGTATAAATGTTAATTTGCGTTTGGCTTGGGTTATCAATGAAAATGAGGTTTATTCACAAGCTTTGCAATACAAACCACTGGAAAAAGGTTTAATATCCATTCGTGGAGAATTTCTCCCTTACATCTT
The DNA here is from genome assembly GCF_001865875.1 of Lupinus angustifolius. NCBI lineage: Eukaryota > Viridiplantae > Streptophyta > Magnoliopsida > Fabales > Fabaceae > Lupinus > Lupinus angustifolius. The sequence continues at coordinate 3,961,936 of NC_032013.1, forward strand.
GCTATATAACCTGAACTTCCTACATCTCATTAAAAGGCACATTTTACTGTGTTACAATCAAAACTACTTTACAACATAGGCTTGCATATTTTTTACAACATATGTGGAGCATAATCCATAAAAATAATACCACTCTTTCCAAAGAAAACTCTCTTAGAACAACTCAAATTCCACTTCCTCTCCTACTTTGCACTCTAAATACTTACTACCGTTGCTCTGTGACAGTGAGGTCATGTCTGAAACTCCAAACTCACAAAAGTCTGGAATCTCAGGTGGGATAGCACAGCGTACTAAGGCCCAATTAAGACCCTCAAAGAATGGGTGTTGTTTAATCTCAGCAGCGCCTTTCTCTGAACCTAAACGGTTTTTGGGCTCTTTAAACAGCAATCCTCTTATGAGATCCCTGGCTTGGAAACTGACAAACGGGGTATCAGGGAATCTGAGACTCTGCAACACCACATTGGCTAATGTTTCTTCATTATTCGAACCCTTGAAGGGTGTTCTACCATATAAAAGCTCATAAAGAAAAACACCAAATGTCCACCAGTCAACTGCAGCACCATGTCCCTCTCCTTTGATGATCTCTGGAGCTAAGTATTCATGAGTACCAACAAATGAATTTGATCTAGCATCGGTCGGCTCAGCCACGAGCTGTGGCAATGATCTGATATGAGCAGCAAGATCAGCTTTTAATTTCCTTGCTCTAGCACCAGGATGTAAGAATATGGGGCTGAAGCATGTAACTTGACAGGCTGGTTCAATGCAGAATGGTTCAATGCAACTTGGTTTTGGACAAGGACCCAAAATCTTAGCAGGATCCTTATCAGGTGATTTAAAAAGTGTTGGGCTAACATCACACCTTAGTGACAGGTCAAAATCTGTGAGCATAATGTGGCCATCTTCTCGAACAAGAATGTTTTCAGGTTTCAAATCGCGGTAAACTACGCCAAGCATGTGCAAATACTCCAAAGCAAGAAGGACTTCAGCAACATAAAACCTGCGTATACAAAGCATATGCTCAGTATACATGTGATATATTTGTTGAATAATTGCAAGCATATATTAGATGCTAGCAATTATTGATCAAGACTAAAGGCCCACATGTGCAATGAAAACAACAATTAAATTGCTTCCATATATTTTACTTCTTAAAAACTTAATTATTTGTTTTTCCATTTTAACTTTTTAATACCTCAGTCTTTTCATGAAAGTGAGAACAAGAATACATTGATGCGTAGGCAAAACAGACATTTATATTAGACAAAGTACTAAGAAGAAAGCATACAATTGGTTCTACGAGGAAACTTTTTAGAAAGAAAACAAAATGATATTCACAGTTAGCAAAAGTCAATTTCATTTAGACTATAAGAATGATCTCAAAATAAGCAAACACTTATAATTCACAATCTCAATTTATCCTGAACCTCAATAACATAAAAATTTAAAAAGGGCGGCCCAATACACAAGGCCTCCACCTAATAGGGTCTGAAGAGGGTAGACGTATGCAGCATTACAAAACAAGCGAAGGGCTAATTTCAGGATTTGAACTCTAACCTCTAGGCCACAGGACAATGCAGGTTTAGTCACACATGTCAGACCTTTCTGTATAAACAACATAGCTTTCTTAACATATTCAGCAGTCTCTATTTTGGATTACATGCATTGCACTCCATGAAAAAACAGCATCGTACACAGTTGCTATGGAGCATGGATGTTGCATTCAGACAGCCACATGTATGTCAAATTACAATAACAACAAATCCTTTCTTCCAACATATAGTGCAGAAAAACATTACTATTACCAAATTACCAATTTTAAAAAATATGGTCTAATGCACGAGACTCCCATCTGGTGGGGCCTAGGGAGGATATATGTATGCAGCATTATCCTAGAAGGATGACCTTTGGCACAACAATAAGGTTGCTTGCCTAGTTGGGAAGAAATGTCTATCTGGAAAAAATTAGCATACACTTAACCAAGTAATCATGAAGCACAGTCAATGTAAAGTGAACTATTGACACTACTTCATAACTTCAGGATTTACACGGTAAGAAACAGATTCTTGTAAGTTATACAAGTTGCAAAGTCATATATAGCCATAATTAATTCAACATCTTAAAATTCATGGAGTCATTTTTTTTATAGTGCAGCAATGAAGCATTATATGGAATAAGGATATCAAACCCTGTTGACTGCATTATATACACCAGAAACACATGACAAATGATGACTGGTAAGAATGAGGACTAGCATATTTCAGCAACTAGCCAACTAGGCGAATGGAACAGACTTGTGTGTTTGAGGAACTAAATAACGAACCAAATCATTTGGTGCAAATCTATAAGATTAGTATGGGGTAGCCCATAACTATTGACAAAAGAGAAAATATATGCTTATTATATATTATGGACAATTATTCTTAGTATGGTACCTAGCTGCTGGCTCTGAAAAACTTCTAACAAGTTGTTTCTGCCGCAGAACATGAAGATCTCCTCCTGAACAATACTCCATGACCAGACATGAAAGATTATCTGATGTAAATTGTGCATACATTGTAGGAAGAAAAGGATGATCCAGCATCCTTAATACTTCTCTTTCAGTTTGAGCCCTAGGCATCTTCCTTCTTCTAGCCAAAAAGTCATTGTCCATGACCTTAATAGCAAACAAGCAATTTGTGCCAATTAGTTCAGCAAGATATACAGTTCCAATGTCTCCACAACCAAGTTTCTTCAGAAGATTGAAGTGTCTCAAGCCCAAGACTCCATGCTGTATTTGAGCATGTCGTATAGCTTCCCATCTAACATCCTTTGACATGTGAGGCCTATTGCCACAAGTAGAACCACTAATATTGCTGTCATCACTGTTACTTGTACTACTACTGTAGTCACCTTGGCTACTCTTTGAACTTTGTGAAAATTGAAGTTGTTCTTTCAACCTGGTGTTCCTTTTCACTTTAGCAACTTCTCTGCTGCTATCACAGCCAGTTGATGCTGAGCCAGGATGCACATTATTTAAGTTCACTCCATCTCCAGGACTGATAGATCCCAATGCTATAACACCTTGGTTGTTTTCTTTACTTGTATTTTCTATAGAAGACAAACATCTCTTGCAAACCAGTCGAGCTGCACCAGGAACTGACTTGTAATTTACTTCATCGGATGTAGGGTTACATAAAACAGAACCTGAACCCTGCTTCAATTTTTTCTTATCCAAACTCTTGTTTTTTATGATTGATTTGACTATATGGGGGGCATTGCGTTTGTGTGACAGTTTGCACACGCCATTGCCATTTACTGAAGAAGATGAGGAAGATACCATTTGCAACCTACCTTTCCGCCCGTTCTTTAAGACAGATGCTTTATTTCCTAATTTTTTAGGGGAAGGAACCCTTTCAGGCAACTCAAGTTTACTTCCATCAGTGTTATAAATAGATGGAGAAGATGCAGATGTTTGTTTCTCTACATGAGCAGAGTCCAACGGCTGTAATTGTTCCCCAACTTTACTTGATGAGCATACCGAATCACTATGCATCAATGACGTACCAGTACCATTTTCTGTAAATGCAACTGCAATTGTGGAAGAATGGTTGTCTTGGACCAAAGATGTGCTTTTGTCAGTTTGATGAGTCTGGGATATTTTATCTGAGGAAAGTGACTTGATTTCTTCTGACACTATGGATATTTCAATTGTACTCCCTTTGCACCCAAGGTTAGACGGCCCAGATCGCCTACCTTCAACTACAACTGAATTGTACAATGCATGTATCTTCCCAACCTCCGATATTCTTGGTGAAGCAGCTGTTGACTTTGATAATCTTTTCGTAGCAGCCATTTCGGAAGCCTTGGATATACACATGTCTCTTAATGCCTGCTTCAAAGTTGCAGGCTCACAAGTCCCAACCCGTGGGGACTGTGGTACATCCACTGTGATTGGTTTTTTTAATGCACTTTTCATCTTGGGGCTTGTACTATCTTGTAGAATACCCAAACCCCTTGATGAAGGTTTAAGAGTAAATGATTCAAACAACTTATTTATATCATTATCTGGATTATTCTTGTATCCCAGCTTCAGCACAGGAAGTTTCTGATTTTTCTCAGCTGCGCTAAATCTAGAGTTAAACCGGTAAACCCTTGCAGCTTTTCCTGTATTTATTTCTCTCTTTACTTCAACTATTTCACAAGTTCCAGAGAATGAACCCATGGAAGATAAATTGCTCTACTAATCTTTGGCAAGGTAGAAGTAACACAAACACACTGCCTCTCAGAGCAAAAGAATATATTTCATTTCACATGCAGTGCAATAGACACCATATTTCACAACTGAAGAACCGTGAACCACTGAACCCACAATTTAAGTTTCAGAATCCGAACTATTCTTTTGGTCAAATCAAACTCAAGGTCTGAATGGTACATCAACTTCTTTACTAGCCAAGTCACACTCAAGCCCTGATCCAATGGTGAACATTTTAATACATCAACAAACCAATAGGAAATATATTAATTTTAAATTAAGATGAAACAGGGAAAGATACAAAACAGACAGGAAAAAAGACAGACAAAGAAATCATCAGATAAAAAAATACATCATAGGAACTGTTTGAGAAGCTCCGAACTCAGTAATACCATAAGTCACACTTGCAGGAAAAAATTTAACTGCAAGGGACATATATAAAACTGTACACAGAACATCAAAGATATTGCACCAATTTCTTATTTTCGTTTTCAAAATTCCTATAGTATGGCACTGGGAAGTACCTTTTAAGATGAGACAAACGAGAAAATCTATCACATAAAACTACGGGAATTTAAGTATTAAGTTATTTTTTGTTTGTACTACCAAGGGTATCCCTCACCTTTTGGTAAGGAACTAATCCCTTTTGGGATGACTACTCATCGCAACAAGCGTTACTCCCAGGAATCGAGCCCTTAAGCTTTTGGTCATCTTAGGATTATTAAGTTATTTGATAAAGGAAAAACTACACTAATAGCTTAATTATGATTGACACTCATCTTGTTTTAGAAATTACACCAACCTCCCATCATGTTTATGTTGTAAAGAGTTTAAGTGTAACTTAATGACAACATAAACTTCAAGAAGGTAATTGTAATGACGACATAAACCTCAACGGGTAAGTGTAATATCTGAAATGAGAGAATGCCGAGTGTAATTAATCGACAACGTCAGTGTAATTTCCCCTTTGATAAACCAAAACAACAGGAACTAATAAGAAATAAATTATTATGACTAAATAACAGGATGTACAAGTTGAGGTCAAAATTCAACCTGGATAATGCGCACATCGCAGTTTTAACATCCGTTTATACACCGGATCTAGTTTATAACAAGCACAGCAATTTCCCTCACTGATTCTGTAGTACATAAAACTAAAAACAAGTGTTTTGAAGTTGGAGCTATTTTCTTATTCTTTTTAAGGCCTTCAAAAATCTGCGAAATCAACAGAACCAATGAAAATGTAAAGAAAACCAAAGTTGTACTTAATAAGAAGGGTGGCAACCAACAAGGCCTTGTATACTGGTGTAAGACTTAACTACATCCTCATATACACCAAAAGGTTAACCGTTGGATTCTAGGTATGACACATTTGTTGGAATGGACAGTTACTTAGTCATTCCATAAGGGGATTCGCTTGGACGGCTCGGTTATTCCAAAAAATAAAAACGATGGCAACAATGCAAATTTAATTAAGGACCGTAGTCCCACAACAAAATATATATACACACAATAACAACCAAGGTAATTGAAATACAAGGCTATTCATATATATAAATTTTGTTGGTGACAAATATATCATTTTGAACGATGTCATTTTGCTAAATAAATTACAAAAATCATTAAATTCTAGAAAAAGGTGATTCAAAATTTCGCAATAAAAAAGAAAAAATAAAACAGAAAAACACATACAAATACAGTTTCTTCAATCCAGAATACAAAATCCAAAAACAGAATCAGCTTCTTCATATATCAGATTAAAATCCAATTACAAAGTAAAGTTCAAATACCACGAAAAGAAAATGGTAGAAATCTCAGTTAACAGATTCAGATATCCCATTATAATCGAAAATAAAAAAACGTTGTTCAACACAAAACAAAACGCGTACAATACGAGTGGAAACAGAGGCAGCACCTGTGAGCAAAAGAATGTCAAGGACATTGAAGTGAAGGAAGCAATATAGGTAGAGAATGGAGACAGAGAAAACCCTAGTTGAGGTAATGGATCAGAGTTAGTGAGAGAATGAGAAGAAGAAGAAGAATGATGGTAAGAAGATGCATTGTTTTTTGTTTATTTTCTTGTGTTAAAGCTGCTTTCAGCATGGAAAATAATTATGCATACAACATATTATTTTTGCTTTTACATTCTTCGAGTTAGTATCGTATTGCATCTTAAAGGTAAAAGTATTGTGTTTTTTCGATTTGTTTTCTCTCCTCCATACTTCGGCAGTGACAATGATAATTTTGTACATATGGGGGACCCACAAGCTATCATTTTTGAATAATAATTGTTGAATGGTTTCCAATTTTCGTGTATGATGGGAGTAGTTTTATTCAAATAATTTGGATGTTGATGGAGTGGTTTTGGCGTTTTGCTTTAAATAATGCTCTACCACTTGAAATATGCGCAATCTTAGATTTGCCTTCCTATCAAATATTATAATTGAAAATAATAAATTACATGACATGAAATCCGATGTTCTTTCTTTACTTTTATTTTAAAAAAATAAGAAATATATATACATTATAATGTAAGAGGTTTTTTATATCATTCATATTTAATTATTATTATCTTTTAAATAAAATTAATATAAATAAATAGTACATGATATACTAATTATATATAAATTTTTAGATTGACAATAAATATTATATATATATATATATATGTTACACTCTCAACAAAATATTGCTTTGATATTTTATTGGATGTGGTATTTGATGCTATAAACATACTTCCAAGATGAAAAAGAGAAGCCTATAACTCAACTAAATTGGATTTGACACTATTTTGTTCCTAGTGGGTGAATTCAAATTGACAATCGAGTTTAACACTAAAAAAATTGAAATCAATTTTGACACTACTCAGTGCATTTGCTAGTTTTATATAAATATGAAAGGCATTTTACCAATTTCAAGTTCAATAGATCAAAAATGATATTATCAAGGTTACGGTTTAATATTTATTCAAAACCTCAAGTGATAATATAGTATCATGTTCATGCTAATGTGTATGTCCTACATAAAAAATTAAAATATTGTCGTGATTGTTTGTAAATTGTACCAGTATTAGTTTTTAGCATGGCGTCCTACAATGATGTTTAAATTTAATTATATTAAGTAGATAAAAATTATGTACTAAAATTGATATGATAATGATGTCATATTTATTTTAAAATTTATGATTATCTTGATTTTAGAAATTTTGACAATGACATCTCTAGTAGTCTCTTGTTAGGATGCAAGTTCTGAAGGAGATCAAGATTTTAAGGAGAAGAGTTATTAGTAACATGTGTCATAAAGTGGATTGATTTATAAGTTACATATGTCACTTTTTTGTAATGATGTAGGAAAATTTAGTATGATGATCTATCATTAGTCTCAGTAATATACATCTATCAAGAATAAATCTAGCTTCCAAGAGAATCCTGGTAGAAAAACATATTAGAATATACGGAAGCATTTTAGAATATCTTAAATTATCTTATGGAGAATATTTAGAAGATATATTTGGATTTTAAGATAATAACATTATCATACTTTAGATTTGTTAGAGTATCTAAGAAGATCTCTTAGGATTAAGATTATCTTATTTAATGATGTGTTTTCTTATTTAATTACGGGTCTAGTATTAGTATAAATAAGGGTTATTTTATGTCTTTTGTATCATAAAAATCATAATATCATTTATAATCATTCACAATATTATGAATACAATTTACTATTTTGATAATTATATTTGCTCCTTCTATATCTCACCCCTATATTTTAACATGATATTAGAGTTATAGTATTCGCCTTGAAGGAAGCTTAGGCTTTTGATCCTTATTCAAATTAGTTTTTCGGTTGACGCCTTCTTTCCAAATTGATTCCTAGTCGTTGCTCTCATCCCACTTTTAAGAATTATCGTTTCTACTACTATTTTATCTTACTTATAAATAGGATGCATGTGATGTATAAGCTTCATCTTGAGGTGATTGTTTGATATAAAACTTGGTTCATATCTTGTGTGTTGCAAATCTATCATGGTCTAGTTGCGGTTAGTGCTTGTGTTGTTGTGTTGATCAAAATTCTTAATAAGGTTCTTGATGTCATCTCGATTACTAGTTAAATTATTGTGGTTTCTAGATGGTGGTGCTCTATAGTTCTTCCTTATTGAATTGAGTTATGGCAGCACAACATGCAGTATCAAACAAGAAGAACCAAAATTGACAATTAGTCATCAATAAGGAAGAAATATAGAGCAACGCCATTGAGAGGGCCCTTAATGCACTAGTAAGGTCCAAACGCATTATAGTAACACCAGTCTGGCTTAAGGATTATCATATCAATTAATCTGGTTATTTTGAACTATTTGTAACTTCTCTTGATATAAGATCTGACCACATGTAAGGTCTAGATTATTTAGCAGATATCTTTCTTTTCTATTTATTCTGTCCTAGAATTGGAATTGATCATGAAGAAATTTATCCAGAATTATCTTTGTTAAGTTCTGAGTTTATTTTTTTATCTCTTACATAGTAACTAATAATAATACTCCTAACATTTGGTGCTTTCATTTTCTCAATGCCTCCTAAAACTCTCTAGAAAGAACAAGATGACCCTCTTCCTCATCTTTTCCTGGAGAAACTAAAAGAACATCAAGAACAACAAGATGTTAGACACGATGCCATTACCAGTGCTCTGCATAGTATCATTGATAAATTGGTTGACATTCGCATGGCTCCACCAGTTTCCAATGACCCACCACATATTCTCTTTATCCCTAACTCCTCTTCACATACACTTACACAAATTCCACAACCCTTTGCCACTACTTCATCTAGTCAACACACCCCACCCCCATTTCACATTCTGCCATCACCATACCCTCCCCATATAATCCTTAACCCACAACCTCGACCACCCAAGTTACAACCTATACCATTTGATGGGTTTGAACCATTAGACTGGATATTCCAAGTGGAACAATTTTTTAAAATGTACTTAGCTCTACCAGATCAACGATTACCTATGATTTCTTTTTACATGCAAGGGGAAGTCCTTAGTTGGATTAAGTGGATGTTTCATAATTCTCAACTTTCTGATTGGCACTCTTTCACAAGATATTTGGAGATTCGTTTTGGACCGCCATCTTACACAAATCACTAGGCAGAATTATTTAAATTGCAGCAAGTTGGCACTGTTGCTGATTATCAACAATAGTTTGAGAAATTATGCAATAGAATATGCCTCATCCCTGACATCAAATGAGAACTGTCTATTTTACGCCCTACTTCCATATCTGATGCCTTAGGATTTGCCAAGTTAGTTGAAGCCAAGTTAAAAGACACTAACCGCAATCCCTAAAAATTTACCAGAATTCCTACCCACATAACAACCAACTTCAGTCCCAAACCATCTCTACCACTTACACCTACAACTACTTCTTTTTCCCCTACCCAATCCATTCCCATTCGTCACTTATCTACTGCTCAATTGCAAGAGCGACGCGCCCAAGGTCTTTTTTATAATTGTGATGAGAAATTTATCTCTAGCCATAGATGTCAAAACAAGAAATTTCTATTACTTTTGGATGATGACCCCAACCTACCAACCAACTGATGTTGAATTATCATACATACCTTCTACCGATGCTAATCTCACACAACCCACCCTTGCCATCGATACTGAAGAACCTATCCTTTTTCATATCACCGACCAAGCTCTTGGGGGACCACTCTCTCCTAAAACCCTCAAATTTTCAGGCACTATATATGGCCATCCTATTACAATTCTAGTTGACACTGGAAGTTCCCACAACATCCTCCAACCCCGCATTGCTAACTACCTAAACCTGCCCATCTCCAAAACAGTACAATTCCCTGTCATGGTGGGCAATGGGGCACACATTTTCTGTAGTGGGTTATGTGATGACACTTCGATCACCTTACAACAACAACAATTTCTCATACCCTTCTACTTATTACCCATAAAAGGGGTTGATGTTGTTTTAGGGATCCATTGGCTCCAAACCTTAGGGCCAATTGTCTCTAATTTTTCGGTCTCGTCCATGCAATTTAATGTTGGACAGACTACAGTCACCCTCAAAGGTGAACCAAGCCCAAGACCCCAACCTTCCACTCTCCATCAATTTACTCGACTTTTACACACTAACAACATTCCTGTTTATCATGTTATCACCATTCTTCCTACTGATAAAATTTCCTCTTCCCCACTTCCCAGCAACACTCATGATATATAGCATCAGATTCAAACAATCCTAGAGACATTTAACTTTATTTTGACATGGTTTTGATGAAGACACCAAGATCACAAAAAGAAGAAAAGGAAGAAGACCATTAAGACATTGAAGATTTAAGCTTCAAGATGTTTATAGAGTATGTCTTCATAGAGGTACTTCTATCCTTACACTCACTTTAATATTTAGTAGCAATGCTCAAACAAATCAAAATCATTTATAAAGAATTGGATATGTCTAAAATGCAAAGTCAAAATTGATAAGTAATAAGTTACTTGACATGAGTAAAAGGTTACCAGAACTAGGTAACAGGTTACCTGAACTGTGAGGCAGTTGGTAACAGGTTACTAGAATTGCGTAACAGATTACATGATTGAGAAAACAGTTGCAGAGCAAAATTGACTGATGTAACTGATTAATTCAGTTTATTAATCGATTACCACCTTGGACAGAACATTTGGGTAATCGATTACCACTTCGTGACAATCGATTACACAAAGCCGTTGAAACCAAATATTCAAATTCAAATGAACAGTTTTCATACAAAGTGAATAAGTTTTATTTCAATTGTGTCTCCTCTTCATTGAAGGATATCTTGGCTGATTGGAAGCCTGTTTAAAGATATTGAGACATCAAAATTCCAGACACACGAAAAGATATACTAAGAATGTTGTGAGAGGATGTATTATGAATATACTAAGAATGTTGGGTAGCCCAAAGACATAACTAGCTACTCTTAAAATCCATATTCTTTTAAAGGCTATTTTTCATTTATCATCTCCCCTTATATAAATTTGGTGACACCTAGTCCTTTAATAAATTTTAGAAAAATAATGGGGATCATGCAATTTGTCAAGAAAACCATCTAACCTTGGGATGAGGTGTCATTATTTGATGGTAATGTTATTGATAGTCCTGCAATTGGTGGATATTCTTCACTGACCATATTTCTTTGGCACTAAGATCATGAGAACTGCACATGGGCTCATGCTCTCTTGGACCCTCCCTTTGTCCATGAGTTCTCCCACTTGCTTTGGGATGATATCAATATGATGCTTTATACCCATCCATAAACATTTCCTACTGTAACATATCCTTGAAATTGTGAAACATATTAGTAATACTGATGGGCAGTATAATTTCATCATTAAGAATAGAGAAAAGTGCATAAGGTCTCCCTAAACTTTATGCATTTTACAAGTAGTTATCATAAACTATTTTTTCTTCCTAATTGACCGTTAAACTTTATCAATTAGTGAATTTGCCTCCCATATAAATATATTGGTGAATTTTCCAATGGCCAATGTTCTTCCTAATTGACCATTAAACTTTCCAATGGCTAATGTTTTAACTCCTTTTGGTTAGGGACTTTCCACATGGGGTAGGTATATTGGAGCTAGAGGTCATAGTTTCTTTCTTCTTTGGCTTGTCTTTCCAACTTGTTGAGATGAAGTTGGAAGTTCTCTTCATGGAACTCTTTCTCTTGAGTTATTGCTCAACAAGGGTGGCCTTGTAGAGTAGATCCTCCATCACGAAGGAATCTTAAAGCTCAACACCATCTTATGTGTCATTATTCAATCTGTTGAGAAATCTTGCTATGGTGACCTTCATGTCTTCATTCACCATTGTCCGCATCATTGTGACCTTTCTGTCCTTGTAATGATCTTTGATGCTCTATGTGTCTTGGGTCGATCTTTGAAGCTTGAGTTGAAATTTCCTTTTGTAGCTTGAAGGCATGTAACTCCTGATGATGCACCTCATCTCTTTCCAAGTATCCACCATTGACCCTTCATCTTACATCCTCTCCCATTAATACTTGTCCCACCAACTCAATGCATAACCAGAATAATCTGCGGGATCCTAGAAGCTAATGTTGTTGTTGTTTCAGTGTTGGAGGAAGACCTCAAATATCCTTATTCAAGGTTAGTGACCATATATGATTCGGTGAGCTGAGAAAGGTTGAAAATGTTGTTCATGCTGTTCATGCACGTAAATCAGCCAAGCAGGCAGTGAAGGTATGATTCCGTTCTATACATATTCCAGCTCCACCCATTATTCACAGAGACATGTATCATTCAATGGTTTGCTCTATTGATTCTGACATCCAATTTTGAAAACATTATGTGGTTTCTCAAGCTATTTGTAGATATATACTCATAAATTTTATATCCTAGTTCTTCCAAATAGACTCTTTTGTCAACGATGTCCATCTCGAAGACAACAATCTACAGTCACCGAAGTCTAAGTTTGGGACATCAGTCTTTTTCTGGAGAGTGGAAGTCGGGGATTAAAGTGGATGGTGATGGCCCAGACTACGTTATGTATTGGCTTCATTTTAGTATGGGTTACGCTTTGAGGGAACCTTTTATTCTGTTTTTATTTCTGCTTGTCATGAGTTGATGCTTTTACCTTGTCTACGCCTGCTTCTCTTACCTGTCTTCAGTTTCAATCAAAAGGGAACTTGGAAATAATGTTCGCTTGAAAATTTATGGTTTATATAGCATTTTTCTGGGGTAATCTTGTGAGGGAACAACTGAATTTTATATGAATTAATTTTTATGTACTATCAGTATAAAAATTTATGACATTCAGTACATCATTCACCATTCATTTGCGTTACTTTATTTTAGAAAAGTCCATTATACAAAATAAGAATGGTGAATAATACAGTAATAACGTATAAAACTCAAACAATTTCAGTGCATATTTTTTTCTTATTTTATGTTTGGTACCAGATGTTAAAGTAATCCTTCCCCATTGTCAAAATTAAAATCATATAACACCAAGAAACTAAAAATAAATATTGAACCGAATTAATCAAAACTAGACAGATCATTCAAATGAAAACACACTATAATACTTTTTAGAACAAAACTTGGCAAACTCAACTTCTAGTAAATTGAAAGTATGTTCTGGACAAAATCTAAATAGAAGACACAATTTAATCGAAGAGACTGAAGCCCATATCCTGCATCACAAACAAATTGAACAAACAATCAGAAAAAAAAAATCAGATTACCCAAATTCATAAATGATTGAAAACCAGATTCTGCCGTGATTCTACTAAGTACTAACTGCAACCAATGCAGTACATCTAAAGTCGAAAATATTGAAAGCCATTCATCAGATTGTTGTTAAATTCAAGCCCAAATAGGTAGAAGTTTAGAACCATTTCCAATGCAAAAAATGCAGTAATGGACAGTGCAAAATGGCTTTTGATTTTTGCAGGAAAAACTTTTTAAAGCTCGCAATAAAATTGAGAAATGTTAGCAACACAGTATGGCATATTCTTTTAAACACTCATTACTGAATCACATCTCATTCTCTCAATTAACTTTACATAATAATTAAAAGAGTTCAACGTTAGACCCAATAAGAGTGTGTTTAAGAAAGGGTCTCTGAAAGTTATTGCTTGAATCCCTTTTAAACAACAAAAAACTGTGTTTAATTAAACACAGATTAAATAATCTTAAGATACAGTTAAAATAGACTCCACAACCACCTAGAAGTTTCCGATTATTTATAGCGTATACATAGCATAATAAGTGCTAAAGATGTACAAAACATAAGTCAAAGAAAAACTTACATCGTCAGATTCCTCTTTCTCCTCCACCTTTTCCGGCTTCTTTGCCTCAGCAGCTGCTGGGGCAGCAGCTCCACCACTTCCTCCACCAGGAGCAGCAGCAACAGCAACTGCACCACCACCAGAAGGCACTGACGCTAACTTTTCCCTACCAGAAGCAATAAGTTCTGCTACATCTTTACCCTTAACTTCAGATAAAAGCAGTTCAATCTTGTCATTATCTGCTTCAGCTCCAACTGTACAAAAAATTTGACAATTTCTCTGTTAGTAAATCATCAACAAAACTTACCCACAATGTATGCATGAAGAAAATTCAATTAATCCGGAAGTAAATAAAGAGAAACTGCCTTCACCTCCAAGGTTTAGCTCAATTACTCTCGACACCTCAGTTGTTTAAAAATTACTCCACAACAGTTTATCTTGAGGTGTATGTTATTATAGTTACCTCCTTGAGGATTATATGCTCATTACAATTACAAACATTAAAACATAAACCCCAATAGAGGTAAGTATAATTCTAAACCAAGAACTGTAGTCGGTTTAATTAAATCAAACCCCAAGCGGATAACTATAATTTGCCCATAAAGAAACCAATTCAACATTTTTTAATTTTAAAAAGATATCAATTCAACCAAACAAAACCTCTAGTTTAAGTTATTATATTCTATAATCTAATAATCATAACCAATGTCTTGAGTTTCTTTTAACCGTTAACAAAAATTGTTGACTACCTTAAACCTTAACATTGCATCTGTTGTGGACACAGATTTAAAACACGATCATAACCAGTGATATAAAAACCGGTCTGTGACAACCGGTTAAACCAGAAAACCAGTAAAATGCCCACAATACCGATATGGTACAACAATTGTATGGCAGAGTTTTCAATTGAATGTCATACCAGTCAGTTTTAATGAAAATAATTTATTTTTTACCAAAATGTTGGTAAGAAGAATCATACACACTAAGCTATATTTGTTTATACTTCTAACAAATTTTATTTTAAGAACTGATATAAATGAAAGTAGTTATTGTTCAACAATGTTAGTAGAATATATATTTAATTAGTGAAACATCGGTTGCACCATTATAGCAGATCGTTACTAATTAGCATTCAACAAAAAACAATTTGAAAAAAATAAATCAAAAAATAATGAAACAGCACAACAAGAAAACATAATTGATGGAAAACATGGACTTACCAGAAGCAAGGATGCTCTTGATGTCCTTAGTGGAGGGGGTGTTGTTGCCTCCAAGCACAGCCAACAAATAAGCAGCGATAACCTTCATCTTTCTACACAAATCAAACACACTACACTTAATAGAGAAAAACTGCATCATCCATTTCATTTTTAATTATGATTGACTTTAAAAAAAAAAAGAGTAATGAATGATGAATAATGTAATAATATTACACTCTACATAATATTCATAAACTTAAAAAGCTAAAAACGAATACAGAAGATGCATTAAGAAAAAAGAGAGAGAAACCTGAGAGAACGAAGATCTGAAGAGTGAACAAACGGCGACTTCAAAGACGAAATAACGAAAGGGTCTGTTACAGTTATGTAACCTGATAGAGCTAGGGTTCGATAAGGTAGAAATCATATGGCCTAGCTAGTATTGGGCCAAGAATGAGCCCACATGAGATGGCCCATATATGGATGGGCCTTACTTCAAATTTTATGGTCTATCTAATTTTTTTTAAGTCTGCCTAGATAATAAGGATAGAAGATGGCTAATAGAAACTCTTGTTAAAAGAATTGATGAGGAGGATAGTCAAACAGTATTCTAAATGGGAGAATCGATTTAGATTTAGTAACTTATGGAATGATGTCATTTTGGATAAAATGTAATAGCTTAAATTATACTTTTAGTGAAATTATACAAATTATTCTTCTATTTTTTACATATACAAAAAATCTCTAATTTTTATACATATATGATACTAAGTACCCCTCTGTGAGAAATAAGTGTAATTTTTAAACAAAAATCGTGATAAATGTAATTAAGTTAAACAAAATATGATATATTATGGAAACAATTAAAAATTATATATTAGTCAATAAATTTTCATTATTTTTTATTCGTTTCAATATAGTATAAGAGTGATTTAAACAATATCTCATTAGAATTATTGATGCATCTTATAATGAATCAAAAATAATGAAATTGTATGGACTCGTATACTATTTGGACTTGTTTCCATATTATATTTTATTTTATTTAACTTAATTACACTTGTCTTCTTTTTTGTTTAAAATATTACAGTTATTTCTCATCTAAAGGTAATAAGTGTAATATATGTATAAAAATCAAAGGTTTTCTATAGCTGTAAAAAATAGAGGGGATGATTCATATAATTTCACTATATAATATGTCAGTACTCAATATAATATCATTTGATTATGTGATTGGCACAACCTAGTAGGAAAGTGATATGTTTGGTTTTTATAGTTATGAAGGGTAGGGAAGAAATAACGTCAAAACATGGTTTTCATGTTTTTGTATCACATGTTAATTCTGGCAAATACAGTTAGTTTTTTTCCTGAAATATTTAAAATAATTTGAAAACTGTCAATTTCAAATTTACATTTACTAATAGTCTCATGAATCATTGTCAGGTTTTTTGTATGGACAACAACTTGTCTTATATGTTTGTTTCTACTAAAGTGTGTATACAAAATTAATAGAAACTTCGTCTCGCCCCAAATTCAAATTCACTGCTCAAACTCAACTTTATTTTCCTACATTTTTACTTCTCAACCATTTTCCTAGGGGTGAACATTATGCAATAGTTTCATGGTTGTGATTGTTGTTGTCTTTACTATTATTACAGCTGAATCCATAGCCAATTTTGTGACAACAACATCATCATCGTCAATACTTCAAGATCAATAATTTGCTCTCATTTTGTTGTTTCGTATTGATATTTGGTATGATTCTTATATTATATCTCAATGATAAGGTTCAATATTCCATACATTTAGGACTAATCCTATTATCATAATTCCCATTCATTAGATAAAGAAGATAATCAAGAATTTGTGATTTGTTGCTAACCTTATTCCAAATCTATAAGAGATCTCAATATTATTGCTTAGAATGACTCCTCCATACTCTTTAGCACAATATTTTGAGTCTTGTATGTCTACAATTTCACCATCAAGGCATCTTGATGCCAACTGGCTCTTGTTTGGATTTCCACCTCTCAATTTTATGTTAATTTTCAAAGTGTTTATTCGGATATGTATGTTTTTATTTTGATTATCTAATTTTATCTGTGCATATATGTCAAAGTCTCGAAGGCCGAGTTACATGAATTTTAATTAAGTGTTGGATTGATAGAAAAGAAGGGAACTGATGTACTTTGCTCTCCACCTTGCAATATATATGTACTTTTTGTACAACTCTATATTGTTGTATAATGAAATTTGTTGCGTATTTTATTTAGTATTTTTATACCACTTTTTATTGTGCTTAACTCATATTTTTGTTTTCAATAAAGATGTTACAGAGACTGATGGAGCTGGGATGATAAGAAAGCTTTTGCATGAAATCAAGGAAGGACAAATAATGTGTTATGGAGTACATGACTAGAATAACACGCTCCACTTATTTTGTAAGAGGAGACTGGTGGAGTTGGGAAAGCTTTCCATTCTATGGTCACTAGGTATGCTGCTATCGGAGGTGAGGTCTACATATAATAGAGCTTTGGGTTGAGATGAAAGCTCCTACTTCTATGCTCTCAATGAAGTTTGATCAAGAACTTCTTGATTCTGTACAATATATATTTCTGAGGGGTGGATTCTTCATTCCAACCAATGAAGTTGGGGTGATGATGAAAAAAGGAAACAAGTTCATTGACAAGTACAAGTACCAAATGCTATCCTTGAAATACCATAAAGCACTTCACATTGGTCCAAATTGATCTTTTGTAAAGAAGATGAGTTGTTGATACTAGGGTTTTCCTGCTAGATTCCAGCTATAGTCAGCTGTAGAGGGTGTTAGAGTTTGAGTTGTTTGGTTGACTCAGACAGTTGTTGCCGTTGGGTGAGTACCTAAAACGGTACTTCGATGCTCAAGTCATTATTTATAGAAGTATAATACTTAGAGAGAAGTCGAGATAATGCATTGTTGTTCCTTATGGATGGTTTCACCTATTTATAATGATGTGGAGTGGTTTGCACTCCAATTGGAGGTGACAACATTGTGTACAATATTGTCCTTTTACTAGTCTTAAACTGACAACCTTGTGAGTTTAGACTACCTTTATCATGTAGACAATGTGAACATATTGACAATCACGTATCGTGACCTTTCCTTTGTTGTGAATGAAGGTTCTTCGATATAGCAGGTATTGACTTCTCATGTCTTGTCGTTTTTATGGTTTCCTTTAGTTAGATCAATCGTTAGACATAATCTACAGTAATAAAAGCTAGATCTTATTCACCCATGCATGATCGATAGTTGTGCATACATGATCTCTTATGCCCGCTTATTGGTCTCAAACTGGTATTGTATTGAGAAGTTACATTTGTCCCCAGCCTGTTGGCATGGACGTTGTCGAGCGTGTTAGCAAACTTGAAGCTATTATGGCCTGCCATGATCGACAATTTTGGGAATCGGGTCTTGTCTTCTTGGTTGTTTTCCTCACACTTGGAGTGGAAGAGTTGCCCCTAGTTTAGTTGCATGACCATTATCGGGTGCGTTAGCAGACTTGAAGTTATTTTGGTCGATTGTATGAGTCGGGCTTAGCCTTTAGGATGATGCATTTGTGAGTGATTTAAGTTGGACATATAGTTAGTTCATCATGCCTTGATCTACTTCATGTTATGTTTTAAGAGAGACCCATTTTCAAATATCTGGCCAATTGTGTTGAATTGGGTGGTATTTTTTATTCCTTGCGAATTCCACTAGTATATCCTACGTGAGTGGCCTTCATTATTGTTTTGGATGTGCTTGCCACATGGTTGGTTGGGAAGTACCTCAAATTTTTGTGCGCTTTGTGCATGCTACCATCTCTTCATCCCTAAATCACCACATGTCGCTTCGGTTTTTGTGCCCATCATTAAATTCAAACCAATGGGGGTTGAGTGATGGAGGCATTAATGGTTTGCTTGGGGAATTAGTGTATTATTGTAGGCACACCTTCTCTCTCATATGACCTTTATATGGGACATGTCTTTCCTTATTTTGTTGTGGATGTGACAATTCTAATACATGCATCATGTTCCTCTTCTACCTTCACATCCACCATCGTAAAATTTAGGTTTCTCCCCTCCCTTTTACCCTTATTTCCATTCTTTCATTTAAGAAAGTACTAATAAGTGCCAAAAAATACCTAAATTTCATATATTTTTATGACATTTTTTGCATAAAATATCACAATCTTGTATATATGCTTTATGTATTTTTTTTTTGTATTATATTTTATAGGATTTAGGTGGAAAAGAGAAGAATTAATTAAATACAAACAAAGTGCTTAAAATAGGCCAAAATGACCCACAAATGACATGCTTAAGCTTGATGTGGCAAGCTATGTGCTTAGCCTTAAGCATGACTCAACAAGACTTGGCCTACGTGAAAAAATATGGAATCAACTTGAAGCTTCTCACTAAGAAAGAAACATTGAATCAAAGTGCAATTTAATTCATAAATTGTATCTTGTTAAAAGGAAAAATACGAAGTCATAATGAGTGATCTAATACTAACTTTTACTTTATGTTATTTATTTATTACTTTATTCTTTATTCTTTATACCAACCCTTCAAAAGAAGTGGTACGGTTAAATTATAACTTTATTGTTTTATTTATTTATTCTTTACCAACCTTCCATAAGGAAGTAGTTTGGTTAATAAAGGAAAATGAAAATAAATATCATTCATTATCATTCGTGTTAAAATTGCTAAATTCATACAATTATACCGGTGTTAAAATTTATTTCAACAAAGCTGAGATGGTATGAAATTATTAATAATTCAATAAAGCTAAGCTTTTGATGAAATGAACATTCTTGAAACCGTTATATCAGCGTTGAAATTTGTTCCAACAAAGCGGAGATGACGAGCAAAGAATCGACATGTCATTAAATAAATCAATCAGAAAATTGCCTAAATAAATAGCAAAGAAAAATATTTCAACAAATTGGCACCGTTGCCGGGAATTGCTAAATAATAGGATTTATTATTTATTATGCTATATTATTAATAATCTTGTACAAAAATATTTTTCTTCACTATTGTACAAATTAATTTGAATTTGTACAAAAATATAAATTACAAACTTATTAAATTCATGTCCTTTTCTTACTAATCTTTCTTCGGAAATAGACAGATTTCCTTTTTATTGTTTTATTTCAGGAAAATGGATCAACATATCAATATCCAAATTGAAATAGACAATTTCATAAAGGAGTTTCAACAGAAACTCAACAAAGTGCACCAAAATTTACAAAAACTACCAAAACAATTGGAGGAACAACACTTATGGTGTCATGGTTGTGCCAACCGATAGTTAGCCTATTTCATCAATAACCACTCAGCATCTCACCAATCTCATAATAAACTAGAGGAAATACTAGAGCAATTCATGCAGAAAACCATCAAGCATCAATAAATCACAAACGATACTATTAAGAATATGGGGACTCAAATCAGATGCATAGCTGAACATCACTCAGCTATTTCAGAGCATTGCAAAAGTATCACAACCAGAAGTGGAAAAATGGTGGGAGGGGTTATTGAAAAAGAAAAAGGAAAAAAAAGAAAAGAAGAATTAGAAAGAAAAAAAATGAAAAAGACGTACATAACAAAATAGATGTACAAGAAACTAGCGAGAAACAAAAAGAAGAAAAACAATATCAGCTAGTTCAGAAAAAATACCCTATCTCACAGCTCCATCTAAAGCCAAGAAGGAAGAGCACTTTGCTTGGTTTATGGAAATATTCAAATCATTACAAATCAATATTCCATTCTCCGAAGCCTTGGAACAACTGCCTACCTATTCCAAGTTCATGAAATAATTGCTATGAAAGAAGAGGAGCAACCAGA
The DNA here is from genome assembly GCF_001865875.1 of Lupinus angustifolius. Lineage (NCBI taxonomy): Eukaryota > Viridiplantae > Streptophyta > Magnoliopsida > Fabales > Fabaceae > Lupinus > Lupinus angustifolius. Next base: position 3,983,043 of record NC_032013.1, read on the forward strand.
AGAAAGAAGTCATCCAACTCAATGCAACTTGCAGTGCAATCCTTCAAACTAACATCCCTCATAAACTGAAAGATCCAGGAAGTGTAACTATTCCAGACACAATTGGGGAAGTTTCCATAGGCAAAGTACTTGTCGATCTCGGGGCAAGTGTGAGCCTAGTGCCACTTTCAATGATGAGCATAATAGGAGGGTTGCAACTAAAACCAACTAGAATGTCATTGTAACTAGCTGACAGATCCCTTAAATATCTGGAAGGAGTTCCTGATCCCTGCAGACTTTGCTATAATTGACATCTCCAAAGATGTGGAAATCTCACTCATTCTGGGACGTCCATTCATGAGAACAATAAAAATAGGGATAGATATGGAAAATGGCAAACTGATAGTTCGAGTAGAAAATGATGAAATTCAGTTTGACATTTTCAAAGCAATGCATCACCCAAGAGATAAGGGGCAATGTTTCCAGATCGATATTCTTGAAGTAATCTGCTCAGAACAGCCTCAGCTTGATAACTCTTGGGAAATGCAAGAACTTAATCTGGAGGACGGAGAAAAAGAACAACTGGTCAGAAATTTTTCTGATATTCAAATTTCTCCTGAAATGAACCAAGGTGAAGATGATAAAAAAGAACCACAATCATAATTGAAGGAGTTACCATCACATTTGAAGTCTGTATTTTTAAAAGGTGACTCCCACAAACCAGTTATCATTAGCAACTTGTTATCCAACTTAGAAGAAAAAAATTTGATACATGTCTTGGAGAAGCACCAACAGGCGATTGGTTAGACTTTGAAAGATCTAAAAGGAATCATTCATTACTACTGCATGCACAAAATCATGATGGATGACGATTTCAAACATTTAGCTCAACCACAAATGAGGCTCAATCCGATAATGAAATAAGTTGTTCGGAAGGAAGTGGTGCAAATGGTAGAAGCTGAAATGATTTACCCCATTTCAGACAGTAAATGGGTAAGTCTTGTTCAAGTGGTGCTGAAGAAAGGAGAAATAATGGTAATCCGAAATGACAACAACGAGCTCATTCCAACTAGAGCTGTTACTGGTTGGAGGGTATGTATTGTTTACCACAAACTCAATGCAGCCACCAGAAAAGACCACTTTCCCTTGTCCTTCATGGACCAGATGTTGGAAAGATTATCAAGGAAAGCCTTCTATTGTTTCTTAGATGGTTATTCGGGATACAACCAAATTGTTGTAGATCCACAAGATCAAGAAAAGACGACATTCACTTGTTCTTTTGGTGTCTACGCATACAGAAAGATGTCATTTGGATTATGCAATGCTTGAACTACTTTTCAAGATGCATGCTGGCTATTTTCATCGACCTGGTGGAAAAATGCATCAAGGTTTTCATGGATGATTTTCAGTATTGGGAGATTCTTTCTATTTATGCCTGCAGAATCTGGAGACAGTATTGGAAATATGTGTTGAGACCAACCTGGTACTAAATTGGGAAAAATTCCATTTCATGGTCACCAAAGGCATTGTTTTGGGGCACAAGATTTCAATAAAAGGAATAGAAGTTGATAAGGAAAAGTAGAAGTCATAGAGAAGCTTCCACCACCAACAAATGTTAAAGGCATTAGAAGCTTTCTAGGATATGTTGGATTCTACTACCGCTTTATCAAAGACTTCTCCAAAACAGCTAAGCCCATTTGCAATCTTCTCCTTAAAGATTCTGTTTTAGTTTTGATGAATCATGTTTAGAAGTATTCAAAACTTTAAAAAACTTCTTGGTAACCGCCCCTGCCATAATTGCACCAAACTCAGATCTACCTTTTGAACTAATGTGTGATGCTAGTGATTACACAGTTGATGCAGTTTTAGGACAGAGGAGGGAGAATGTGCTATATGCAATACATTATACTAGCAAAGTTTTAAATGAGACACAAGTTAATTACGCCGCAACGGAAAAAGAATGGCTAGCTATTGCATTCTCATTGGAAAAATTTAGAAGTTATTTGATTGTAGCCAAAATTATTGTTTTTACTAATCATGCCGCAATCAAATACCTCCTAAAGAAACCTGACTCCAAGCCACGGTTAATACGATGGGTGCTACTTTTGCAGAAATTTAACTTGGAAATTTGTGACAAAGCAGGAAAGATAATCTTGTAGTTGATCATTTGTCACGATTAATCAATGAAGAAGTTACGAAAGGAAAGAGAGAAATAGCTGAAGCATTTCCAGATGAAAAGCTATTTCTCCTTCAAGAAAGATCATAGTTTGCTGATATAGCCAACTACAAAGCCTCAAGAATTATTCCTGATCATTTCAACTATCAACAAAAACAGAAATTTCTCAAGGAGGTCAACCATTACGTCTAGGACGAGTCATACTTATTCAAAGAAGGATCTGGCAAATGAGTTATCACAGGTTTACCCTCTGATAAGAAGGCTATATGCTGCAAATGAGTTTTTAAAATAAAACACAAGGCTGATGGCACTATTGAGAGACATAAGGCTAGACTTATTACAAAGGAGTATAACCGAAATGAGGGTATTGATTACTTAGACACCTTCAGTCCAGTGGTGAAAATGACCACTATTCGAGTATTTCTCTCTCTAGTTGCAACAATCAATTGGTTCCTTCATTAATTGGATGTCAATATTGTCTTCTTACATGGTGATTTAAAGGAAGATGTATACATGAAGATACCATCTGGATTAAATGTTTTTAACCCAACATCTATGTGCAAATTAGAGATATCTGTATATAGGTTAAAACAAGCAAGTACACGATGGCATGAGAAACTCACCTATGTTCTCATTGCCAATGGCTACCAGAAATCCAATGCAGATCACTCTCTTTTTACCAAAAGAAAGGGTTATGATTTTACTGCCATACTGATCTATGTTGATAACCTTGTATTGGTAGGAAACAATCTATCTAAAATAGAATCTACCAAGTACCTATTAAATGCCAAATTTAGCATCAAAGATTTAGGAGATCTCAAATTTTTTCTTGGAATGGAAATTGCTAGATCCAAGAAGGGGATTTCATTATATTAGAGAAAGTATATCTTGGATCTTTTGACTGAAACACGTATGTTGGCCTGTAAACCTTCTTCAACTCCTATGGAGTATAACAATAAACTTCATAGTACCTCAGGTACCCCTCTTAAGAATGCCACTTCCTATAGAAAATTAATTGGAAAATTGTTATATCTTACTAATACTATGCCCGACCTATGCTATGTTGTTAGTCACCTAAGTCAAATTTTTTCTTCTCCCACTAATATGCACCAACATGCAGCCTATAGGGTTCTTAAATATCTTAAGCATTCACTAAGTTTGGGTGTACTATTTCTTAAAGACAAGAACACTATTATAAAAGGTTTTTCATATTCTAATTGGGTGCATGCTTAGATACTAGAAAATCTATCATTGGTTGGTGCTTCTTCTTAGGAGAATCCCTTATTTCTTGGAAAAGCAAGAAACAAAATATTGTTTCCAAATCATCAGCTGAAGTTGAGTATAGAGCTTTAGCTATGGCTTCTTGTGAGACACAATGACTTCTATATTTGATGCAAGATTTAGGAATTGATCATAATATACCTATAAATTTGTACTGTACTATGATAATCAATCTGCTCTTTATATTACTATAAATCTTGTTTTTCATGAACGTACCAAATATATAGAAATTGATTGTCATATAGTATGTGAAAGAGTTCATAATGGTACTTTACATTTATTGCTTATTTCTTCATTTTCGCAACTTGCTGATATTTTTATTAAGTCTTTAGCACTAAGAAATTTTCTTGCAATGATTTGCAGGTTTGGAATGCTTACTTTTCACATTCCAACGTGATGGGGGCTGTTGAAATATGAAGATTCAAATGTCAAAGTTGCAAGAAGAGAAGTTTAATCAAGTCACAAATATCAAAGTGCAAAGCCACAATGGTTCAATTACTTAAAAATAGTTATTAGTTGTATCTTTCTTTTATACGTAGTTGGTTAGTAGTTAGTTAGTTACAAAGACTTTCCTTTTGGCTATATATTTTATCCCATTAGTTTGTACTCTATTATTTAATACTATTTTTCAATAATATGAGGTATTTTTCAGTATTTCTTCCAGCTTTATCTTTCTTTCATTGTTGAAGTTTTATCAAATTCATGGAGATTGTGAGAATTTTACACCCTTCTTTGTAGAACAATCAAGTTTTGATGAATCCACGAGAATATATAGATCTCTAAATTCTAACAATCATTTCTTGCAATGACTTGCACATGTATTTCGTTGACGTAAAGACAATCTATTTGCACATGTTGCACCCATATTAACCTCAAAGCTTAATACAATTTGGGGACAAAATTTAAAAACGAAAGGGAGGTGCATTATTGAGCAACAATCAAATTTCTCGATAAACAACTTAACATGGGTCTAGTAAAAAAGTTGTTTAAGAACATTCATCGTTTGTAACTTGTTACACACGGCATGCCAACCAGCTTGTGTGGGATGCAAGCTATCCCAGAAAAATGTTGATCTGGGTTTGTCACAAACTTCATATTTCTTCTCATTGTTCTCCACACTCCCACAATTATAACCACTACTTACCCCCAAGCAGCACGGCTTCAGCGAGTTCTGAATGCTATACGTCGATGAGTGGTTTAAGATCGACATGAAACTACTGTAGAGGTCGAGAATTAGGATCTGGTTCTTGCTTTCTTGGTTCAGTTTGGTCACTGATTGATTCAAGAGATTATTGTGGAGAACTACGAGGTTGTTAAATGTACTATTGCATTGTTGGAATGTGGATGAGACTGTGATTTGAGGAAGGCAACCAAGAGGTTGTAAACCACTTACAACAATTTTCTTTGCTCCTAACTTTTGGATGCGAATTAGGTTGGTGGTAGTTTGATTAACCACTGAGGTAATGAATGCTGGAAAATCCTATGTAGATTCAATGAAAGAGTGAAAATTATGATCTAAGAGTATCTTTGGTTTTTCATGTAAGACTGTGAAAAGTGCTAATTACACAATAGTATGAAATGGAGAAGTGAGTAAATGAATGAGATCATCACAAATGTATATTCTAATGTGCAAGCTACACATGGTCCCTTAAATTTTTTTGTACCAATTTGGTACTTCAAATTTTGAAAATCTAAAATGGTCTAAACATATCAAATATAGATCAATTTAATTATTTTTAATATGTTTATGACTCCTAACAAAAATTATTTTGACTCAAATTCATAATAGTAATTTGATTTATTATTTTATCGCAATCAAATTAACATACATGAAAATTTTTATGAACTTAATGAATGTCTACTCTATATTCTAATGTGCAAGGTAGAGAAACTATATAAAAAATAAGAATAAATATTTATTTTAGACGTTATGTTTTTTGACCTTACGAGTTTGATCCTTCAAAAATTAAAAAACTCAAAATTGTCCCCAAATTTTTTAAATATGAGTCAAATTAGTCATTCTTAATATGTTTTATAATATCTGATAAAGACTAATTTGACCTACATTTGAAAATTTTAGGGACCATTTAGGTTTTTCAATTTCTGAGGAACCAAATTGATAAGATCAAAGAACATGAACGACTAAAATGAGTATTTACTCCAAAAATAATATATCAAGATTCTTTTTCAAAGATATAACAATTTTTGTTACAAATGAAAGAAATATGGGATATGGATGTAACATTTCAATCATCACCGCAACCGCATCACCAAATCAAAATGCTATTGTTGCATCTGCTCACAATGTAATGACATATGGACACATTTGGACTCATCAGGGGATATTGATTCGCATTAAATGCAAAAACATTTTTCTAATCTAAAAAAATTTATATCGCAACGTCCATAACAAATCACAATCGCAATAATCTCAATCATAAGCATAATTTAAAACACTTACTTAAACCTAAAATAATAATATATAAATGTTAAGTTAATATACCTGAATAGAGCCACTTTTAGCTAAGTAAAAATTGTAGTCATTTCCAGAGATGACCACGAGGGTCACCGAGTTGCTAAGATCTGAGGAGGTGTACACTTTGTCCTTGATGAGTTGGTCCAAGAAGTCAATTTGTGTTGTCATATTTGGGTTTAAAGAAGAAGTATTGAATACTCCAGTTCCACCAAAGGCAAAGTTTATTCCGTATTTCAAATATTGTGTCATCACATTTCTTAATCTGTACGGGACTGGTGACTTCAATCTCAAATACTTAGCTGCATCACATGTAGGTTTATTAACCAAGTGTTTTAAATGGTTTCTTTGCTTAGCAAGAATGACCCAATTATATACACTTATTATTTGGACTCTGAACACCATAAATTCCATGTCATTCTAGATTATGTAATTAATCTGAAATTTACCTTAAGTTTTATTTGAATGGTTAACATCAATAATTTACGTTATGTAATTAATCTGAAGTTTTATTTAATCATTTGGATTCAGGGACTAAATGGTTAACATCAATAATTAAACTAATGAAGCCTACATGTAAATGACAGCATATGCTTCCATGCGGCTGGGTAAGAAAATAGAAATACTGATTTTAGCAAGTCAAGGTTTATTATTTGAGTGTAGAAATATGCAAGTTATTTATATGCCAAAAATGTAAGATTCATACTTTAATGTTGTGTTTGTGAGTTATGAGGGAAAGAGAAAGAGGGTGATCGATGGGCAAAAAGGAAGAAAGAAATGAGAAAGGAAGACAAATCAAGCCAGATGTTTCCTTTGTTTCAGTGTGTGAAATTCAGATAAGAGAAGAATGAAGACATAAAGATAAAAAATATTATTTTATTTGCCTTTAAAGATCTAATTAACAATAAGAATTAAACAACAATGTATCTATAAAATTTTAGTAAGGTAGTTTAGGTACTTTAACATGTTTGTTTCCCAAAAAAACCTTTGAGAACCATGAAAATAGGCGTACATAGGGTTTTAGAGGCTCTAAAAAACCTTCAAATATTTCCATTTCTTTTCCTAGATTTCAAGAATACACTTTTTAAAGTCATTCATTCCCCAAACATAGCTAACTTTAGTTATTCACTGCTTTTAGTTTAATCTTATAAAAAATTGTTTTATTTTAGTCATGGCAATAGATTTTCCTCAAAATATTCTCAAATTTTAACTACAATTACCAACTTCAGTATGGCTCTGTTCGAAATTAAAAATTGTACAAAATGGCACTATTACATTTTTTGAAATTTTACAATTTAAAAATGAATGATTACAAGTCATGGAGGGAAAACTTACAGGGTGGATCTAAAACTTGAAAATAAACTATTTAAAAGTAGAAAATTACTCAAAGGGTGTATCTAAAACTTGAAAATAGACTATTTAAAAGTAGAAAATTACTTGCAGGGGTGTATGTAAAACTTACAGGGTGTATCTACATAAAATATAATTCAGAAGACTATTTAAAAGTAGAAAATTAGCTCTGCCCTTTCAAAAACTATGATAAATCATGTAACGCATAGGAATCGTACAAGCCTCAAAGTTTTAAAGATGTAACTTTTCTTCATAGAATTTATAAGCCTGGCAAGAAAAAAAAGCATGCACTTCCAACATGGATCCTCTTAGCTGGAATCTTACATGTGTAATTTTATTATAAATAAAATAATAAAAATACCATAATTCATTTTATTTTTCTATTACTTACATTCCAAATTAGAATCGTATCAAATATGAGTGAGCATGGGTTAGGTTGGGCGGATAAAGTATATATATCTCTTATCCGATCCTAAATGTTAATCGAGTTATTTTTTAGTTCTAGATCTGAAACTTACCTGACCCTAGATATTTATTGGGTCCGTCTATTTATCTGAACTCGACCATACACTCGACTAAATATAATGCATATATCTTTTATATATAAAGTCTTCTCAATATTATTTAGTATTTTAATTTGTATTTGATACATGAAATGATATGTATATATAAATTATTAATGATGTATATATGATGAAAAAAATAGAGAATCAATAATACTTTTGATCAAAGAGATATCATTACTGTATACATAATTGAATAGAAACACATATAAATATGATGACGAGTGAGTAATCATGAGACAGGTCCGGGTCGAGTCATGTTTGTCTCATACTCGTCCCTAAATATTGATCGATTTAAATTTTAAACTTGAATCCAATCCTAGACCCAATGAGACTTGATTAATCCTATTTGAGTTCGATCATGATCGAGTCAAACCAGATGAATGGATAGGATCGGGTCCTACTTAATGAAAAGTCAAACAAAATACAATAACAATTATATTTAAATGCTACACAATAACACACAAAAAACAACATGTAATAACTATGAAATTACATTTTTACCATTGAAATATGGGTAAAAATAATCACTTAATTCTCCATTAATGGAGAAGATCTTTGTTCATATTTTGCCATCAATGAAATGACACCTTTACCAAAAACAAAATCCCCCTCTCCATTAGGATTTTGACTCTAGCCCTCTAGAGAACCCATACTCATGCACTTCCTATTGTGCCAGAAAGTTGACAGCATTAGAGAATGATGTCAATTTTTGACTAATCAATATTTTTCTGATGAGAACGAAAGACACATACCAATGAAATCGGTGAGAACTCTGCCATCGGACCATCTACCGGTGGGTTTTCCGGGATAGATTAGGCCATAAGGTTCTTTCCAGGAACCACCTTGAGCTTTTCTAGTGTTGCCAGTATCTGCATAGGAGTCCCCAAAAACAAACAACTTTGTTGGGTGATAATGGTTGAGTTTGTTACGTTGCACACGTGCCTCAGCTAGCATGTCAGTTTTTCCTGTAATAACGGATAATGAGATTATAAGTTTTGTTTACTACAAAATTTAAGTTCAATAGAAGCATATAATTAAAGTTTGATTTTGTGTATTGATTCTTCAACGATGGGAGAAAATCTAATCAGTTCAAGTTAAGCAAGAATAATAGACATATATATTTTTTTGGTACTATGTATTTCTTCACCCTATTATTTTAGGGTGTGACTCTCTTACCCAACAAGTATAAGATGGGGATCTGCTGTCCCCAACTATATCCCCAACCACGTCCCTGACCAATCACAATGAAGCAAAATTGATAAAGTTATGAATATTTAATTTTTTTTAATTGACGTGGCATAATAGGATTGGTCTAGGACAGAGTTTGGGACATGGTTTGGGACAGCAGATCCTTGTCCCAAGTATAGCCCTCAAGAATCAAAACTTAATCTTTTCATCTTGTTATGAGAATCTAGCGGAACATTACTATACTACTAGATCAACACCTTATTGGTATTAATATATATATTTATTCATAAATCATAATCATACCTGAGACAAGAAGAATTAGGAAAAGACAGAAGCAGCAAAATAGGTTCTTAAATGAAATCATCATGAATAGCTAGGTAGGGAAATTGCTATATGTGCAAGCGTTTTCAAGCGAAGTTTAATGGAGAGAGGAGAGTAAAACTGAATGAAAGATTTGTATGTCTTTGTTGAGGGAAGGAATAAGCTGCCACATGAGCGTATGATAACTAAACACATGTGTGGTTTTTATAGGGAAATGAGAACTAAATGGTCTCTACTTGGATCCAGTCACTCAATTATAACTCTCAAAAGTCAGGAAAAATATTTAATTAATGAGAAACCGTCAATACATAGTGCTTTATCATCAATAAGAAATAACAACTTTATTATAATAAATTGTTTTTAATAGAATTTAATTTGTTTTTAACGAACTGACTTTTTATCATCATAGGAGTAATACATAGTAGTAGTTACATAAGACATATTATAGAGTCAATTTGCTCGAATCTGGAATGCATTCATGAGTGGTTTGATTTGTTGTGGGGCTGGTGCTGAAAAAACGGATGGAGGATGAAGAATGTGGAAAAGATGGCCCCTTGCAAGTTTCAAATTCGGAAAATGATTTTAGTATATCAATTCAACAAAAGGTTGTATTTCTTTAAAATTATTTCGCAACTGAAGAATTTGACTCATTTTAGTAATTAACCACCTGTGCATATATCATTGTTTAATTAGAGCATCTCCAATTATTTATTGTAATTGAAATAAAAATATTCTTAAGAATACTAATTGACAAAAACATTCTATTCTTATGATAAAATGTGTATCCAACTGTAGAAATGATGAAATATAAATCATTTGTTATTACAAAATATATAAATGTGAAATATGTTGGAGGTTCCAAATAAGAATAACGATAATATTTAGTATTATGCAAAATAGCATATGTTATTTTTAATTTATAAAGATATGTAATACATTATAAAATAATGTGTGGAGTCCAAATAAAAATGAATTATGTTGTAGAGAGGTTGTTACTCAAGTTCTTCAAAACTTAATTAGGGTATTTAATGTTTTCGTTTTTATTATATTTAATATAAATATCAGTAAATGTCAAGATATATCATAAATAAGATCAAATTGTGAATATAATGTTTCCCAATTGTCAATTCTAAATATCCAAATGATAAAATTACAACCTCTTATTCATCATTATTATTTTCTAATTAGGTTTTTAAATCACTAATACATGAGATCATGAAAAGTATTGTATACATTTTGCCAATCTGTAGATTAATTCTTTGTTATATTTTTAAAAAAGGGAAAACTGTAAGTAGATTATAAACTATTTTTTCTATCTAATTATATCTTAAACTTTATCAGCTTGTGAAATTAGTCTATGTATAAAGATATGAGAAATTACACTAACACTCCATTAGTTTTAGTGAAATTACATAAATTATTCATCCATTTTTTAAACATATACAAACAACCCCTAATTATATAGGTACATTACACTGACTATTCCCGTGAGAGAGATAATTACATTCGTTGTCATTTTTTGTTTAAGAAATTACATGCATATCTCCTACAGGAGTAGTTAGTGTAATGTATGTATATTTAAGGGTGATTTGTGTAAGATTAAAAATAGATGGATGATTTATATAATTTCATTAAAACTCAAGGTTGTCAGTGTAGTTTTACTTTAAATATTTTGTTAAATTACTCATAAATAATAAGAAAATTAATATAATCAAACTCACAGTAATAGCAATATAACAATACATGTTAGTCAGTGCTGATATCCGGAGAAACCACAATTGAAATACAAAATTAATTGAGAAGAATAAAATAATTAAATTGTAGTGTTAAAAGTTATCAATATACTAATATTGATATATATAAAAATAATAAGCTTAAATATGTTTTTAATTCTTACAAAGTATGGTGTTTTGATTTTTGACCTTATAAAAAAGTTTTAGTTTATGTCCAAGAAAACTTGTTTATTTTGATTTTAGTCTATATCATTAGTTTGTATCTTGTTCGAGTTTTGGATTTGGTCCCATGGTCTCTATAATATCACCACTTAACAAACTTTGACTATTGACATATTAAATTCAAAATATACAAGTTTACCATGACTTAAATAAAAACCTTCTTTTTATATGGACCAAAACTTAAAAAAATTCATTTGATAGGGACAATAATATATTTAAACTTAATAAATATATAAATAAATATTTCCATCACGTGAAGTTGTAAGGAGCTTATTTTTTAAAAAAATATCAAAATTTCAAATTATTAATGCATATATACTGAATAAATAATAAAAATCAGGACTATGAACGTTAGGCTAACTCACTAAAGGTTTGATGAGTTTGGGTTGAATGTATTCAATGAAGAGATAACTTCCATAAAAACAATCATGTTCAGTTTCTCATCGTGTAATTTAAGGTGTTAAATAAAAGCCAAATTTCAAAAAATCAACAAGTTGGTTTAGCTGAATTTCAGTATAAGTTGATCTATCCGCATTATTAAACTAATTAAATCTTGATAAAGTAATACTCTACGAGGTTTAGGTGATTGATGGGTTGCTTGATGATTTGTTTTTCAGTTTTAAATGAAGGGATCCACATGGTGCAAGAGAAGTTAAAAAATTTACTTTATATTTTAATCATTCATTTTATACGAAACTAAAAATCTAATAATTTAAATCTACTGACTAATTGAAATCATGTAAACTATTAAATTTTCATAGAATAAATGACTGAAATATGAATTATGTTTTTCTAACTTACTTTTAAATAAATAAATCACATCCGTTAAAACTTCTATTTTTTTTATAAGGGTGTTACACTTAACTAACAAAAAAAACAATTATTCAGTTGATAAAAGGAAATATATTTATTTAAGTTTTTTATCCTAGAAAAACAAAGCTTTATTTGGAATTAGTCCCTTATATTTATTTTTAAGAACAAATACTTATTTTAGTCACTTATGTTTTTAACCATATCAAATTAGCTCCTAATAATTTTTGTAAATGCTTATTTTTGTCTGGCCCATAAAAGACCTAAAAGTCTTTTTATAACTATCAAAATGTATATTTCAGAAAATAAATATAAATATTTAGAAAATAAAAAACATAATAGTAAATCCTAAATCATATTTTCATATTTAAAATACATTTCGAATAGTAAAAAGGTGAGAAATAATGGGTGACCGTTTTCTCTTTTCTCTCTAGTAGTGGGGTGGTTACCTAAGTTTTAGAAGGAGTGGGTGTTAATTTTATCCCTAAAAGGGGAACACACGGGTAAAAAATAACGACACTTTCACAAAAAATAGAGAGTAAAAAAGGCATAGGGAGGGAACGTAAAGAAAAGATACACTAAAAAAGGAGAACATAGAAACATGCTAAGATAGATGGGAATAGGAAGAAACACATTGAAAAAGAAAAGGGGTCCACGTAGTCAATCAAGTTCCCCAGGTTAGCATTATTCATCTTCCCCACTTGTTTCTTTTTATGTATCTGTTTCCTTTTTATGTGTACTATCTTTCTATATTATAATTATTATTACTCTTTCCCTTTATCCCCTTTCATCACTCATTTCTTTGTTTTCTTTCTCTCTCACCTAACATTCATATCTCTTATCTTCATTTTTTCTTTCTTTTTCTTCAATCATTATCATACAATTTCATTCACTCTCTTCTCTCACTTTCCATATTATAAATAAAGAATAGAAAAAACCACCCCAATAAAACATCACCGCCGCTGCCGGGCCGCCCTCACCCCTATAAGTCATCAACAGTCTGGCTATCGGTTTCCAAAGCCGCCCAGAACTAACATTAGCGACAAATCTCACCATGGCTAGAAACTTCCATTATTTCTGGTTGAAAAAAGGGTTCATGACCCATATCTTATTTTCTGTCACCTTTGAAGTCAAAGAGGCCACCATGCTCAGCCTCAGCCTCACCGTGACCTCCGACTTTAACCTCATGGTCTAAGTCCCCAACATCTCAACTCATTGTGTACCTCACCAACACCAGCTATGGCTGCACGACCCACAACCATTATGTCTTAGTTAGCGTTGCGCCTTGCCGGGACGGATGGCTCACGAGTTGTGTGTTGGGTACGTGAATAAGTGTCGCGGATCACCAGTCTCGCTTTTCCAATATTTGCGCAGAGCACAAAACTACTGCAGTTAATCGATTATCAACATGGTTAATCTATTAAGGACAGTTCAATTAATCGATTATTATCATTACGTTAATCGGTTATCTTGATTGTTATACTTTGAAAATAAGTTTTCTTGCTTCGTAAAAACCGTGATGATTCTTGATCTTTACTATCCTAAGATTGATTCTTGATTAACAACATATTAACACAGTAAACAATTAATCATAGAAAGTCAATCAAAACATAAAGCAGTAAAGACAGAATTGTAAAAAGATAGGGATAGAGAAAATGCGCTCAAAGATTTTTATCCTGGTTCGTTTGCGGTCCACTGCAAACTATATCTAGGCCTCCCGGTTGATCTAGGAGATTTTTCTTCACGTATCAGAAATGTAATTTACAATCACACTTCCAATACAACGAAACATAAAGTTCCTTCTTGAAACCGATGAGCCACTAAGCTCGGTTTGACCCCTTATCTATCCCTACTTGGATACCACATCGTTCGCGCACTTTGGCCCCAAGTTACAAATTTTTTGTCGAGTTACTTAGTGTAACGCCCCGAAAAATACTTCTCAAAAACATTGCGGAAAATGGGTAAATGTTTTTTTCTTTTAAATTGGTGATATAAAATTGTTTCCTTTTAAAAACCTTTCCTTTTCTGGGACATCACTTAAGTAACTCGAATGCGGAAAATCAACTTATCGTTATCGAATGATAACTTAACCTGATTCACGATTTCCTGAATAATACGATATATATAATCGGTTAAGTCATAGTCAATTCATATAGACTAGGTCAGCAAAGGCGGAAACTACATCGCCACTAACATATACAAAATCAAAAGAAACACAGCCCCCACCAAAACAAAAGGGGACATCGACTAGTTCACAAGCTGACTCAAAAGATTCCAGGGATGTTGGACCCCTCACTCGGGTCCTCCTCCTCTTCCGAATTAGACACGACGTCGATCACCTCCACCGAGCTCTCTACATTGACGAGCTTAACGGCCTCGTCCTCCTCCTCCTCCTCCACTTCATTATGCCATAACCTAGCGGCATAATTCGGAGGGGATGACATTCTCAACACCGAAGCCTTCCTGCAGGGACCTTCTCCAAGACCACTGCTTCTCTTGGCTCTACTGGATGACGGAGCACCCAAACAATCTCGCCACGTCCTATAACCGTGGGGGGGAACAGCGCCATCGCTCCTGACTGGCGGGTATCGAAGTCCAACCTCTGGAGACATCAGCCTCTTTGGCGGCAAGGTGAAGGAAGTGTCAATGTAGGTGTCGGGTTGAGGGATCATCGTCGATGACCCGTTGCACACCATGTGCAACGATAGACCGTAGGGGCCTGTGTATGTATATCTATGCTCATCACTAGTCCATCGTCCCATCAGGGACATCGTGAAGTGATAACCTCGAATGTGAGAGCTGTTGTTGGTCATCTGCATAGCAAATATATACAAAACAAGAAAAATACAACAGAGAGAGTAAAACATCTAATGAACATAAATTCATTGACGGCGTGGACTTGCTCAGAATATTACACTCAGACATAAAATATATTTTAACATATAGTTCATCATTTATCATTGACATCATGAAGAAATACATAACTTACCATTTATTCCAACATTACCAATATATCAAGTAATATAATCAACATTCTACTCATAACCATATCACATGCATAAATGTGGAAATACACAATGCTTGTAACTCACATGTGGGAATTCACTTCCACAATGATAATGTATGCATGATATGTCATGATTATCCACCTTACACCAATATCCATCCAACATCCTAATCGGAAATAATCGAGAGTACAGGTCCCAAATCAAGCCTCTTTGTACGCACTCGAAATAACATATCCTCGCAAGGAAGTAAAAATAGATCGATCGGTTCCCTTAGGAACAGTCCTACCCGGACCTAGGTCGTA
>NC_032013.1:3998551-3999630 GCF_001865875.1 Lupinus angustifolius
CATGCTTCTCATCTAAGCCATGATCTCATTCCACAACCTTTATATCACAACACACCCTACCCGGGTTCATCGCATTGTTCACAACATCATGTTATTTCAATCTTTCCACTCGGTCCCTCGCCAAAGCAGGGATTAGTCGCCCAAGCGACAATTCATCTTTCAATCTCAAATAATTTAAAGCCTTCCTCGCCCAGGCGAAGGTACTATCGCCCAAGCGAGGCCTCTCCTCGCTCAAGCGAGACATCTCTCGCCCAAGCGAGAGAGTTCCAGGGGCTCATTAAAATCCTCGGCATACTCGCCCAAGCGAGGCTCTTACTCGCCCAAGCGAGGCTTGCTCGCCCAAGCAAGATTATGTAGCCCAGGCGAGGGAATTCCAGAACCAAAACTTCCCCTCGCCCAGTCCCTCGCTCAATCCTCGCCCAAGCGAGACTGTGCTCGCCCAGGCGAGAGTTTCTCGCCCAAGCGACATGGACTTGGACATAATACAAATTTTGTCCTTTTCGACAACCGAAACACATTTAATCATAGTTTTTCAAACACCTGCACACAGAAAAGTTCCCAACAACATTCATATACAATATTCAACACATTTCATCAACAATCATATATATTCAAAAGCATTCAAACATACAAAATCTTGGGTTTCTTAAAACCCAAGTTAACCCCAAAACCTTTGAGATGGTTTAGGAGATCCGAGTGTCATATTCGGACACCACTATGTCACGATGTGTTCTCTCTCACCTTAATGAAGCGTGCTTTAATTCGTCAACTAAGGGTGATTTGGTTTCAAGGTTCGGGCACCGAAATCTTCGTAACTACAAAAATAAAAATCCGTCAGTTTCCGATATTTCTAAAATCGTTACTAAAATACTTAAAATCATTTCTCTTTTTCCCCATCGTGATCATACATCCCTTTCATCCATCCAGTCCAACATCACATGTTCTTGACCATCTTTTTCATCGAAAGTTTGTTCACGATTTCCATCCATTTTAAAGGTACGGTTTTTAGTAAAACTACATATTCCGATTTAAGACATTCTTTGATAATCTTACCATTTTAAAGTAAGTTATTCAAAGTA
>NC_032013.1:3999730-4025775 GCF_001865875.1 Lupinus angustifolius
ACCAAAATTTACCACAAAATAGGAAATAAAATTACAAGACTAAAACTCAACTAGAGTTTCGTCTAATTCTTTGCCGAAAATTTCCATAAATTCATATTCGAAAATATAATTAATAAAAATATTAATAAAATCTTATAAATCAAAATCGTAAAATTCGCGGTGTTACA
The DNA here is from genome assembly GCF_001865875.1 of Lupinus angustifolius. Classification (NCBI taxonomy): domain Eukaryota; kingdom Viridiplantae; phylum Streptophyta; class Magnoliopsida; order Fabales; family Fabaceae; genus Lupinus; species Lupinus angustifolius. Next base: position 3,999,898 of record NC_032013.1, read on the forward strand.
CTTAGCACACTAGATTGTGCAGATAACGACTCTTAATTCGGCTCTAATCACTCTTGACATAAAATATCTCACAAAGCAGCCCTAAGACCTAATTATGAAATCATGCAAGGTGTTTTCAATTAAATGAAAAATGTTTTGGCGGAATGAAAATGATTTTCTCTCTTTTCTCTCTCTTTTCAAACTTGAAGCTTATGCAAGAAAACCTCAAAGAAACAACAAGAAAGCTTTGAAACTTTTTAGTATGATGAATCTTTGGTTTTCTCACTCTTAGATAATTTTTCAACTCTTGCTCAATGAAGGTGAAAAGTTGTTTTAAAAACGGATTCAATTCTATTTCAAAGTAACAAAATTAGCTCATAACTGATACAACATATGTTTATCGATTAAATGGCCATGTCAATCGATTAACAGTTTCTTTAAAAATGGATTTTCAGTTATGGCTTAATCGGTTAAAAATGTGCTTAATCGATTAATTTGATATAAATCCTGGAATGTTACATTTGGTAATTCCATTTAATCGATTATGACTTTCCTTAATCGATTGAGGATTTCTCCAGGACTTAATCGATTACCAAACGAGTTAATCGATTATATTTGCTTAAAATGATTTTTCTATTTATGCGGTAAATACCCTATATGATGAATGAGCATGCAATCATGATTTGTAGAAAGAATACAACTTTTATGTACAAAACCATATATGTATGAGTGCAAATGCATGAGTGTCATTTATTATATTATATATATATATATATATGATGTTGTTAATGCTCATTCTCTATGATTTTCATTTTAGACTTTTTGTGAGACCCTTTCCATCTTGGGTTTACCTAACCTAAGACTTAATACTAGGCAATCAACTTAGAACTCTAGAATGTAAAAAGCAATCCTAGACTCTATGATGTTGACCTTGAGTTCTTGATGGGTTGTTTGTTGAGATGTCCAAGTCTTCAAGCTTCTATATAAGACTTTGTCTTCATCAAAACTTCGTAGGTTGGTTATAATGACATCTTTTGACTATTTGTCATTTCATTGTCCCTGCTCAACACTCATCATACGGACGAAAACCCCTCTCGACGACTTCCTTGTTCATTTCTAGCCGGAGTTCCAGCGGCTGTCGACATGGTGACAACGACCTCAAGGGAAATCAATCCCTTCCCTCTTTGGTTTTGAATTGGGGTGTTAACCCTTTATTTGAATTATACGTTCTTTTTTCTAGTGGCCTTTTCTGTATATGCTCTTTTAATGCATATCCTTTATTTCTTTTTTATCCATAACATTTGGTTTAAAGAATAGTATAATATTTTAGAGCATGGAAGGAACATTATTTTGTAAAACTGATTTAGTATTTACTCTGTTACATAAACAAAGTCATTGTGATGACTCTTGTCTTTAGAAAAGTAAGTAAAGTAAAATGTATTTTTTTACACTATGCTATTATAACTTATTAATCTGATTTACTTAAAGCAGTAGCATATTTTATTAATCAAGTAATAAAAGACTTTACTTCATTTGTTTCAACAAAACAAAATTTTTTTTAAATAATTTTGGAATTTAATAACGGGGTTACAACTTGTATTGTGTCTTTCTCCTCGATTCTAGTCGAGAATCGGTCATAGTCACTTGTACTGTTTCTGCTATCTATCGAAGTGGGAAGAGAGTTAGCAATCAATGTTGACTCTTCGTCTATTAATTCCACTTCAATTAAACTCAAACAAATGTCTACACTTTATTTTGAAAAAGTAATAATAATAAATGTTTTAATTATTTTGGGAATTAATAGTGAGGTTACAACTCGTATTTTGTATTTCTCCTCGCTTTGAGTCGAGAACCAGTCCTAGTCACTTGTACTGCTTCTGCTATCTATCAAAGTGAGAAGAGGGTAAACAGTCAATGTTGACTCTTCGTCTATTAATTCAACTTCGATTAAATTCAAACAATTTCTATATTTTAAATCAAACAACCTATTAATTTTCTACCACAACTACATAGTCTTGATTTCCCTATTGCATATAGGGATATATAGGAGCAAGATGAACTGTTGTCAGACACAAAACTAAATAAAATAAATATTCATTTTAAGTAATTTTATTTTAATAAATAAATAAATTAAGGGTATTTAATTCTTGCAATTAGTTGGGATACCGTTTAATTATGGGCGGACGAGGTGCTAATATATTTCTTGATCCGTAACCGACTCTCAAACTCAAACTCTGATATAAAAGACCATTTTATCCTAATTTCTGCTTAAATTGAGTTTTCCATGTTTTAACCGCAAAAGGTGCGGTGACGACTCCGAAAGAGGTCCCGAAGCAAAAAATCGGGTCACGACAGCTAATGACTCTTCCGAGGATATTATTTTTAAGAGAGTCAGACCCAATACCACTTTTTGTATGTTTGTTTTATATCTTTATTCCTTCTTTGTTTACGCAAACATTTGTCTACATCTTTACTTATTGATTTGTTTATGTATTTTTTTTATCTGAATGAGTTAATTATTTTGAATTTACTCACCTATTTTTTATGCATCTTTTGGGGGGGTGGATTTATTTTATAGTCTATGTACTTCCTCACACACTCACTTGGTACAATTGAGCCGCACACGTATACGCCCTACACCCGGATATTAGAGATTAAGATTGAGATAGGGTGACATCTGCTTTGTCGGTAAGTAACATTGTTCCTATGTATTGTGAGTTAGCCGCCTGAGGAGCTAATATTTTCTCTTAACTAGCCCATGATATATAGTTTCCTTTCTTTTTAAGATTGAATGCAATCTGGTGACTTTTAGAAGTCTAGAGCTTTATCAAGTCCACTTTAGACAAGACTTAGCACTCCATCATAAGGTTACAGCTTTTAGAATTTCCAAAAACCTTATAAGTATACCTTACGTAGGACACATGAAGTATACCTTAATCCACCTTTCTTTTGCATCAATTCACATCATGAAATATTATTTACCATCATTCCAAATTATTTTAAGTATATTACCCACAAAACATTAAACATGATTTACAACATACCCCTAATGGGCCTAAATGCCCTAGGGACATTTTTTCATACCAACAATTTTGGAGTTGTACTTTTTAATTCTTGGTGATAATCTTCATACCCGTCAAAGGGCACAAAGCCCTAGCGATGAATTTCCATTTATAAGGCTACATCATTACCTATCAAACATTCTTATATTTATTTTTTCATTAGATATCATACATCATTGCATTTCATATAACATCATATTTCATTACGTTCATGCATTCAAATAAAATTATAATTTTTCTATATCATCTTTAATAAGTAGATTCCTTTTCTAAAAAGAGATCCACGGTATAGTAAGACGTGTAGGCTACTTCTCTTGTTATGGGTCAAAGTAGTAACTCAATGGTGACGAAGGGTGTGAAAGCAGAATTGCAAGGAATGAATGTGAATTGTTTGGTAAAGTTAATTTCCAAGATCCCTAAAGATATTCAGAATCAGTTCAACAAAGAGCATGGAAGGCTAATCGATCTACTCCTTATCACCGTTGACGCATATGCACTAAAAATTATGGGCGTCATGCTGAGAGTCTTTGAGTTCCCTAACCTAGATGCATCACCTACCACCGAGGAATATGAGGTGCTGCTGGATATTCAGGTACATGACAGAGAAAAGGTCTATCTATTCGCTAAAGCTCAGATTGTTAAGGAAAATCTGATAGAGAGGCTCGTTGGAGTACGCCCAGGTTTGAATAGCATCATCAAACAGGAGATGCCCTTTGGGCTCAGGTGGAAGTTTTTGAAGAAACATATCATTCAAATGGCGGAGCAAGGAAAATGGGAGTTCCTCAAACCATCATTCACCTTGGTAGTCTATATCATGGTCTTGTTCCCATTCGTTCATGTAATGATTGATTAGGCAGTCATAGGTGTGTTCGTAAAGTTCAGGTTGTTTGGAGCTAACCCAGTTCCAACTATTGTGGCAGAGACCCTACTCTCGTTCTAGAAATGTCATGAATATGGTCATTTCAAGATCCAATGCTGTACTCAGTTGTTGTATGTATGGATGATCACTAGGTTCAAACACCATTAGTATCCAGATTGGAGCATATACCTCCTCTTGAGGTTCAGAACCATTATGGTGAAACCAATGCAAATGTTTGGTTGGAAAAAGCTATTTGATAAAGTTACTCCTAAGAACTTTGGGACAAAGACTCGTCTGTATGAGAGACATCCAACGATCATGTATTCTTGTGGGGAGTACCCAAATATTATATTAATGGGATCTCGAGGATGCATTTCCTTCACTCCAGCTCTGGTGCTTGGTCAACTCAAATGGGGAATGACACCAATATGACCAAAACAACTACAGAGAATCTCCATATGGTACAAAGATGAGGGGGCCATCAAAGATAAATTGGACTCGATCAGAAATGCTCTTAAAAGTATTCGTCTTTATGGTCCAAATGAGTTGGGAGAACACCATGCCTTCTACATCGACGAATATAAGCTATGGTGTAGTGAAGCCAAAATGGCATGCAGTCCCATCAATTTCCCAACAATAAGAACCATCTGGTCCGTCTGAGAACGAGTTACTGAAGGAACAGGTCAAGCTCTTATAGGCGAAGCTAGAAGAAGTCAGGGATACAGGTGACAAGGATAACCTGGGCCTTGAGAAACTCAATAAAATCATCACCAATATGAATAAGTAGCAAACCAACCTCAAAAGAGACTATGTTGAGCTGTGCTCTCAGTCTGGAAATTTTCACTTAATTCGGGCAATGAAAGAAAATGATGCACAAATAGTTGACTCCAACAATCGGTTGAAAGCACAAAGTCATGCCATGCGCAAGGTTCAAGCTAATGCAGATGCTCTAGAGCATGAAATGGAGAAGATAAAACAGAGTGAGAGGCAAGCTTGGGCCACGATTAAAGATTACAAGTTGGTATTGGGCAATGTTATTAATACCATACTAGTTATCAAACTAGTCAGGATACTCATATAATGGTATAGCGGTTCAACTAATGTATCACTAATTAAATCACATACCAGTGAAGTTAGATATAAATATATAATAATATAACATTAATGTTGAAAAATCAATAAAAAACAAATATTTATTTTTCATCAAAAAATTAGTTTTAAATAAAAATCGGCCCATATGACCGATACGGTTCAATTGAAAACCGATCGATATAATCGATTTTGACCAGTATGATTGCAATATCGATATAATTGTTGTACCGTAATGCTATTGGGACCGGTTTACCCATTGAACCGGTCAGTACAAACCGGTTTTCATAACATTGATATTGGGTGAAGGTCAACAAAAAGAAGACAACCTCAAAGCCAGCCTGGTTGCCACAAAGAAGACCTGCTATGATGCATTAACAGATGCAAGTCAACTATCAGAATAACTTTGGTAACTCTAAACTAAATATGATGAACTAGTGGCCAAGTAGGAAAATTGGTCAGATATTTGGAATGGAGTACTCGAAGAATGTTGATGGGAGAAAGATAATGGGAAGGGACATGTAGACAAATAATTGATGGTCTTGGTAATTTTTCTGATGATTGGTTGAGAAAGTTCTACGAGGCTAAACAAGATATGATAATGTACCCAAAAATAGAGCTTCCTCCAGCAATGAAGGCAGTTTTTGAAACTTGTAGGGGGTAGATTGACAACTTAAGAGATTACGGGATGTGGCTAGGAAAGAGTTCTAAATGTAAGGAAAAAAGAGAATAAAAAATAAAGGAATTGTAGTTCCATACTTGAAGTATCAATAAAATTTATCGTTTTGGCAACTCTCTATATCTATGTATGCAAAGGCAAATTTGGCTTCTACACCCCTCTATAAGTAAAGATTATCTCAAAAAGGTAAAAATATCTTCTATTTAGATACAACCTTGGTCCAAGACTATATGTTTTCTCTAATGGTTGTCATCAACTGCATGCAGCTTTGTTAGGTACGCCCACAAATCGCCAAGTTTAGGGCAAGTTGTTTAACGCTAACATCTCATAGTTAGAGAACGAATATAGATGCAATCATGGTTAGAGACTTGAGGTTTTGTTCTAAGTTTGCCATCAACGCAAAATGAGCTAGTGAGGCACGCCTCATGGTCATTAGAATATAGGTCAAAATGTCTTGCTATATCAATCCTCCCAATGAAAAGGAATTTAAAATTATTGCATGCATAAAATATTTTTCCACCCAAGTATTATCTAAACATTGCTCCTAAGTATCTTTTCCACACCATACAATAGTCCAAGCTGATGGTAGACTATGAGTCCAGTAGCCATGATAATAGGTCTGAGCTCGCCAAGATTAAGGAGCAAATGAGTCAGATGATGAAGATCATCCATGACATGCAGAAGGATCGAGCCTTAGAGGATGATACCACTACGCCAGGCGCCAGACAACCACATCATTCTCAAGAATCTGCATAGAGGATAGGTCCGAAGGTAGTTACTGGGGCAAACTGCCGTAGGGATGTTGTCATAAGGTATGAAGATACAATCGATGACGAGGGAGAACAACAAGCACCTCATAAATATTCCACCGATCACGAAGAAGACCATTCTCACAATCTTCCTCCTATGGGTAAGTTTGTAAACTATCAGGCATAAGTTAAGATAAATAGGGGTACCCTAGATGACTCATCAAGCCAGGAGAAGGCAAAGTTAAAGTTAATAAAAGAAGACTGGAAGCTATCGAGGGAACTAACTTTTCCGGCATAAAAATGCATTTGAGATGTGCCTAGTTCTAGACATAGTATTCCCACCCAATTTCAAGATTTCGGAATTCAAAAATTACGATGGTACTTTCTGCCTAAAAAGTCAGTTGTATATGCATGTGAGGAAGATGACAACATATCACAAGAACGACAAGTTGTTGATTCACTGCTTCCAAGACAGTTTGACTAGGGTTGCCATGGGCTGGTACATCCGATTGGAGAAGGCTCAGATCAAAACTTTCCTTGATTTATCCAATGGCTTCATGAAGTAGTATAAGTACAATTAAGATGTTGCTCCTGACAGGGCCCAACTTAAGAGCATGACTAAGAAATCAAAAGAGAGTTTTAAGGAGTATATCCAACGTCGGAGAGTCCGGGCGTCACATGTCATTCCTAGATTGGAGGAAGAAGAATAGTTGTCCATCTTTGTGGATACTTTGAAGGAACCCTATCACGACTACTAGGTGGGGAGTGTTAAATCTAGCTTTAATGCACTTATTAAAATGGGAGAGAAAATAGAAGGGCGCATAAGAAGCAGTAAGCTAGTAAGAGATCAGCCTAAGTCAGGTATGGGGAAGAAACCCAACTTTATGAATAAGGAGGGAGAAGCACTTGTAGTGTTCACTGAGCCAAAGGGGTGTAAGGCCTAAATCTTGAAATACCAGACCCTATATAACAACAACCAAACCCGCCAAAACTACAACCAAACACAATCCTATCAACCCCGTCAAAACCACACCCAAACACAGCTCTACCAAAATGAAATGCAAAACTACAATTACCTAACCCCGAAAGAAGAGACCCGCAATTCGACCCCGTATCAATGTCCTATGTGGACCTATAAACTCATCTTTTAATGGAGAGAATGATAAGCCTTCAAATAGGAACAATACCCGAATCACCTAGAGCTTGGTTTAATCCAAATGTTACCTGTGATTACGACTCTAGGGTCATTTGCCACTCAATTGAGCACTGTCGAGCTCTAAGTGAGCACATAATGTAAAATTATTTTCTTCTTTGCAATGTAAGCATACATATTCCTTCACATTATCATATAAGCACTTATTCATAACTCAAGGAAATTGTATTGAACCAAATCAATTCAAACATCCATCAATTGTCATATGTATTAATGACTAAAGCAAAGTTGTGAAACATTATCAAAAGAATTTCACAATTAAATGCAGTACAAAGTATAAAGATATAATGATCAATCTTAAGGACCCATATTAGTTATCAATGGAAAGAAGAGCAGAACATGAATAACAAAACAAAAGGGGGTTGGTTAATTTGTTTGTTTCTAGTTAAAGTAAGAATGATAACAAAAGATTTGAAGCCAATTCAAGAAAACAACAATCCAAAGGATATAACCATTCATAATTCAATAGATCATCCTTGATCATAAAATAAATATTAGATTTACTATGGGTTGATCCCAGTTCATGATCGTGGATTGTTGAATCCCAATTCTCTACTAGACAATCACTTAGGATTTGATTTATTCTGAGTTAAAAAGTGACAATCATCCCTTCAAAGCACAAGACCAATCTTAAATTACATAATCCCCAAAGCTAACAACCAATTAATGTTAGAAGTTTAAATTCCTATTAGGAGTGATTACAATCGTTTGCTTCCTATCTATTTAATAAACAATAAAAATGGAATATAAACGTATAAGACTTTAACCAATCGGTAAAACTTATTATAAAACATTCAAATCATTGAGAGATATAAAAAATAAACCAATTTCAAAGCAACATTCATGAAGTACGTGATCTCACATCCGGGAACATAGGAAGGTTGCACCTTAAAATTACTTAAGAGTTTAGCAAACCATAAGAAGATAAGAAAACAAAGGTTTAGAAGGGAGAACACTTGCCCTCTTTGGTTCTAAGCTTACTCTATTTATAATGATAATTAGCTTATAAATAAGTCTAATCTTCTCCTTTTATCTTGTGAGTTCAACCTAATCACGGGCAACATCAATACTCACTCCGATCTAACAGTGTTGTGCTTACGACGTATTTGTCGTTTCTTACTATTATAAAAGCGGTTCTCAATTTTGAAATATCTATGATACTATCATAATGGATCAACACATCTAGTATTAGTTTTTCCCATAGGGGAATCTTTGCAAACAAGCTTCTCAGCCAACTTGCTTCTTCATTAGTTGTTGCTAGTGCTATTATCTCAGCTTTCATAGTGGATTGATTCAAAATAGTATGTTTCTTCAACTTTCAAGAAATAGTTCGACCAGTTATGCTAAATATATATCCATTGGTTGCTTTAGAATCATCTAAAAGAGTGTTCTAATCAGCATCGCTGAATTCTTCTAGGACAGTTGGAAACCTTTTGTAATATAATCCAATGTTTATTGATGTCTTAAGGTACCTTATTACCCTTTCTATTTTCAACCCTTCATTTTTATCATTATCTCTAATCATAGGTATGTGACTAGTTGAAGTGCCCCCGCTATTCTTCAATTTCAAAAGGAATTTTTTTCATTGTAGTCAGCATCGTTAGACTCAATGATCATTTTTGCGTTAAGGTGATAAAATATATATGTCTTGTTGTTTACATCATACTCAATGAATACACATTCATAGGCTCTACTTGTGAGTTTATTTCTCTAGAGGCATACCTTCATAAATGATTTCATGATCAATTCTATGTATCTCATTGGACTGAGACTCTATTGATTTATCATCATACATCTGATACTAGAGGTAGCGGCTAACAACATACTTTTTAGTCTCAACTTCCTCAGTATCATATTTAATTTCAAGTATATACCAAATTAATTTAGCATACATGTATAGAGCATAGTAATTATAGGGATCATCTGAAAATTCATTCAGAATAAAATTCTTACACGCGTAATCAATTTCATTCTAGAGAGTTATATCAATAGCTAGTTTATCCCTTTTCTTTTTCTTCAGTTATTTCCATTAGCAATGGGACAACAATTTTTAGAACATGCGCAACTTTTCTCATAGTGGGGAAAATTTTCATATTTTGTTGTCATTGTTTGAAGTTAATCCCATCAAACCGAAATGGTTTGTTAAGGTCAAAGTTGATCGGTCCAGTAATATTATTTACGAATGTCATTGTAGTTCGAAACGTCTTAAACTTGTTTTTACCGTAGCTTGCAACAATTCTAAATGGCACGAAATAATATTTATTAGCTGAGTCACGGCCAGGTCGATTTCTTTAAGACGTTTCATGGTACTGCCCAAAATGTACAATCAAATTATCAACCATGTTGTCACCAGAATAAAACAACTCAGATCTCTATTATGAAATTCTTACTGCACTGTAAGAATTGATCTCGAATACACCCACTACAATATGACTACCACTGCTGATTCTCAAAATTCCCACAATATGGCTACCAGTGCTAATTCTCAAAATTCTCACAATATGACTACCCATGCCAATTGTTTTTGCACGACTACCAGTGTTAGTTCTCGAAATTCCCACAATTTGGCTGCGTGTGTCAATTCTTAGTGTCACATTAAGAAAAGGAGAGATGTTTGCCGGTAATGCACCAGCAGAAAATATGAGGGAGAAAGAAAAAGTTGTGTGAAAACGCATTCAACTTAGGGCAAGAAAACATGATGGGAGGAGACTTCTATTTATAACATGAGATTTTGTTCCAAATTCTTCATCTCTCCTATATGGGACTTGGGAGTTGTTTTCTTCAAAACTCTTCTATGTGGGACTTGAGAGTTTTTTTAGATTTCACACCAAAAAATTCCCACTAATAGCTTCCAACAAACCAAATTCCAACAATTTCTTTGGTCATCTCCTCCCACATATCATTAGCACTTTCTTATATATCCCAAAATCCTTCTTCCAAAACCCTTTGACTTAAGCTCCCATGTTCTTCTCACTTCAATTTCTACAATGTAATTCCCGAGACCCTATATGTTCTTCTCACTTCAATTTCCACAAGTAATTCATGTTTGTCTAACACTACCACATCATTAATCAATTTCGTAGAGATTTAATAACATTTTATGTAGGTTATCGATTGCCTAATACAATCTTCTATGCTTAGGATTGGTTATGCATAGTATCAAGCATAGGTTTGCATTAGAAAAAGTTCAAATTAAAAAATACAACTTCCGAAACATTGTACCCAAAGTTTGGCTGCATAATATACGTATTTCAGAAATTTTAAAAATTGTACAAATACTAAAAAATGGAGAACAACATATTATATTTTTCAACCATTCATTCAACAAAATCAAACACTAAAATTTTATCCCCAGCTCACATATCACAGTTTCTAAAGTGAGCACATAATGTAAAAGTATTTTCTTCTTTGCAATGTAAGCATACATATTCCTTCACATTATCATATTAGCACTTATTCATGACTCAAGGAAATTGTATTGAACCAAATCAATTCAAACATCCATCAATTGTCATATGTATTAATGACTAAAGCAAAGTTGTGAAACGTTATCAAAAGAATTTTGCAACTCATAGTAATTATCAATTGAAAGAAGAGCAGAACATGAATAACAAAACAAAAGGGGATTGATTAATTTGTTTGTTTCCAATTAAAGTAAGAATGATAACAAAAGATTTGAAGTCTAACTCAAGAAAACAACAATCAAAGGACATAACCATTCATAATTCAATAGACAATCCTTGATCATAAAATAAATATTAGATTTACTATGAAGTCTATGGGTTGATCCCAGCTCATGATCGTGGATTATTGAATCATAATTCTCTACTAGACAATCACTTAGGATTTGATTTATTCGAGTTAAAAAGTGAGAATCATCCCTTCAAAGCACAAGACCAATCTTAAATCACATAATCTCCAAAGCTAACAACCAATTGATGTTAGAAGTTTAAATTCCTATTAGGAGTGATTACAATCGTTTGCTTCCTATCTATTTAATAAACAATAAAAATGGAATATAAACGTATAAGACTTTAACCAATCAGTAAAACTTATTAGAAAACATTCAAATCATTGACAGATATAAAAAATAAACCAATTTCAAAGCAACAAATAATATTCATGAAATACGGGATCTCAGATCCGGGAACATAGGAAGGTTGCACCTTAAAATTACTTAAGAGTTTAGCAAACCATAAGAAGATAAGAAAACAAAGGTTTAGAAAGGAGAACACTTGACCTCTTTGGTTCTAAGCTTACTCTATTTATGATAATAATTAGCTTATAGATAAGTCTAATCTTTTCCTCTTATCTTGTGAGTTCAATCTAATCAAGCGCAACATCAATACTCACTCCGATCCAATAATGCGACACATTTAACGGCTGAATTTCCACTCCATTACTAAAAGAGAGTTTTAGATCTTTGAGTTAAATTTGTATGGCTTCTTGTGGCATGCATGCACTTTCGAGTTTTGTAGCCCAAAATATGATCATTTTAACTTAAACATTAGAGTTTGGTTATGATAAAGGAAGATTCTCATTTTAACTTAAACCTCCAATTGAATGTTCAGATTCTCAACTTCCAACGGCATCAAGATTGAACGGTCAGTTTGGTTATGATAAAGGAAGATTCCGAATCTTTCTTAAACATTAGAGTTGTAGAAAATTCGTCTAGTTTTCCAATAATATATTATTCTCCTCATTTGGATCACTACAGCTCCATATTCAACTTGCTCTAGTGCAAATGGTCATGGAAGCTAAAAAATGAAAAATTAAGCACTTTTTCATTAATTAGAATCGTGCATGAATTATGCATTAATCAATTAATACAGTCTCTAATACTCAAATTAGACTAATCACAAACTTGTGCAGCCTAATTACTAAGACCGTGGTCTATTTGCCCATAAAGCCGTAAATAGTGGAACTTCTCCGCCAAGGCAAGTTCCAGTGTGCACTCAATCATCTGGGTAATTGGACCCACGACCAAAACCACAAGGGCTAGAATAATTTCTTTCTCTAATTTGTTGCTTGAACGAGTTACTTCAACTCCTCGAATATCATTATAAATATCAATTAATCCTAACATCATCACTTCACCAAACAACAACCGATTCACACAGCCTAATCGCTTTAACATATCACATATTACGTCTTAAAAGCTATAAGCAAAGCTCATATTTTTAAGGAATTATTGCGATTTTTTGTAATTATTTCTAATTTTCATAGATTATTCAAAATCCAAAAGGGATTTATATTCATTTTATAAGTAATAGAATGGATATCTTGATAAACAAGCAACAACATGTTGGTTAATTAACCAACTTAACTACCTATCCAACGGCTATATTCTAATTAAGGGTGTTAATTGGATGAATTTGGATTCGGATATCAATAGATGAATGGAAAATCATTCATCAACCCATATAAATCCATAAAATCACATTTTTAAACTATACAATCAATTCATATCTAATGGATTCTAATTCATCAATTTTAATGGATTAGATGGATGAATATCCAATCCATTTATTTATTTTTAATTTAAACTAAAAATATTTTCAATGAAACATTATTTGAAGTAAAAAAATCATTACTTAATAAAGCATTTTTTAAAATCAATTTAAAAAAATCAAAAAGTACTTTTGTTTTCAAACACTATTAAAAATTATGGGTAATGAACCCCATTATACAGGATGAGGTTTAAGCCATTATATTGTCTAATGCTTGTCTTCTCCTTCTTTCCAATTTTAATTGTAAAATGCAGACATTATTCAGAGAATTCCAATTGAAAATAAAAATCCTATAAAAAATTCAGAAAATTTTAAACACGCAAGCAACACCACAATCTAATTCAATATAGAAGGGGTAGAAAATAAATTTTATAAATTGAGACATAAAAGAATCACAAGAAATAATGAAAAACAGATTCAAACTGAGAATGAATCAACAAAAGATTTCTAGGTTTGCATATTGCTTCTGGGAAAAAAATCTTTTGTTTTTATTTTCTTGAATGAAATGGGTATCCATCTAAATAGATATATCCGTGAATATACATTAGATATAATAGATAGATTTGAATTCATTCATTATTATTATTATTTATTGAATTATATCTATTTAAATTCATTAGCTCTAATGAATGAATTTAATTTGGATGAATTATAGGTAATTTTGTCACCTCTAATTGCAATCATATTATAGGTACAACCCTAAAAATCTTCTAAAAAGAATCAACAAAAATACAACAAAACAGAAATAAAAACAAACTGGATGACCCAGGCTCGTGTCAAGAAACATGACCAAGCAGTGGGTAGCAGGCAAAATAGACATGACTGGTCCTAAAATACTTCCAATAGGAATCAAATTCATTTTCCACTTCATTTGTTGGAAGAACGTTGGAGTTCCAGTACACTTGTCTCTATCATGAGCTTGTCTCTATCATAAACATAGCATCAAACCATCAGTAACCTATCACTTTATCAACCAATTAACAGAACAAATACATCATGCCTTTTAAGCGTTGTGCAATTAGGCCAAATAAGAAAATGTGGGCAAGACTAATATTGGGGTTATCATACATCAAGAGGTAATGAAATATAATGTGTCAGAGGTGTCCAGTTGGCCTATGCCAAGTTATGCCATATGAACCACATCCTTGCCCCATGATCGTTCCAGATGCACCAAGGAGCTCATGCCAGAATGCGCCAAAAGACTGAACCAGATATTTGTAATTCAAGCCAGAATCCAGCTTTGGTGCACCAAAAGCATGTGCCAGATCAGCCTTGGCACACAAGTTAAACTAGTCTTAGCCCACCAGAACCATGTGCTAGACCAGCCTTGGGGCAGCAGAATTCACTGATGGCACATCATAAACTTGTGCCAAAATTATAAGGGTATTTTGGAGATGGACAAAAGCATTATTGTACATTTAACAAATGGGTTAATTAGGATTAGTTATAAAGTAGTTATAGGTAGTTATTCCTTTATTGCTTACTTCAAGCTAACTTGTAATATATATATTTATATATATATATATATATATATATATTATATGTACAACTAGTTTTAATTAATTAAAACATTTTAGATCCTCTTCCAGATCTATGAATTATTTTATGGTATTAGAGCTCTCAAATTATTAAGAGCTGTAATTCTATTCTATCCTTTCTTCTTCTTCAATCAAACAACAAAACAACTCATCATCCATTCTATCATTTCTTCTTCTTCAATCAAACAACAAAACAACTCATCATGGATACTAAATCAGATGCAACACAACAACAATCACAAATCCTAAATTTCACATAGAATCCAACAAGCCCTTACTACCACCACCTAGGTGAGAATCCACAGATATTTTAGTATCTTCTCTCTTAGATGGGGAAATTACCATTCGTTGAGCATATCCATAAAGAAAGTTCTTCTGTCCAATAACAAATTCAAATTTGTCAATGAAATAATAGAGATACCACAACAAATAGACCCAATCATCAACTCTTGGGAAAGATGCAATATTATGGTCATTTACCCAACAAATTTCTCAAAGAACCATCTATATAGGCAATTTACAAGAACTATGGGAAGATCTCAAAAATAGATTCTCAAACAATGATCATTTCCGAACTTCAGACTTATTGTAAGAAATTCACTCCATGAAACAAGGAGATAAGAATGTCTCCACGTTCTTTACTTATCTAGAAATCTTATGAGAATAATTTGATTCCCTAGGACCCATTCCAAACTATTCTTATAGCATTAGATTTAGGTGTGCTCTCTTGAGAACCATGATGAACTATAGGGATTCTGAACATGTAATATGCTTCCTCAGGGGCCTCAATGAACAATACAAGTTTATAAAGGCCAACTTATGAAGTATGTGTATAATCTTAATCATTTTAGTAATTATATGCGAATGATTAACATTAATGTGAAGTTAGTCAAAACAATTATTATCGTGAGAAATGAGAATAATTATATTGTGAGAAATGAGAACAATTAATATGGACCACTAAAACTTATTTGAATAATCAAAATTAAAATATAAATTACATTACATTTTTAATTGATTGTGTGACCGATAACTAACTTTTATCTAATCATATAGTTATAAGAATCAAATTTATTGTTATCACGATTTTTACATAAGAATTGTTCTTGTTTGAGTATTATAAAAAATTATTTTTAGTTATTGGATCATAACGATATTTCATAGAGTTTAATATATATGCATTGTTAGTATAAAAAATTATATATGATCATTATGTCATTCACCATTCATGTGTACTACTTTGTTGAAGAATCAATGATAATTAAATATAAATAGAGGATAATACAATGACAATGTATAAATTTTGTACATTGTCAGTGCATACATTTTTTTTCTTCTTTATTTCATATTTTGTAAACAATAAGAGGAGGTGAGGTATGGATGTTGTACCTAAGATGAGGGGACGTTGCCAACTCCGGCCCACGGATACAAAAACAACACAACACGAGTCGCCACTCCTCTCAAAAGTCCAAATCCCACAGTATTCACACGGTATGGCACTATTTTTGGGAAAGGACTGAGTCTCCAAGTCTTTCCCATCAATTCCACTTCCACTTGCTTACATTTTCACTCTGGCGTCAAATATCATTAGCCACTTAAGATTAAATGACTTTCAACTCGTTTCTTCAAAAAATTTATTGACCAATTAATTTGAAATTTCAAATAGGTACATCCGTAGTTCTTCCGTTTCAATTTGTGAGTGAGGTCATTAATATTGTGTTTGGTTTATAAAAAACAAAAGTAAAAAAGAAAAAAAAGTTGAGAAAGAAAAAACTGAAGAAGAAAATAGGTAAAAAATATTATAATTTTTTCGTTGTTTAGTATCATTGAAAATGGAAAGAAAGTGAAGAGCAAATAATATAATTTATTATTAATAATGATATTTTTTTATATTACCAAGAGTATTTCATCACCTATGACTAAGGAACTAATCTCTTTCATAGTATATAAATGTCTCTTCCAATAAGTATATATTACAAGAATCGAATCCTTGAACTTTTAATTTTTCTATGGATCTAGCGGGACTTTATACTACTAAATTAATGTTTTGTTGTTTATTAATAATGACATATGCATGTGTTATTTTGTTTTCTTTAGAATTTTAGGAAATTATCGACATTTATTAGTGTAACTAATACGAAATATGAAATTTTTAAATATATAGGGGATTAGCGACGAGAAAATATGTCGCAAATTTTCTCGAACAATGATTTCATATCCAAAATCATATCCTAACCTAATGACATATTATTTCAATTAAAAAATTAAATATTCCTTATTTTTTCTATTTTTCTTTTATCATTATTAGTTTGAGACATAATGTAGGACATACTTTGAGACAGTCGATCTTAGTCTAATTTTCTCTAATTGTTTTTCTCCGAATATTGGAGAGAAAACATAATGATATGGGTCCCACCATTTTTTCTTTCCTTCCTTCTTTTCAATACAACCAAAACAATAGAAAAGATTTTTTTTCCTACATTTTTTCATTTCTCTCACTTTCTTTCCTTCATTTTTTACCACAATCAAACATACTATAACAGTTGCTGACATGACACGTTAAGTTGTTGATATAACACATTAAGTATTATTATGAAAGACATGATAACACTAAATATTCTATGACTATCAACTAAAAACATAATTCTTATAAAACACATACTAAATTTGTGAAGGACCTTTTTACCTAAGTCTATCAAACTATAGTTGGACAAACAATGCTTTAATATAATTAGGTCAAAGTGGGAAATTTTCATATAGTAGTTTCATATTATTTTGTTGCAATTTTCTTTTTTTCGTTACTATCCTATTTTTTGGTGGCATTCTCTCCTTTATATTTAGCCTTCATTTGATTTTATAGAGAAAGAGAGGAAATCAGTTGCAAGGAGAGAAATTAAAGAGAAAATAGATTTTTCCCTCCTTTGGTTAAGAAGGGAGAAACGGTGGAGAAACTAAAAAGTATTTGGGAACCACACAAAATCATATCTCACCAAAGAATAAGAGAAAACTAGTGGAAAGTGTTGAATAACATAAAATGATAAATATGATCTTGGAATATATAATATGATAGTATTGTTTCATTATTTTTGTTATAATGGTATTTTCATATTTTCAAATATAAGATTTATCTATTACCTTTATTTTTTTTCATTTTACTCATATCAAACAATATAAAAAATTACTCATTTCTAATATTTCTCCCATCCATCTCCTTCTCTTTATTATGTCTCATATCTTCTATAGGGAAACAGTTGCTTACAGTAAGGCTGTTTGTAGGCTTAATATTATTGGCCTTGTAATCTAATACATTTCTTTTGAGTAAACTTTTCTTATTATAGTAGTTGCAACTTGCATGTAAGTGGCCCAGCATGATTCGATGGACAAAGTGGATCTCAGTACACTTTTTCGTGTAACTTTATCCAATGTTGAGAAATGGATGGTTTGATTTATTGTGTGTTGGGGAGGAAAGTAAAGTTAAGAGTGTAATATATATAAAACTCATATGTCAGTTTATATATTTTTCTCTTACAGTAATATGTTTTTAGTGGACTCCGTGAATGTGTTTTACCATGGAATGCGGCCCCCATATCTGATCAAAACAATGTTTTTTTCCATATGCTTTCTAAATGTGTCAGTAGTCATTACCTTAATGTCAAGATGTTATTCTCCAAGTAGGTTTTCGGCTAAGTATATGGATCCTAACCTTAGTGATCCATCATAGTTCCTTTGTATACCATGTTGCTTCACCATCAAAATATAGTGCCAAGGGAGACAAGAAGCTTTAATCATACGCATAGATTGGTACTTTGTAACCAGACATTTTTTATGCTAGAGCATGATGGATAAGGATTTTGTGTCTCATCATATCTCAGACTAATAAAAATATGTCATGTTAATTAAAATAATTAAATGTATATTATTTTCTCAGTTTTTACTTTAATATCATTGGTTTGTGACATGATTTGAAATACAATTTCGAATAACAGATCCATGCCCACAACATGTTATTCTCTCATCTGTCTCTTTTTACCTATTTGGAGCAAATGTTGTTGCACTTTTTTGAAGAATGGCAAATGAGTTAGTGAGTTAACTAATTAATTTATTGATGGTATAGCCTGAACATTTGTTCTGTTATCACCTATAAGATAAACCTTAAGCTAGCAAAGTATATTTGTTGGTCACTTGATATCAATAATTTTGGTTTGACTATCATATATACATTTTATTGATGTTTAGATTCCAATTTTATAGATGATTTAGGGAGCACAAGTTCATGGCACATGGAGTGGCACAAAATGTGGGACAGTAGATGTGTACCTACTGATTTATGGCCACTTTAATGAATAAATTGTTTACAAGTTTCTGGCTTGACCTTGGTAAATTTCTTGGGATTTTCATCCTTCCTCTTAGTCTATTTCTTGTAATCTAGCCATTCCCCTTCCAGTAGAGTTTAAATGTATCAATTCCTTTCTGGTAGCTGATCTTGTAATATTAGTGATCAAACAAGTGTGGTTACAATAACCAAGTGATATATGGCACATGATTAAGCATTTAAGTGATGTTCTAGGTTATAATTATATTGGAAGTTACATTAAAAGCATAATTTAGTGAGTTATTGTAGTATGCTAGACTTGGCTACTCGTCAACGAACTTCTAGTGGTAGCGCTCATTTCAGTGACTTAATGTGCCATGCTAGCAGCCAACAGTGGCCTCATTGACGAAGTGAAACAAGAGACTAATGTGATGTTCATTTATACTTTGTTGGTTTGGTTTAAGGGGTAAAATATGATGAAAGATAAAAAGAAAGATTATAAGAGAAGGAAAGAAATGAAAAAATGAGTTGATTGTAAGAGTTGTTTGGTATGAAAGAAACATAAAAAAAGAGTTAATTACACTGGCAGTCCCTGAGTTTTAGTGAAATTACATAAATTATCTCTCACTTTTCTACACCTACACAAACCTCCCCTAGTTTTTATACTTTCATTGTTACACTGATCCATCCCTGCGTGAGAAATAAGTGTAATATTTTAAACAAAAAATGTGATAAATGTAATTAAGTTAAACAAAATATGGTATATTGTGAGGAGAAATCCAAATAATATACAAATTAATGTATCTTTATTATATTTTGTTACAAAATGCATCAACAAATCTAAAAAGATATTGTTTAAATCGCCCTTATACTATATCGTAATGAACCAAAAATAATAAAGAGGTATCGACTCATATATTATTTGCATTTGTCTCCACAATATATCATGTTTTGTTTAACTTAATTGCATTTATCACATTTTTTGTTCACAAAATTACACTTATTTCTCATGCAGAGGTGGTCAGTATAACGAAAGTATAAAAACGAGGGGTTTGTGTAGGTGTAAAAAAGTGAGGGGTGATTTGTATAATTTCACTAAAACTCAGAGTGTGTCAGTGTAATTTACTCTAAAAAAATTAGAAGAGAGAATTTTTTTTTGTTCAATAAATTTTTTTATCCTATATAAATAATAATACTTATATGTTAAAGATAAGGATATTATAGAAAATTAAAAAATAAACACTACAAGTACCTTTCTTCTCACTTTAGTCTTAGTTTGGTTGGGTGGAGAAAGAAAGAAAATAAGTTGAGAGGAATGAAGTTGTAAAGAAATTAATTTTTTTTATTGTTTAGTTGAAAAGAGAATAAGGGATGAGAGAAATAAAAAGTGCATGAATCAAACCAAATTTTTTTTTATCCTTATCCGAGGAGAAAGTGAGGGGCGTGAAATGACACAATCAACTCGTTTAACCATTGTTTATATTACAATATTATTTATTTACAAAAAAATTCCATCATTATTTTTCTTTGTAAATATTGTTAAAAGTTACATTAAAATAATTTTTACAACAAATATTAAGTTTTAATTCTTAAAATTTTAATTAGTAATAAAACATTTGCTTCATATTCTTTTTAATGTATATATATTTTTGTCATTCAAAAATTTATATATACATTTTATCTTCTTTTTTTTATACCAAACAATACAAAAATCTAATACAAAATTAAGTAAGAAAATCATTCTCCTTAGACTCTTTCTTTCATTTATCTTTCTTTTTATATTCTTTCATTTCAAAGACACCTAATAAATGGTACAATTGGGGAACAAAATATTTGAAATATTCTATTAGTGGACATTTAATAGTTGGAGGAACCAAATAATGTTGAGGAAAATTAAAACTTTTTAGATTATTATTGTATCATCTATCATTTATATTTAATTATTATTGACTCATTAAAAAGTAGTACTAATAAATAATAGATAATGTACTAAGTTATTAACTATGTATAAAACATTTAATTATCTATTATTTATATTTAATCAACTTATTAAAAGTATTACAGTCAATAATATTTTACTCTTTCATGATACAATATCTTTATTTCCATTTGCTCATATAATTTACAATCCAATATTAGTTTCAATTTTCTATTGTTTTAATAAAGTTATGATCAATAAATAAAAATATAAGAATAAATAAATTGGAATGATAATGGTGTCAAAATCAAACAATCTTTTTTGCTTTCATCAAACAAGTCATAATCTTGTCTACCTAATATCTATCCAGCCACGTTTCAGTATTTTTCAATGTTTCCCAATCACTTTCAGTTTCACCCTCTGAAACCACAGTGACACGGACACGGTATGAGACTATGATGATCATTATTATTATTAGTTTTTTTCATTTATTTTATAAACTTCAATAGAATTTAATTTTATAATAGTTTATTAACATTATTAAGATTACATACTACGAATTGAGATGTAACAAATTTTCAATATGATAACATATCATCCCTAACTTATGTTTTAGTTTAATTATTAATCATGAATTTTAAATAAAAGTAATAAAACGAATAAAACAAATATAAAAACTTTCAACTACACTATATAATTCAGCCTTAAATACAAGTTTTAAAAAGTGAACAAAGTTTTGGTATCAATTTATTAAAGTTAATGAAGGAAATTAGTTTTTTATCAAAAAAATGTGAGAGATAATTTTTTTATTAAAGTCAGAATTATTTAAACCTATTTCATAGTAAAAATACGATCACATATTTTTCAATAAAAAAGCACTTCAGGTCATGCTTTTGCTAAATATAAAAAGTAACCAAAATAAAAAAGATGCTGAAATTAAAGTGGCTACCAACAAATCCACTAGCACCAGAACCGTAACCAACCAGCTCAGCCTAACCTGTCTTTCTCCCGATTATATTATATTTTAATGGATCACGAATTAAAAAATAAAAAACATATGAATATTCTCCTCATCTCATAAAATATTTTATTATATTATAATCTATACATATTACAAGAGTTTCTAGAACTAAAAAAATGGTTATTCAGATTTGTCCAGTTTCGCCGTTTCTTCCTCTGTCTTGACTCTGTTAATCCTTCTTCCTTACGATTCCTTTTTCCAATCCCTTCCGCTACCTTCCTTTTATCACCCACATATTCATTTCCAACCTAATCATATTCGATTTATGATAACAACATTTATGGGAAGAAATAGTTATTTATTGTAGAGATTTAATTTTTTTACCGAGTATCTAATAGGTGAGCAGTTCTACTGGATTATACCACCAAAAAAATATCAACCCAATATTATTTTATTCTATTTATTTTTATTTTCCTTTTTTGTTATTGTTATATTATTTTATTTTCCTTTTTTGTTATTGTTATATTATTTTATTTTCGTTACAGCAACTAAATTTGCCTATTTATGACCATGGTTGTTTATTCATTTACCGCGAAAACGTAGAAAAAACAAAACAGATTACGGTTTTTGTTATCTGTATTTTCCATTCTTTCTACTTATATACAATATTTCACTTCCACCTCTCCCTAAACCTTTCTCTCACCGTCTTTCTTTTCCATTTTCTTCAGGTTCATAGTTTTCTCATATTCCTCACGCAAATTCCCCTCTTATTGAAGAATAAAAAAGAAAAAGAAAATCAAGAATCTCAGATCCAGATTCAAACACATACCATGGCTGAAGAACATCGATGCCAAGCTCCTGAAGGACACAGACTCTGCGCCAATAACTGTGGCTTCATCGGTAGCCCAACCACCATGAATCTCTGTTCCAAATGCTACAGAGATATCCGTTTAAAGGAACAAGAAGAAGCATCAACCAAATCCACAATCGAAACCGCTCTATCCACCTCCTCCACCTCCTCCACCTCTTCACCGCCGTTGTCCACGTCATCTCCGGCCGTCGTTCTCATCCCTAGTGCATCGATCTCAGCTGCAACCGTATCCAAAGGCGCTGCTTCATCCGGTTTAGTTTCTGCAGCGGTTCAACCGAACCGGTCTGGTTTAGTTTCTGCAGCGGTTCAACCGAACCGGTGCGCCTCGTGCAGGAAACGGGTCGGGTTGACCGGGTTCAAGTGCAGGTGTGGGGTCACGTTCTGTGGGACCCACAGGTACCCGGAGAAACACGAGTGCAGTTTCGATTTCAAGACGGTGGGGAGAGAGGAAATAGCGCGAGCTAATCCGGTGATAAAAGCGGTGAAGCTTGAGAGGATTTGATTTCTTTCGATCTGAGCCGTTGATATGATGTGGTGAAGGGAGAGTTGATCAGGATCGTCCATTTGGATTACCGAAGATTGATATTTATGTATCACCTATGTATAATCTATGATCTATGTTCTAATTAAGATACGAGTTGGTTGGTTTGTCTTGTTTGAATAAGTCATATTTTATGTATGTGGCTTTGCTTTCGTGAAGGATTAAAAAAATGGATTGAAATTTGCAGGTCCACTACTCATATTTCCTATCAGTTTTATTTATATATGTTGGATGGGTCATCAAGTGAGGGCTTGTATCATCTCTGGAATAGGAGAGTTAAAAACTGAAATGGAAGGTTTATAATAGGTTGATGATTTTCTTTAAAAAGTTAAAATTTATATCATTAATTGTTAGAACTTAGAAGTACTCATGTTATCATCTCATTTAGCAATGCAGCCTTCAATACTGTTTGAATTCATCAAATGAAAGTTGAGTAACCATCTAAAAATTTAATTTTAGAGGGTGTATAAATATTAAATTCATTACTCAATTTATTATTAGTTAGATTAATAAGTTGGTGATTGATGTAGTTGACTCATTATTCTTGTAAAAAAATCATAATATTATTGAATAATTTTATGTTTTCAAATAGAATTATCATACAATTACCTAATTAAACAAACAATAAGAGAATCTGTGCCATAACAAAATAATTTAAATAAATTTAAATTTAAATGTTATCCAATAATATATATTTTAATTTTAATAACATTGAAATCACACAAATAAATTAAACTTAACTAAAAAAAATAAGGTTTTATGCTAACATAATATAACAAACATCATTCCAAATAAGTTAAAAACATCAAAACAAAAAAAATTAGGAGAACGCTAATGTTTAGATGTTTTTTCCACTCAGACCTACATATTAGCTACCAAATTTATTCTTAAATCATATGAGTAGAACTAGTTCCCACTAATTTTGGTGTGTGGTCAATCAAATAAGTTGGTCTGGTTGGATAGGTGCAAGATTTTTTATTTGACTGATTGAACAAATCAAATTAGGGATGACAATGGATCAATATGAATAAAATAGGAGTGAAGGGTTTGAATTGGGTATATAAAAAATCTAATCACTATAAGATAACCTTCCCGTCGATGTGAGCTCTTGGGGAAGATCAGCCTGTTATCCCTAGAGTAACTTTTATCCGTTGAGCGACAGCCCTTCTACTCGGCACCATTGGATCACTAAGGCCGACTTTCGTCCCTTTTACGTGTTCATGCTTATACAATGTTGTTCGCAAGTATTTATGTTTTAAATTTAAAATTATTTATAAATTTTATAATAATCAATATATATAAATATTTACTATATCAATAATATTTATATAATAATTTTCCGTTACCTTAGTTTAATAATTAAAGTTGATTATGAAGTATTTAATTGTTTCTTTATCAGTCTTGTCTTAGATTCTTTTACACGGACTATGAAAATTGTTGGTATTTTTGTTGTTAACAAAAGTGTTATTGTTTTTATGTTATGTTCTCTCTACAATAATAAGCATATTAGTATATTGGATATAAATAATTGATATTGGAAATTGATATCTTTTTTGTCTTTCTACACTAATAAGCATATTAGTATATTGGAAATAAATAAAATATTGTTTTGAATGTTGAGAAGTTCAGTTAAATAGGAATAATTTTTTTAAAAAGATTGTTGTAAAAATAAATAGTCGAAGATTAATAAAAAATGGACTATATAATTGTTGTAAAACGTTAAACATATATAAAAGTGAATTTATAATTATCTTGGTAGCTCTATAGTGATTAGTGCGTATCAATATATTCACCCAACCTATTAATTAGGAATAAAGATTTTATATATCCACTAATATGTACCACTTACTTTGGCACAAGTGAGAAACAACTTTCTCATTAAAAATTCTAATAACCTTTTTAAATGTAAATTACCTTATCCTTTTTAGAGAATTGGTTATTCCTGTTTGGTAGCAAATGAGTGATACATACTAGTGGATAGAAAAGATTTTTGTTCATCAACTACTATTATTATTGATATTCGTTTTAGATAATTTTAGCAGTACTATCACCCGTAAATAATTTTATCATCTCCTAGTCTATCTAGGCAATGTTTAGAAGATTGGATTGGGCAATCTGGTCATTGACCGAATTTGAAAAGGCTTTAATTTATAGTCTTAATCAAATGAAACATTGATCTACTTTTTTTTGGTTTCCTACATGTACTCTTGTACTGGAGGCAATTTTGTCCATGCCAGGAACATCCACAGGTACGTGAGGCTAACTTACCCAACGGACATTTTTTCCACCCACAAGACTTGAAATCGAGTTTTTGCTTAAGGGGAATCAAACATGTACCACTTAAACCAACGTCCGTTGGTAAACATTGATCTACTTTGAATTGAAAAAATCTTAATCAGACTATATTAAATCTATTTAAGTTTAGATAACCCAGATACTAATCTAGAAGGGTCACGAAAATTAACTTTTTACTCTAATGTTTGTTTTGTTTTGGTTCAAAAAAGAAGAAAATATATTACTTCAATATACACATGATTACTAATTATATACAATTTTACATTTTTTAATTATATATTTATACATAATTATTATATATA
>NC_032013.1:4025875-4038551 GCF_001865875.1 Lupinus angustifolius
TATATATATATATATATATAACAAAATAATTTAATTATTAAACTTAATATGAATTACGTTTGATAAGATTTATCGGAATAAAGTTTAATAACACTTTACTGATTGAGGGGTGTTGAAACTTGAAATGAATTGTGAATTTTGGGTTCGGTGGGGCGTTTTATGTTGCTCTTGGTTGTGGATGTTAAAGTGAAGTTATCATCTTTGCCCGGAAAACCAAGTCGCTGTCTGCATATGTGTCACTTTTATTTTCTAGAATTTTATTCAAATTGAATTAGTAATGAGTGAGTTATGTCTTTATTGGAAGTAACTTGTCAGAACCAATGATGTGAAAACTTACACCACAATACGATTTCATATCTTGTATGACCAATTATTGAAAATCAATTCATATGGTGGTATTGCTGTAACTTTTATATAAATAGAAAAGTCTTTCCATTATACATATTAAAAAAACAGTAATTTGAGACTTCAGCCCAACTCCCAAAGATTAAAATGAGAGTCGGCTTCGGCTTGATACAATAAGAGTCGGCTTCGGCTTCGGCTTCGGTCATTCTTTTTAACCTCCATGCACTTGAGTTAAGGAGTTTAGATTTGAACCCAAAAATAGTTTTAAACCTTATATTTTTTAATCTTTAATGCTATCATCATCTTCCTTTCCTTCACTCACTTCATTATCTCATTCATCTTTTTCTCTCAATTAGCAATTACTTAAACATAAAAACATCAAAATTTACCTCTGTTCCACCCGGTCATCCAGGTGCCCCATTTGTCCGGCTGGTCCTCTCTCCCAATCAACCAAGGTCTGGACATGACTAGTTGAAGGACTTAAACAGACTCATCATCATTGATTGAGCATAATAGGTTGGGATTGAGACCATTATCGCATGACATACCGTCAACATTACTATGCCACACCACTTGCAAATCCCGCCTTCCTCCTATCAACACGACAAAGACATACCTATAATACAGCTATCAGACCTGCCACATGCTACAAGTCAACTATGCGCAGAGTACATACCTGCCAAATCCACCTAACACGTAAAAATAGCCCCGACAAATCAGAATAGTCGGCTATGCCAACAGTACCCATAAGAGCCACGTCATCCATCTCAACCATTATAAATAGGGGTTTTCCCCAACATGAAGTATCACGTAACGTTAATCATTTAACACTCACCGCTTATCATTATTACTTCTTACTTACTTCTTACACATTTCTCCCGAGCTCTACCTCTTCTAGTCTTATACTGACTTGATCATTGGAGAACCTTTTCAAGTACCTCTACCGGCAGGTCCAAGTCAACCTTAACTCAGATACCAGTGAGGAATCCTTACCCAAACCTCCAATTCGACCCCTCCGTTCAGCCATAAAAGAACATTAGCGTCGTCTATGACTTACCTACACCATGGTAACTAGTCAAAATCAAGCAAATCCCATAATCCAGATAGAACCAGCACCCACAAACATGCTTCACAACCACCAACACCTTCCATCAACACTCCATCACAAATACAACCTTCACACCAAGCTAGCTAGAGCCACCACACTGCCCCAGAACAACCACCCAACAACTCCTCCAAATTTTGGGAAGTCAGGAAAAGGTAATCAAACAGCAGGCCAAACTGCTGGAAGAACTTTGTCAATCTAAAACAGAGTCGAGTTTTAGACCGCTGCGACCGGCCATCCAATCACATACCGTCGAGTCCGCTGGAGAATCCCACCCTATCCACAAAAATCCCTTACACACAAAGACCATAAATAATACCCACCTCTCTGACCATACCATTTGTGGAATCAAACACCCTTTCACGGAAGCCATAATGTTCTACACTTTACCCAAACACTTAGCCCGCCTAACCAATATTGACTAATACGACGAAACTTCTGACCCTAGGACCACCTCGACACTTTTGAGGTATACATGCTCTTCCATTGAGTAACAGTCCCAATCATGTGTCGAGCCTTCCCACTCACTTTGAAACGCAATGCTCTATAGTTGTTCACATGGCTAACACGAAATAACATCGACCAATGGTCCACCTTGGATAGTAAATTCAATATCCAGTTCATGACTAGCAAGGAACAGCCTCAGTCATCCTTAACCTTATAGGGGATTCGACAAAGCCCGCACGAGTCAATTCATGCGTATCTAGACATATTTAACTTTGAGGCAATGAAGGTCCGCATCTTAAGTCCCGATGTGGCTGCATATGTACTGATCATGGGCCTACAACTAGGCCTCTTCAGAACATAGCTAGCCAAATACACTAACCTCACTATGGAGGAACTCCGTTCCAAAGCCCAACAATTCATTAACCTCGAAGAAACTCCTAGAACCCAACCTTAGGATACCTTGAGAGCGATCTCTCAGTATCTGAATACCTAATACAAAAGAAGCTTCCCAAAGATCTTTCATTTCAAAATTCTTCGTTAGAAATCTCTTGGTCACATGCAATAGTCTCATATCACTACTAGCAAGCAGTATATCATCGATATATAATACCAGGAATATAAATTTACTCCCATTGAACCTATAGTACACGCAATCATCAACTTTATTTGCCTCAAAATCATACGAGATAGTAGTTTGATGAAATTTGTGATTCCATTGACGAGAAGCTTGTTTAAGGCCATAGATGGATTTTTTTTAATTTGCATACCATAGACTTTGAGCCAATTGACATAAAGTTTTATGGTTGCACCATATAGATCATTTCTTTAATGTCACCATTTAGAAATGTAGTCTTAAAATCCATCTAATGTAGCTTTAAATCAATGAACTACTAGTGTCAATATTATTCTAAAAGAATACTTCGAAGATACTGAACATAATGTTTCTTTATATTCAATGCCTTCTTTCTGAGTGAAATATTTAGCAACTAGACGAGCTTTATATATGTCAATATTACCCTTCGAATCCCTATTGGTTATAAATATTCATTTGCAACCAATAGGTTTCACACCTTCAAGTAATTCGATAAGATCCCAAACGTCATTATCATGCATAGACTTCATCTCATCCTTCATGGTATTGATCCACTTTTGAGAGTTATAACTTTTCATGACTTGATAGAATTTCAATGGACCATCTTCTGTTAACCCAATATCATCCTCATGTTCTTGAAGAAATATAATATAATCACCAGGAATTCCACTTCTCTTCTCTCTAGTGGATCTCTTTAATGCCACTTCTATTTCTTGAGGTTGTTGAATTTGTTCTATAGGTACTTAAGTGAGAACCTCATTGTTGTCTTCTTCTGAAATATTGTCAGGGACAATATTCTGAACATTGTCTACTACTACCGAATTTATTCCTTGAATGGTAATAGGTACAAGAACTTGTTCACTATTAGTGACACGTTTTCCTCAATAATAACATCCATTATGTTCTTTTCCTTCCCAAAATTAACTTCCTCAAGAAATCATGTAGGGATCATAAAATTTATACCCTTGAGCGCGTTCAGCATATGCAACAAAATAGCAGCTAACTGTTCTTGAATCCAATTTCCTTTGATACGACCTATAAGGCCGCGCTTATACCGGACAATCCCAAATGTGCAAGTGTTTTAAGCTTGGTCTTTTATTAGTCCAAAACTCATATGAGGTTTTGTTAACTGCTTTACTTGACACCCTATTAAGGATGTAAACTACGATCTTTAAAGTTACCCCCCACAGAGACTCTGGTAAGGAAGAATGACTAATCATACTTCTCACTATATCCTTAAGAGTTCAGTTTCGTAGCTCAACAACACCATTCATGTTAGGTTTGCCTGGCATAGTGTATTGCGGAAACATTCTCCGTTGAAAAACATAAATAACCATTTCACAACATCCTTATTATTCTTTCTTTTCTTATTCTGAGAGGTCATAGTCGAATAAGCACTTTCAGTCTTATCTCTCTACAACCTCTCTTTCTCTTGCACATAGTCCTTATGAGTGTTATAACTCACTTTGAATTTTCTAAAGTGTGTAGGAAGCGAGATTAAAACCAAGTGCACGAGCAAGTTATCACCAAACTCTAACTTAAGTGACTTGAGTTTTGATGCGAGATTAGATATCTCCATAATGTACTCCCTTATATTGTATTTTCCTTTAAACTTCATGGGGATGAGTTTAGCCAAAAGGCTACTCGTCTCCACCTTTTCATTTTTGGAGAAAGAAAATGTTCTATTTTTGCAAGAAACTTCCTTGCACTTTGACCCTCATAAATAGAGCCCTGAAACGCTTCTAGAATAGAATGTTTCATGATTATTAGACACATTCACTTAGAGTCTTCCAAT
The DNA here is from genome assembly GCF_001865875.1 of Lupinus angustifolius. Taxonomy (NCBI): domain Eukaryota; kingdom Viridiplantae; phylum Streptophyta; class Magnoliopsida; order Fabales; family Fabaceae; genus Lupinus; species Lupinus angustifolius. The sequence continues at coordinate 4,030,160 of NC_032013.1, forward strand.
TTCTCAATTTTAACCTCATCGAGGATTTCCAGAGTAGAAATAATTTCTCCACCTAAAGTGTCAGATCTAAATCCACACATCTGTGAATAATTTCTACGGCTTCCTTATAGACCTTAAAGTTTGTCCAATTCAGCAATGAGATGTTCTTAATTTAAGCAGAAATATTTGCACCACTAGTAAAATAACAAAACAAATTGCAATCATTCTTGCAATTAAACTCACATTCAATTTTAATACTTAAATTCAAATGATGATAGGGCACATCAAGAGTTATCCAACACAACATTAATATTTAGTATTTGGACAAAAATATTAACTTGTAAGTGGTACACTCAATGTAGTAATCAAATATTGATAATCAGTCCTGTAAAACAATAAGCCTTTCTTTAGATTGACTTATTATTCACATAGAAAACCATATGATTATCACATATTTATTGCTACAGAACCTAAAGCTCTAATAAAATTTAGAACCTAAAGCATTGATATTATCTTCAATGGAGTAGATATTTCCTAATGATTGGTGAAATACCAATCCTAGGATATTAAATGTCATGATTTTCACACATAATATAAAACAAGGTACAAACATGTACAACTAACAACAACATGTAAGCAAAATAACATTGAGAATTTGTATTAAAAGAAGTTACCTTCAAAGAATAATCAGAATAAGATTAACATGATAAGAAGTTACCTTCAAAGAATGACAATTCTCTACCACTCCTGGTGTCGAGGAGAGGGAGGTTGAGTTTGAAGGAAGTGAAAGAGATAGAGATGAGATGAAAGGTCTAGGAAGTATGTTATATGTTCAAGAGCATTTTAGGGTTTGATTTCCATTAGTGGTTTACTATCAAAATTGAGAAACATAGTGGAGGTTGAAAACCTTCATAAATTAAATAAAAATCTCCATATGATCAGGGTGGAACATATGTGTTTAACGCGTCCAATATCTATGCACACAAAGGAATAATCAGAATTATCTTAGAAATGCACATGAAATCTCATTAAATCTTGAAGTTAATGACTAAGGAGAGAAAACATATATACATCAAGAAAGAGGAATTCCACTACATTGAATTCAACATATTAAATGTTAAGCCATCTATAACTTGATGCATAATAGATTCATGCAGTAACTTCCTTCTCGGCATCAAGGCTCAACGAACCAATGCATTTAATGATTATTCCAAATGGAGAGTTTTAAGACTGCTAGAATATCCTCTAAAATATTTGAAGCTCATATATAAAAGGAAGGAGAAACACACAAGAAGAAATAGAGGAGAATAAGAAATACAAGCGCAAGTGTAAAAATACTTGTTGTGTAAAATTCTATTTGTATTGAATTATAATATAGATTCTTTGTAACGGTAATACCTCAAATGTATGGATAGCATTCTCATTGTTAACCTTATTAGTGTTAATCCTCATATGCTTGTGTTCAAGACAAGTTTATGTTCAAGACTTGTGTGCATTTAAGACATATCTCAAGATTTGTCAGATAATTGAACTGAAATACTCCTTTAAGAACATGCACATTTATTATGAAATATCCAAAATTTAGAATTAAGAATTTAATTCTTCAATAAGAGAAGTATGAACAATCAATGTAGTTAAATCAAGAAGGAGCAAAACCCGCATCAACAACTTTGATGTCTTGTTTTGAATCAAATAAGAATAAAGGAATTACTTGGTCCATCTTCTTTTGCAGAAAGTAAAACATAGTTTATCGTTAAAAAGGCAAGTTCCCATTACAAGTATAAAAGAATCACGCTGGTTATTACCTTTTGAGGTTATCAGGTTCCCCTTTCCATCAGAAAGCTTCAACAACAATGGAATATTAAATGATAATTTAAAAATGACTATGTAGCATTAATGGTATTGTAGTAGTGCAAGAGAAAATTAAAAGATACAAAAAAGAGAAGTCTCAATGCATATTAATTTGAATAAGAAGTTCTAGCAAAATCATCTACGACTATAATAATGACTATAATCAATGACTATAATAATGAGTATAGTAATGATTATGTCAATAATACTTGTTTTTTAAACCAATATTAGATTATAAAGAATCCTGGTTTCACGAAGAAACTAGGTAAACCAATATAAAAGCTTGAGTCAATCTTTTATCTCTCATTACCTTTTATTCAAGCTTATATATCAACTTTCTAACTTCGGAGTTTTGCTTTGTGATACCAAGAATTTTTGTCAAGCATATTTTCAATTAGCCTTAGCTAGACAAAGTAATCGCTTGAAAACTCTTTTAAAAATCAAACGACTCAATCATTTGAATTTTTATCTATTTATTAAAGTTCTTTTTATTGTGTCAAATGATTTAATTTCGAAAGAAAGTTGGTTAATATAATTCAACCCCTTGTTTTGTTAGCTTTCATTATTTGAATTGGTGTCAAAGTTTATCCTTTAGGCAAATCACTTAATAGTGTAGAGGAAAATATCCCAAAATATGGCAAGAGTAACTACCACAAGAAGAAGTCACATTGAGTAATGATCATCATTGACAAGACCTTCATATTTCTATGAACACCATTCTAGTCACTAGAAAGAAAAGATAAAGTAGTTAGTAGAATCCTCAAGCTCCAATATTTGGGATATGGTAAAGTATATTCCATACATACCTAGAGATGATAGAGGAGTAGAAGTACTCAAGATCATCATAAAGTTTGATAATAAGAGTAGACGACGTCAATGTTAAAGGTAGGTATACCAATATGTGTGCATTGAGGAGAGAAGAGATTGAAAAAGTTTGTGCCTATGAGATAGAAAAATAGATGTGGGATGCACTTGTTGTTGCCCATCTAGAAATAACAAAGGTGGAGGAATCCGTAGTTAGCATGCTCATCAGAAAGTGCAAGCTCTTCAACATGGAAGATGGAGAAAACATCGGACAAATGTATGGAGTATAATAAACCATAACCAATGAGTTGAAATCTTTGTGCAAAACATAAAAAACTGATGAATACATATAGAAGATCCTTCGAAGTCTTCCAAAAGAATGGAGACCTCTAGTGACAACAGTGTCTTGAGCCAAAGACTTGTCTGCAATGAAGTTGGATGAGCTACTTGGAACTCTCCAAAGTCATGAATAAGAACTGATTGAGGAAAACAATGGTAAGAATCCAAAATCAGTTGTTTCAAAGTGGAAAAGATTACTACAAAAAGAGAAACTCCAAACATAATGTCTTGGTCAATCGAAAGGCAAAGCACAATTTTCCATCATAAGCTATAGTTGAGTATGTTGTTAGTGCACTTGTTGTTCGCAACGGGTATGAGTAAAATATCAACTGAAATGTTATTTTACTTTTTAGAATGCCGATACTATTACTTGTCTAAAAATCACATTTAACACTCTAAGGAAAAACATATAGAGATTAAATATCATTTTATGAAAGACAATATGCAAAAAAAAGTGTTATGAATTAAAATTTGTGAACATTGGTTTTCAGTGGGCATATATTTTTACAAAACCATTATGTGATGAAATATTTTTATTTAGCATAAGAAATTTGAATGTATATAATATACCTCAATAATTCTCATGCATTTATGTGTTTGCAAAATATGTTTTATCTGAATTGTTTTTGGTTCTGTTTCTAAGCTAATACGTCTATAGACGTGTCAAAAATCACCAAGTGTTTTTTCTTTAAAACTGAGACATGTGTACATTGCTTCTAAAATGTCTTCATAAGCATATTAGTGTATAAGTATTTCTTGCACACTCTCTTATGCTCTTATACTTTTCTAATGAATTTCAAACTCTGAGATTTATCTGAACCCTTCTCAAATCGCAATGGGATCACTAATTCAGTTGAAGCCACAAGCAAAAGGCTCAATATTGGCTGAGAAGGAATTTAAGAAGGTTCTACGAGGAGAATCTCCAACTTCCAAAATCTATGAAGCATGGCTATGGACATCGAACCTACTAAGGTGAAGAACCTGTACCAAGCTTTGTAGGCTGATCTTTGCACAGAAATAAATGCAAAGATTCTGCATTTGATGAAGATAGACCTTCCAGGTCTAGTAGAAGAGTCTATGTATTCTTATGACAATTATCAAGCAACCACCTCCATAAGAACATAAGTTATTGTTGCTTATGTTTTTGCACAATCTAGTGCAATAATGGTTGCTACATCAAAAGAAGAAGAGAAAATCCATCAGCTGATCAGAAAATAGAAAAGAACAGAGCCCTCTAGTTCACATAGAGTGGCTTGTGTCTTTCTCTAGACACAAGGGGATGTGTCCGCTGAAGTCCTAAGGCCTCCACTACCCCTGACTGCAGAGATTGCAAGCTTTGTAAGAAAAACTGTAGCTTTTTGTGAAGAAGTTGTTCAACATGCTATGGACAAGGGAATTGATCCTCTCCTTGAGTCTGCCATTCTAATCTCAAAGAAGAGAAGAACAACCCTTCCTAGGTGAAAGCTGGTACTCCTTTCTCCTCACTTCTGTAATCTCCCATCATCACCGAGGTCCCATTTTATTCCTATTGTTTTTGCACCTCTTCAACCTTTCACTATTACCCTTATTCTCTCATATTATCTTGTGTTGTATCTTCTATTCTTCAATGTTCAGTCTTTTTATAGATGAAGCATTTAATTTAGTTGTTGAATTCTTTTCCTCTAATTTCTTGAAATTAATAATATCCTTTGAGATTTGCCTTGTTTATATTTATCTTGTGCTTTTTCAAGGTCATTAATGTTTCATAGTCCTTCTGAATTGAGGATTTAATGTTTCATGATTGTTGAAGCTTTCTGATAGATGAGAGAGAACATGATATTCTCAAGAAGTATGGACCACATGACTTCTTTTGTATTTGTAATGTGAACTTTCCTTTTGAATCAATAAAGTGATTTTTGCTTTCTGAAAAAGCAAATAGACGAAATAAGTTGTATCAAAGTGGATAATTTCTTTCTACTTTCTATTAAAAAAATATTTAGAGATGTTAATGAGGCTTTTAATCATTCTTGATTAAGTTAGGTGACTCTTTATTATTCTTGGATTGACAACTTGAATTATTGATTCATAAATTTGGATACTTCACATTATACATGCATTTTCATCAAGGAGTATTCCAATTTAGTAATATGACAAATCTTAATATATCTCTTAAATGTGAATAGGTCTTGAATACATACATGTCATTTTTAGTCGACTCTGGAATTGAGCTTTTGATATTGTGTTAAGGATACAAGATCATTATGAAGACAATAATTCGTCAGTTTGAATGTGATATAATATTTTTCTAATTTTCAATATAGTTAAAATAGACATATTAAAATGTCCAAAAGATTCAATATAATTTTGCTTAATATATTTGGTGTCATTAAAAATTAAAGGAGAAGGGAAGCAAAAGGCATGCTTAAGAAGAATCATAAAATGTAGTTACTTGTAGATATATGAGAATTCTTTCAACAATATACCCATGGTCTTGTGGAGGTTGATGTACGAACTGACAAACTTTATTAACGTTAAAGGCAACATCCGATCAACTGTTCCATAATGCATAGCATCAACTATTGATCTATATCGAGTAAGATCTTCATATACAACATTGCCTTTCCTTGTCAACTAGCAAGTGATCTCCATAGGAGTAGTACCAATGATTTTAGCAGAGCTCACGTGAGCCCTTTCTATATCCTTTAAACTTATAATTTTTAATTAAGGTGGGTATCATATATTTGATACAATGATATCACCTATTTATTTCCGAGGTTACATTATAAGTGATCTAATTACTGGCTTCCCTTGGAATTCTAAAAGCTGATAACGGATATGGGTTTAATGGGTGGATACCCATGAGGTTAACCCATAGAGAATAATGGGAACCCTATAAGTTAACGCATAAGGAAGGTTATGGTCCCCAACACACCAAATCAAATTCAGTTTTCTCCTCTCACATCAGAGTGAAAACGCAAGTCCCAAGAGGAATCAAAGATTTGGTTGAGGAAGACCATCATTCTATAAAACCTCTTTCAGAAACGTAGATCAAAGGAGTACATCCATGAATATGGATTCAGGATTGACACTGCACCCTTTGTTTCATATATGTATGTGAGGAATCATGAGATTCAAGATCCTAGGATTGATATTTCACCAATCATAAGGAATTCCCATCAAGTGATATCAGAGTATAGGTTCTGAATTTTTATGATTCTCCATTAAGGGTATTTTCCCAAATCTTGTATGAACCCTAATTTTAATTTGGGGATTATTGAGTTATGCTTCCACAATGATGTTCAAAATATTGGAAATATTGAATGAAATGTTTCCGCTACAACTACTGCATAATGTATATTTATGCATATGAATCTGTTTGTTCTAATATTGAGCTTTGCTTATACCATTTTTGTTGTTGTCATACATATATATATATATATATTACAATATATATATATATATGTTACGTTTAGCTTTACGTTTTAACAAGATTCAGACTTACAATATATATATATATATATATATATATATATATATATATATATATAGCATAACGTTTCAGCTTTTTTATATATATATTGCTATTTTTTTGTTGTTGTTGGAAGATGCTATATTAAGAGTTCGATGACTGGTTGGAATATTATATGTCCCCTATAAACAATTAGCATTGTTGCTACATGCTTTTAAATAATTTTGTAATTGCATTTCATCTCATCACTGATATGTATAAGCCATTCCCATTCTAAAGAATCTAAACTACAGTGGACTAAATCATTTAGATACAAGTCTTGAAGTTTGTCTACTTGACTTTTATGCCAAGAGATGTAATTTTAGATTCTTCTTGTTTCACTATGTTTTCCAATGGGATAATACTTTATTTTATGTTTCTCCAATCTTGATTGTTGTAGAACTTTCTTGATATACATGAATTATATGTTATGCACTTTATTGATGTGCATAATTTCTACACTAACGTGAATGCAATTGAGATATGTGCATTAGGCACAACTTTTGTTCTTTAATTGATTTTGCACTAATATAAGTTTTGTTCTTGTGAACATTTGGATTAAATATGTTTTTTATAATGGACCCATATTGTTTTTTCCTTTTGTCTGGTAATTATTTTGAATTAATTGATTCAATATGTTGTCAACGTAACTTAATTGTGGAAATTAATTGAATTACACAAATGAGTATGAGATTTTTTATGCGAATTATGTTCGGCCCAAAAGAAGACACAATTTGGCCAAATAATAACATACATGTGATGATAAATATGTAACAATTATAAAGTTTTTTTCCATGTGAATAATAGTCGCTCCAAAGAAGTCGCTCCATGTGATGAGTCTATTATGTGAACATGTCTTGTTTTTTATATATATTACATGACTTGTTTGTTTAGATTTGAACATGTTATTAATTCTTTGTTATGTGGATTCAGTGTCTTTTACCAATGCTGCAAATTTTTCTGCTCAAATCAGTAACATCTCATTGATGAATGGAACAAACTTTAAGGTATGGAAGGAAGCCGTAGAAATTATTCTCGGTTGTATGGATTTGGATCTGGCACTTCGTGTGGAGAAACCCATTTCCATTGCGGAAAACCTCGATGATGCTAAAATTGAGAAATGGGAACACTCTAACTGAATGTGCTTGATGATCATGAAACACTCTATTCCAGATACATTTCGGGGCTCTATATCTGAGGGTGAAAGTGCAAGGAAGTTCATTGAAGAAATAGAACAATTCTTTGCCAAGAATGAAAAGGCGGAGATGAGTAGCCTTTTGGCTAAACTCATCTCCATGAAGTATAAAGACAAAGGGGAGTACATTATGGAGATGTCTAATCTCGCATCAAAACTCAAGGCACTTAAGTTAGAGCTTGGTGATGACCTACTCGTGCACTTGGTTTTGATCTCTCTTCCTGCACACTTTGGGCAATTCAAAGTGAGTTATAACACTCAGAAGGACAAATGGTCCCTTATTGAGCTTATATCTCACTGTGTGCAAGAGGAAGAGAGACTGCAGAGAGATAAGGCTGAAAGTGCTCACTTGGCTATGACCCCTCAAAATAAGAAAAGAAAGAGCAGTAAGGGTGCTACGAAAGGGCCTTCTCAGCCAAAGAAATTGAAGAGTAATGAGAAATTTACATGTTACTTCTGTAAGAAGCAAGGACACATGAAGAAAGAGTGTCCTAAATATATCCCATGGTGTGTAAAGAAGGGTAAATTTCTAACTCTTGTTTGTTCCAAAATTAATTTGGCTTTTGTACCCAATGATACTTGGTAGGTAAATTCTGGTGCTACTACTCACATTAGTGTCATTATGCAGGGTTGCCTGTGGAGCCGACAGCCAAGTGATGATGAAAGATTCATCTTTGTGGGCGATGGCAAAAAGGTTGTAGTTGAGGCTATTGGAACATTTAGATTATGTTTAAGAA
>NC_032013.1:4038651-4041001 GCF_001865875.1 Lupinus angustifolius
AGTGCATAAAGGGAAAACAGACAAACAAAAGGAAGTTAGGTGCCGAAAGAGCTAAAGATGTCTTAGAACTAATACATACGGATATATGTGGTCCTTTCTCTATGGCTTCCTGGAATGGACAACATTATTTTATTACGTTCATAGACGATTAATCTAGGTACGTCTACCTATATCTTATACATGAGAAGTCCCAATCCTTCGATGTTTTTAAGTCTTTCAAGGCTGAAGTTGAACTTTAACTTGGAAAAATATTAAGGTTGTCAAATCTGACCGTGGTGGTGAATACTATGGAAGATATGATGGACCAGGAGAACAACGTCTAGAGCCATTTGCGCTTTTCCCCAGAGAGTGTGGAATTGTTCCACAATACATTATGCCAGACAAACCTAGCATGAATGGTGTTGCTGAGCAACAAAACTGAACTCTTAAGGATATGGTGAGAAGTATGATTAGTCATTCTTCCTTATCAGAGTCTCTTTGGGGGGACGCTTTAAAGACCGCAATTTACATCCTTAATAGGGTGCCAAGTAAAGCAGTTAACAAAACCCCATATGAATAGTAGACTAATAAAAGACCAAGCTTGAAACACTTGCATATTTGGGGTAGTCTTGTTGAGGCACGGCCTTATATACCGCATGAAAGAAAACTGGACTCTAGAACTATTAGCTGTTATTTTGTTGGCTATGCTGAACGCTCTCGGGGCTATAAATTTTATGATCCCACTTCAAGACTCTTTTTTGAGACGGAAAATGCAAGATTTCTTGAGGAAGTTGATTTTGGGAAGGAAGAGAACATAATGAATGTTGTCTTTGAGGAGGAACCTGTCACTGATAGTGAACAAGTTCTTGTGCCTATTACCATTCAAGGAATAAATTCGATAATAGAAGATAATGTTCAGAATATTTTCCTTGACAATATTTTAGAAAAAGACAACAATGAGGTTTCCTCTCAAGTACCTATAGAACAAATTCAACAATCTCAAGACGTAGAAGTGGCATTAAGGAGATCCACTAGAGAGAGGAGATGTGCAATTCATGATATTATAGTGTATTTCTTCAAGAACAGGAGGACGGCATTGGGTTGACAGAAGATGATCTATTGAACTTTTGTCAAGCCATGAAAAGTTCTAACTCTCAAAAGTGGATCAATGCCATGAAGGATGAGATGAAGTCTATGCATGATAATGACGTTTGGGATCTTGTCGAATTACCTAAAGGTGCAAACCCTATTAGTTGCAGATGGATATTTAAAACCAAAAGGGATTCGACGGGTAATATTGATAGATTAAAGGTTTAGCTAAAGGATTCACTCAGAAAGAAGGCATTGATTATAAAGAAACACTCTCTCAGTATCTTCGAAGGATTCTTTTATAATAATATTGGCACTAGTGGCTCATTTTGGTTTAGAGCGTCAGATGGATGTTAAGATTGTGTTTCTTAATGGTGACATTAAGAAAATGATCTATAATGTGCAACCATAAAACTTTGACTCAGTTGGCTCAAAGTCTATGGTATGCAAATTAAAGAAATCCATCTATGGGCTTAAACAAGCTTCTCGTATGGTTATTACCTCGTATGGTTTTGAGGCAAATAAAGTTGAAGATTGTGTATACCATAAGTTCAGTGGTAGTAAATTTATTTTCCTGGTATTATATGTTGATGATATACTGCTTGCTAGCAGTGATATGAGACTATTGCATGAGACCAAGAGATTTCTAACGAATAATTTCGAAATGAAAGATTTTGGGGAAACTTCCTTTGTATAAGTATTCAGATACTAAGAGATCGCTATCAAGGTATCCTAAGGTTATCACAAGAAAGCTATATAGATAAAATCCTAGATAGATTTGGCATGAAAGACACTAAACCATGGGATACCCCTATAGCTAAGGGAGACAAATTTAGTCTCGAATAGTGCCCCAACAATGACCTTGAAAGATACGAGATGCAAAAGATTTCTTATGCATCTACNNACAGTAGGAAGTCTAATGTATGCTCAAGTTTGCACACGTCCCGAAATAGCATTTGTTGTGGGAGTTTTGGGAAGATATTTGAGTAATCCTAGAATGCATCATTGGAAGGTAGTCAAACGTGTTATGTGTTACTTGAAGAGAACAAAGGAGTACATGTTCACTTATCGGAGGTCTGATAATTTAGAGATCATTGGGTACTCTGACTCCAATTTTGCTGGATGTCTAGACAATAGATACTCCACCTCTAGATATGTGCTTTTATTGGATGGAGGTGCTATCTCTTGCAAGTCTGCGAAACAGACGCTTATAGCTCCTTCAACCATGGTTGCGGAGTTCATGGCTTATTTTGAAACATCAGACCATGGCATATGGTTGCGG
>NC_032013.1:4041101-4046858 GCF_001865875.1 Lupinus angustifolius
ACTGACTAAGGGTTTGGTACCTAAAGTATTTCACGAGCATGTTGCTCATATGGGTGTTGTTCCTTAGGGTACCTTAGTTCAGTGGGAGTCTATGTGTTTTATGTTTTGCTTTGGATATTATATACAGTTTTTTATACATAATAAAGTTGATGGTTTATTGTTTCATTTGAAATTGTGCATTATAACTATTATGTTGCAATTAAAGAATTTGGATTGATCTCACTAAAGAATAAAGAAGGACCAGTTGGAAATAGACATGTTTGAGATCATATTGCAGAAAATTTCTATGCCACTCATCCATATTTGATCTATGTCATTCAGTATATTAATATTGTGATCATCATGGTCGAGTCACACTTAAATGTGATGAAAGTTGCGGTGGTTTCATAGTTGATATATGAGATGGCCCAGATTGTATTAAGGAGAAGTCTAAATGTAAATAGCATACGGATGCGTGCCTAAAGAACTTGTGATATAATTGTTTTAGGGAGATATGAAGCCCAAGTGGGAGATTGTTAGAAATTGATAATTTCTAATTAAGGTGAGCATCATATATTTGATACAATGATATCACCTATTTATTTCCGGGGTTACATTATAAGTCATCTAATTACTGGCTCCCCGTTGATTTCTAAAAGCTGATAACGGATATGGGCTTAATGAGTGGATACCCATCAGGTTAACCCATAGGGGATAATGGGAACGCAAGTCCCAAGAGGAATAAGGGATTTGGTTTAGGAAGGCCATCATACCACAAAACCTCTTTAAAAAACATAGATTAAAGGAGCACATCCAAGAACACGGATTCAGGTATGACACTACACCCTTTATTTTATATATGTGTGTGAGAATCATGAGATTCAAGATCCTAGGATTGGTATTTCACCAATCATAAGGAATTTCCATCAGTATATACATAATATATTTGGACTAGTGCAAAAGAAGAGAAACATCAATAAGGTGTTTAACCTCAATGCCTAGAACTAATCCAAGTTGTCAAATTTGATTCACATAATAGGCGTAGTTGAGGCTAGAAATGAGTTGACCCACATGATTAGAAGAGGAATGAATGACAATTATATCATCTATATAAACCATAACATAAAGCTTCTATATGGTTGAGGTGTGGATAATAGTGGCGTATCTCACTTGAAAGTGCAAGTGTCAAAGTGTTGCACTATTAAATTGCCTATGTTTTGATGAAGACAAGGATTCATTGAAAGCTTGAAGGTGAATCAACAAATCAACATGCCATGGACTCAAGGATCTCATATCTAGACGAAGTATTTTTAGTGTCATAGATATGTGTCTTAGATATTGAGTCTAGGTTAGATACACCTAGGTGCAATTCTCACAAGTCTTAAACATAATCAAATCATTTAATGAGACATGTCATCTAGATTATTATATGTTCATGCATTAATCATATATGTTATTCGTGCATCATAGGCATAATATATTGGTAAAACATGTAAAGTTGATAAGCATAACATATAGGTAGTTTACCATTTTATCATTTAACTGAAAAATATGCTAGTTAATCGACTAACGTGAATTCAGTTTTAACAAATAACTGAAAAACTGAAATCAGTTATTCTCAACAACATGTTAATCGATTAAAAGGGCACTTAATCGATTAACTGAGTCTCTGAAAGCTTTTCTATATAAATTGTGTTTTTAGGTCTTGCATCATATATCATATCATTCATTTTAGAATTGCTAAGTTGCATATTTTTCGTGCTCATTTTTGTCATTTTAGGCAGAGAGAAATGCATAGTGAGATAGTGAGAGATAGTATCATGTTTATGGTTTAATTGTGATCTAATTGGATGTGATTAATTTGTTAACATTTGCTATCTTCTTTTACATAATTCTTGCATTTCTTTAGAAGAATTCTAGGATAGAAATTCTCTATTTTCACACATCAATTAAGTCATACATATTCATGATTACTTGTGAGTCTTGTATAGGGTTTTTAGCTGATTTAATTGTGATGTTTTGAGCTACATTGTGCTTGATAAAACTCTATTTTTTGTACTATTTTTGGTGTTGTAATAAGGGAAATCGTCTCTTGGTGTCGTACCACCAAAGAGACTGTGTAAGTCTTCACTAAGACTTAGAGGTCATGAGTTTAGAACGTTTCTTAGCTAGAGCTAGATCGTAAGAAAGGTTTTCTTAGGTGATTAGGTGAGTCAAACCAAGAAATTGGGTTCTTGGATTGAAGAAGGGACCATCTAAGTTTGTGTATTGGAAGTGTGCATGTAAAAATACATTCGTTTCAATATTAGTGAAGAGAATCTCCCAAGGTCAGAAGGGGAGGCCTGGATGTAGTTTGCAAGTGGACCCGCAAACAAACCAGGATAGAATTCCTTGTTGCAGGCTCTTTCTATCCTTAATATCTTTAATTTCAAGTTGTAATATTGCCTAATTTTAGCTGATAATTTGGATACTGTAAAATTGCTATATTGAGTTTAATTATGTTCAAGTATATTTGCTTTATTTGTATCTGATTATCGGTGAGTGGCTGAGCAATAAGCCACTTCACAACTTGTTGTTTTCTGTGAGTTAATCGACTAAGACAGAGTTTTAATCGATTAACTAGGGTTTTTCCCATAATAGGGCTTCGGTGCAAAAAGCGGTAATTAGTAACCGCGACACCTATTCAATTTCTTGATGTCTTCTTTGGCCTTTCTTCAATTTCTTGAACTTCAATTATTGAAATGTTTATCCTCATGAGTACCTACAAAACATGAAGCATACCTTTTCTCTCCTCTATTGGAGATGGCTTATCAAGCATTAAATTTGCATAGACTTTCCAAAGAAATTATTTTGGTCAATTACATTAATATGAAATTTAGCTTGTTGTGATTCAACATGATTAAAATATCCTAGATGGTATTTCTAAATTTACTTATGAATCAAAACATGGTTAAAAGATTCTTATCATTGTTCAATAATAACATGTTTGCATTTAAGAGCATGTAAATGTGAAACATATAGTATTTGGCCTAAAAATGATTTTTGGGGGATTTCATGATTCTTAAAATTATGGCCTCACTAGGATTTCATGATAGAATATTCATAACACTCAAAGTATATAATAGTTGGAGTTTAGAAAGGATACCTCATTTACCTTTGTAGCACACTACTTCCTAACTTCAAGCATTTGAATTGACATTTTGCTTATAAGTGTCATGATCCATTTTTCTTTGGTGACTAGTCAATGAAGTTTGATCTTCTCACCTTCATTGTACCTAGAACACATGTTGTCCATATGAAAGTTGAAGTTCATATGTCCTTAGGCACACCTACAAAAACAAGTTTACTTGCATTTCTTGGGTACCTAACTAATCTTGGCTCCCTTGATGTTAGTAACTTGGGGATTTTCTTTCTTAGTACTCCACATATAATTTCCATTTGTAACATCATACATTCTAATATTACATGTATTCAACATATGACCATGCAATCCACAAAATCAAGTAGGGGATTTAATATGTGAAATTTTCAGAGCATCTACCTGTTTCTTGTGAAATGTGTTCTTTGCATGCATATATCTTAAACCAGATCTAATCCTAATAATTTTACATGTAGCAAGTAAGTTGTTTAGTTTATGATTACTAGATATAAAATTAGCAATTTTATCCTTTAAGATGTCTTTTTCATTTTGCATACAAGTGGAATTTTTACAAGTCGATGTCACATTTAAATTAGTACTACAATTACGTAAAGAGTTAGAATATTTTTTATCTAAGGTTTCATTTTCAATTTTAATCATATCAATGTAATTTTTCAATTCACAAATTTACTTTTCAAGATCTAAAATTAACCTTTTTCCATTCATAAACTTTTTAGCTAACATTTTAAGATCTTCATGCATTTCAACATAAGCATCATAAACTATGTCATACGTGGGAAATATATAGGAATTTTAAATAGATTTGGATGAGTGTACCTCACTAAACTCATCTTGCTCACTTACTTTGCAACAATTCAGATTTTAAGCCATTAGATATATCTTGTTTGATTCTTAATCTTTTGAGATGTTTGTTGATGACTTGTCCTCTTTGGGTGCATCCCAAAAAATGTATGCCTTCTTAGCTTTGATGTCTTGAGAGTCTTTCTTATGATCATGTTCAATCTTCTTGGAAGAGATAGGACATGTGTACCTCATATGGCCTACTCTTCCACTTTTATGCAAGTTGCTTGTCTTTGGGATACTTGCTCATTCTGATTGAACCTTCTTCATCTTCCTTATGAAGCTTCTTGAGTCTTCCATTCTTTCTTAAGTACTTTCTGAATTTGTTGATGATGAGGTAAATCGCTTCATCACTTGTGTCAGAATCGGACTCATCATCATCATATTTCCCCTTTTGACTTCTTGTATATGATTTTGTCACTTTGAAGGAGATTTCTTTGATGATCTCGTCCATTTTCTCATTGAGTGTCAAACACCTTAATTCTATCTCATGTTCTTGAAGTTTGCCAAATAATGTTGCGAGCATCATTTGTTTCAAGTCCTTTGACTCCATGATGGTAGTCACCTTAGGTTGCCATTTCCTGTCCAGACATCTCAACAATTTAATCGTTAGTTCATGTTTGGCAAATAATTTATCTAATGTAAGGAGATGATTAAAATGTGAGTAAATCGCTTTTTCAAATCAGAAATAGACTCATGTGGAAACATGCAAAATAACTCTTATTCATGCATCAATGTATTCAATCTAGACCATTTAACCTCACTAGTGCATTTATGGGTTACTTGTAAAGTGTCCCGCATATCCTTGGCACTATCACACTGAGAAATCATAAAGAACTCATCATATGAGAGTGCAGAGGTTTTAATATTTTCCGCTCTCAAATCAAGCTGCACTTTTCTCTTTTCCTCGTTGGACAAGAGCTTTTAGGTTTCTTTTTGGTTTCTCCGTCCACCATGTGTAGTGGAACAAAAGGTCCATATACTACGGCATCCCAATTATCCATATCAATGGCCTGAATAAAGATTCTCATTTGGATTATCCAATAGGCGTAAGAAGCAATGTCGATATGATCAAAACTATTTCATCTACACTTAATTGCTTAACACAGTGTTTAATCGAATAATTGTTTGAATGTTATTTATTGTCATTATTAATTATTCTATATATTTAATTAATTATCATTAATCGAATGTCATAATGTAATTACTAATTTGAATTTCATTAAAAAAATGAATTAGTAAAAAAATTATTATATCTTCCACAACGTTTCCTTAAGATTGCGTTGTGGAACACTTACCTTCATATTTGAATGAGGAGTTTTTCCATAGAGTTTCCTTTAGGTTGCGCTGTTGATTAGATATCATTGACAACAACTTCTTTATTATGCACTGTTGAAGATACTATCAGACCTTAAAAAATTAAAATGTTCCCACATTCTCACACATTCATCAACTATCCCAACACTCATTTATTTAGCGGCGAAACACGTTTACTCTCAAAATCGACCTCGAAAATCATTCAACCTTAAAATAATTCACTCATTCAACACCGAAAATCATTCACTCATTCAACACGAAAATCATTTAACATCGATTTCGAAAATCCTTCACTCATTTAACCTTAAAATCATCATTCACACATTCAACACCGAATTGAAAGTGAGTTTTTCTTATAGTTATTTGCCTTTTTAATTACATTATATTTAGCTTGTATTGAGTTATAAATATTTTCCTTATAAATGAGTGAAAGTGATTTCACTCATTTAGCTTACATTATG
>NC_032013.1:4046958-4047673 GCF_001865875.1 Lupinus angustifolius
GGATGAGTGTTAATCGATTGACGAAGGAGTATGAAGAAGGAGTGAAATCATTTGTTAGGTTTGCAATTGAGAATGCTGAAAACCCTAATAGAATTGGATGTTCTTGCTTAAGATGTTGTTACTCAAACTGAATTACTCCAAATGAGTTAAAAGGTCATTTAGTGTGTCATGGTATTGATCAAAGTTACACATGTTGGACAAGACATGGTGAGATGAGAGACGTTATGGATTGTGATGATGAGATGCATATAAAAGACAACTACATAAATGCATATGAAGACGGTCATTTCGAGGAAATGGCAAAAATTTCCGAAGAGCATCTTCAGGATTGTCCTTAGATGTTTCAGTGGTTGATAAGTTATGTTGAGAAACCATTATATGACGGTTGTACTAAATTCACAAGGTTGGCAGCGGTGTTAAGGTTGTATAAGTTGAAATCTGTTATCTGTTAATGAATGGACTGATAAGAGTTTAACCGACTTGCTTGCACTTCTGAAGGATATGTTGCCGAAAGATAATGAGATCAAGACCAGAGGGTTGTATTATCAAGTGATATGTTATTGAAGAAGCTCTTGATTTTTGTACCGGATAACTTACCGATGGTGATTTCATGGGCATTCCAAAGCCTCGATATGCAATAAAAACATTTGGTGAAGGTATTAGTGGGAATGAAATATTGACTATAACAAGAACCGAATTGGAGCAAGCGCACTTA
>NC_032013.1:4047773-4049417 GCF_001865875.1 Lupinus angustifolius
TTGTGAAAATGATTGCATCTTATTTTTTAATGAGTATGCTTCATTAAATTTTTGTCCTAAATGTAATGCATCACGATATAAGAAGGAAGACTCAATTCCCAAAAAGGTTGTATGGTATTTTCCCATCAAATCAAGATTCAAGCGTATGTTTAGTAATGCCAAAGATGCAAAGAAGTTGACATGGCATGATGAAGAAATGATTAAAGATGGCAAGCTTCGGCATCCTGCAGATTCTCCTCAATGGAGAAAAATTGATCACGACTATCCGAGTTTTGTTCAAGAATCAAGAAATCTACACCTTGCATTGTCAACGTATGGAATTAACCCACATAGTGTTCAAAGTTGCTCCCACAATACATGGCCAGTGATGTTGGTGATATACAACCTACCTCATTCTCTATGCATGAAGCGCAAATATGTGATGTTATCTATGTTAATTTCTGGACCTAAACAACCAGGAAATAAAATAGACATATATTTGGCTCGATTAATTGAAGACTTGAAGCAAATGTGGGAGACAGACATAAATGTATATGATGCGGATAGGGAAGAAAGCTTCAACTTGAGGGCTTTGTTGTTCAGCACAATCAGTGATTTCCCTACATATGGTAATTTGTGTGGATATAGTACAAAAGGACAATTTGCATGTCATGTATGTGAAGACAATACTCATTCAACGAGGTTAGAACGCTATAAGAAAAATGTCATCCTTGGCCATCGTAGATTTTTGCCTTCAGATCATCACTATCGACAATGGAGAAAAGCATTTGATGGAAGCAATGAAGAAGATCGTGCTCCTTTGTCGTTGCCATATTGGAGTTCATTATATGTAAGACATTTCCTCAATGTTATGCATATTGAAAAAAATGTGTTTGAAAGTATCTTTGGTACCTTACTCAATATCCCTGGTAAGACCAAAGATGGCTTGAATGCAAGGTTGGATTTGGTTAGTATGGGAATAAGAAAGGAATTGGGGTCGATAATGAAGGGAAAACGTATATTTCTACCTCCAGCAGCTTATACTTTGTCGAGGAAGTAGAAAATGAAATTTTGTAAATTTATTCATGGTGTTAAAGTTCTAGAAGGGTACTCTTCCAACATTCAGAACCTCGTATCAATGAAAGACCTCAAGTTAAAAGGTCTTAAGTCTCATGAATGTCATGTACTTATGGAGTATTTCTTTCTTATTGGAATACGATCAATTCTAACTAAAAAAGTTTGAGGAACCATAACTAGGTTATGCTTCTTCTTCAAGGCAATTTGTAGCAAAGTGATTGACCCTGAGAAATTACGTGCATTGCAAAGACAAATTATTTTGACTTTGTGCGAGCTTGAAATGTATTTTCCACCTTCTTTTTTTGACATAATGGTTCATCTAAGCATTCATCTTGTTCGAGAGACACAACTATGTGGCCCTTCCTATATGAGATGGATGTACCCTTTGAGCGTTATATGAAGACATTAAAAGGGTATATGAAGAACAGATCAAGACCAGAGGGTTGTATTATCAAGTGATATGTTATTGAAGAAGCTCTTGATTTTTGTACCGGATAACTTACCGATGGTGATTTCATGGGCATTCCAAAGCCTCGATATGCAATAAAAACATTTGGTGTAGGTTTTACTGGGAATGAAATATTGACT
>NC_032013.1:4049517-4096097 GCF_001865875.1 Lupinus angustifolius
ATGATCAAAGTAAAATGCAAAATAGTGGTGTGACTCTTGTTGCTCGAACTTTACACATGTCAAGTGCAAAAGATAGAAACCCAATATATGCGAACATGTCATACTTGGGAGTGATTGAATGCATATGGGAATTGGATTACACAATGTTTAGGATGCCGGTTTTTTATTGTATGTGGGTTGATAACAACAATGGCTTCCGAGTTGATGAGTTAGGGTTCATGCACGTGGATCTTAATAGGCCTGGATATAAAGATGAGCAATTTATTCTAGCATCACAAGCTCAACAACTATTCTATGTTAGTGACCCAATTGATATGAAATGGTTCATTGTTCTTTTAACTAACAAAATAATCGTCAATAATATTGATGACCAAGAATATGAAGATATTGATGAAGATGATCTTTTTTTGGGACATATCAGTCACGTGAGGGCGGACCAACTACGGATGATGATTTATATACAAGAGATGATCACAGTGAAGGGTTTTGGATAAATCAATATGCTCCTCCAGACAAGGATGACCCTAAAAGCCAAAATCAATCAAAGAAAAGGACAAAATAGATGCAAGTAGTCTTTGTATAATTTTGATTGTTTATAATTTGTATAATATTATTTTTTTGTAATTTGTGTAATTTTTTTATTTGTAATTTTGTACTCTGTCAAAACATAATTGGCATGATATTCATTGTTTGTATTTTTTATTGTATTAATGTTTAATAAAACAAACTTCTGACCTGTATTAATGTGTCTGTGTTGCTCAGAATGTATGTCTGTGTTATTGAGAATGTTTGTTTTGCTAATAAATGTATATGCATGTATTAATTTATACAAATCAACAGCGAATTCTAGGGGAAGCCCTGACAAGCGTTGTTGTAAAGGATAACTACAACAACTCTTTTTATAGAAAGCGTTGTGATACATTATCAATACAACAGCACTATGCATGTGATACGCAGTTGTATTAAGATGTTGTTTGAGAAAATTTATGAATAATACAACAACACTTTTCTGTTATTGCGCTGTTAAATATATGAACTTCAACAGAGCAACAACAAACGCTGTTAATAAGACCTATAAAATGCGATATTTATTTAAGACTATATGACCGCGTTTTGTGGATGATGCGTTGTTGTATTGATCCACTTTATGACAGCGCTTTGTGGACGAGGCGTTGTTGTATTGATGCACTATATGACAGTGTTGTTTATGTGTTACAATGTGGTATATAATAAATACAACAACGTTTGTGAAGCGCTGTTAATGATGACCATATACTACTGTGGTCAAACAGAAAGCGCATGATAGCATTATTAGACATCTAAAATAAACGTTATTGAACGACAAATCTAGCGTAGTGATAGAATCATACATTACTTTTCGGCACATAGAACACCACAACAAACTGGATTGTATAAAGGAAAAATGGGTCATTAGAGAACTAGACAGGACTATATTGAATGAAACCAATCTGCCTAAATAGTTTTGGGCCGATGTAGTCAATATTGCTAGTTATGTCTCTAATAGATTTTTAATTAGACCTATTTTAAAGAAAGCCCATTATGACAAGTAGACTTGATATCATGTTTAGTGTCTGTTTATATGCTAGATATCAATCCAAAACCTATGGAATCACATCTAGATGGAGTTAAAAGAATAATAAAATATCTTAAAGAACAACCAATGTATGCCTATGGTATCCCAAGGGTAGTTTATTTGATTTGGTAGGACACTCGGGTTCATAATTTTATGCATGCAAAACTGAAAGAAATAGTATTAGTGGAACCTGCCACATATTAGGAAATACCCTAGTCTCTTGGTCATATAAGAAGTAGACATGTGTTGTATAATGTATTATGGAGGCAAAATATATTACAGCAGGTAGTTATTGTGCACAAGTGTTGTGACTCAAGCAACAATTATGTGATTATGGTTTAGACTTAGGATGCCTTTCCATTAGTGTGATAACACTAATGCTATTAGCCTAACAAAGAATTCAATAATGCACTCTAAAACCTAACACATAGACATTAGACAAACTTTTATAAGGGACCATGCACTTGAGTAAGATGTTTAGTTAGAGTTTGTGGATACTCATGATCAACTAGTAGACTTGTTTACAAAACCCTTGGCTAGAGAACCGTTTTACCAGATTAGAGGAGAATTTGGCATATTAGATGAGTGCTTATATGTATATATGTATATATGTTTATATGTATATATGAGTGCTTTATGACATAATATATATGTCTACTTGATTGAATGGTTGAGTGTTTTTAAGAAAATTTTAAATTTCTAGAGGTATAACCAATTACCCTAATTGGGTAACCGATTACTAAGTACTCAGAACCTTTAGAAAACCTCAAATTGGGGAAAGTAACCAATTATTCTATCAAGTAACCGATTATTGAAGAAAACAGAAAAATAAGTAACTGATTACTTAATAGAGTAGTCGATTACCTATGACGGTTCTGGAAATTCTGAAGAACACATAACAGAGTAATTGATTACCTTTTCGTATATATATATATATATATAGGAAACCTCCATTTTTCAACATAATTTCATCTTCTTCTTTTGTTTCCTTAATAGACTCATAACCCCCACAACTCGAAATATTTCATTTCTTCACCATTATTTTTGAAATTTATGACCAAAACACCTATATTTTCATATCTAGTCCGTGTACGGCCATAAATTCCATTGACCGTGTCAAAAATCAACAACCTTTCTTTTGAAACCCCAAAATTTCAGCTTCCTATACTTCAAATCATGAAGACCCAAGAACAAATATTTGGATTTCTTGATGAAATTTTTAATTAGATATAATTATAATTTTGTTAACATTATGTTTATTTACAGTTTGTATGAACAAGTTTGATCTTTTAAGTAATTTCAATGCTATGTTTGAAATTATATGCTTAAGATTAATGTTTATAATCTAGCATATATTTTGATCATACACATGACCATGACACAATATATATGTCTTATATCCCTATATATGCATTGCCTTTGGAAAACTTGGTTTTTCCTTCTTTCTAGTGATGTCAAAAGGGGAGAAAAGTTTGTATTCTTTCTTGTTTAATTTTTAGGGTAAACAATTCTAATAGAAAGGGGGGTATACAAGATAAGGGGTGTATACACAAGAGATTCTAAAGTACAAAACTTAGGCAAATCAAGAAATTCACAATCAAATGATATTGGTTTGTCATCATCAAAACGGGAGAAATTGTGAAGAAGACCTATCTCCTTAACTGAATTTTGATGAAGATACCAACATCACCAAAAAGAAGAAAAATGATTGAAGACTTGATGCAAGGAAAACAAGCACTTCAAATAGTTAAGATTTTATTGCTTTCTAGGATAAGTTCTTCTTTTCTAAGTCATTTATTTCTTTATACCTCAATGCTCTTAAGAATGATTTTGAAAATATTTTTATAAACTTAAAATGACTTGAAAATGAGTATCAAAAGGTTTTAAGTGAACTTTTATAAAACTAAGTAATGGGTTACTCGAAATTGAATAACATGTTACTTGAAATAGAGTAATATGTTACACAAAATTGAGTAACATGTTACTAGACAAAATTAAGAGAGTGTAATCAATTATCCAATCGAGTAATCGATTATCTCATTGGGTAGAAATTGTGAGTAATCAATTTCCACGAGTGATTAACCAATTATCTTGTGTTGTTGTAGTAGTTTTGAATTTCAAACATAACAATTCTACTTAAACGAACCATTGCCACTCCATATGAATCCTACTTCCTAGAAAGGGTATAGTTGTTGGGTGAAACTCTATTTAAAAAACTTTAAATGTCAAAAACAAAATCATAACTTTCATACACTATTCCAAGCAACTTGAATCACAGTTTCATATATAACATTCAAGTTTCTTGAGTTTTTCATAAATCACTTTTTTATACTTATAGAAAGTTTGAAAAACATAGAGCAATGTGTTATAGAGTTTGAAATTCTCTTGTAAGAATGGTGAGAGAGTATTAGCAATCCTAACCTAGAGTTTGACTTCTTCCTTTCTTCATTATAAGATAATTCACCATAGGGTATGTGAGAGCAACGCGTTCAAACAAAGGAAGTGGTTTGCTTCTTTCTTTGAGAACTTGAGTGAGATTTTGAGAGAACTCTTAGTGTGAGATTTGTGATATTAAGCTCAAAGTATTGTGAAAATCTCTTGTGGATTCAAGAGGATTGGACATAACCTTTGGTAGATTGAAGGTGAATCAGTATACATCTTATGTGATTTTCTCTTTCCCTACATCTTGCCACTCCATACGAATCCTACTTTAAAAGAGATGAAAAAATCTGCAAAATCTGCAGAAAGTGATTCACCCCCTCTTAATTTGCCATATAGACTTACATCTAGTGCACCAAATTCTGCATACATATACCTTAGTACTTTGCCTTATGGTGTGGCCTTTTAGACCTAAACAAACTTTATAGGATTTATACCCTTATATATGATACAATAGCATTTATCTTGTATTTGATATAAAGTCGTGAGCTTGTATTCCTCAAATTTGGTGACTCACTGCCACTTGGGTCTAGGCGATGTAAGGTTATCATTACACTTGGGTTCCCTTGTGCCATGATGGAAGGCATAAAAACCAAATCGTTTTATTTTATTCAAGTATTCATTCCATTACATGCATTCCTTTGAAAAGTTGAAAATAAACTCATTGCATGCGAACTAAATAATAAAATTGTGCATTTCATACGTACAATACATTCATATAAAAAATAAAAATAAAACATTATTTGATGTATTTGTCAAAAAATAAAATGTTTCATGTATCATAAAATGCTCATATTCATTGTATCGTTTAGCTTAAGAGCATACATGGCATCACATATGTTTTGCATACATGTACATACATACAAAACCTAATGTTGATCTTATTTTAGGATCTTTTATCGAATGACACTTGATTCTATATATCGTGAGACCATGAATACTCAAGAGAGTGGATGCAATCATATTGTGGAGCATGTGTGCCCTCTCTATGTTTTTTCAACCATAACACAATATAGGGGGTCATAATCCTAGAAAACGATTGTGGAATGATCATCTTGCTAAATAGAAAGTTCTTTATTTGATAATGGAAATAACTTGTCAATAATTAAAAATACAATTTTTAAACCAATCTTCTTGGGAGTTACAAATTTAAATTGGAATCATTAAGCGACCTAGAAAAGACAACACCAGTCAATCTCGTGTTTGATGTAGGCAATGAACCTTTAAAGAACTGGTAGTCTGAGCTAGTTATTTATATAGTTGTATCAAAGTAATTATTTGATTATGATGTAACTCACATGCTTTGAATTTTATTCAAACTTATATTTATATTACTTGAGACAATATCTTAGTAAATTTTCATGACTATTCATTGTGTCCCCTTGTTAATTCACTTTTACCATCTTCATACTCACTTACTTTCTTCCATACCAATGTGAATATCTCTATTTTGTGTTCTATTTCCCATAAAGCTTCACAAATTAATATTGGTACCAAATTTTTGTAGAGACTTTGCTCAATAATATGGTACTTGAAAATTTATTAATTGTTTCTTTTATGGCACCTAGAAATGATCTCATCGGGTTTGGTGATGGAGAAGAGAGTGTCGAGGAATTTTTGAGGTTACTAGAGCATGAAGCAGAGGAATATGTCATGACCACCAAAGAGGTAGAGTTAATCAACATGGGTACATAGGAAGATAATAAATAGATGAAAAAATGATGGATAATGCATAATGTGAGGAAATGATAACTTTATTTATAAAGTATATGAATATTTTTGTTTGGTCTTATAAGGATATGTTAGGGTTGCATCCTAACATAGCATCTCATAAAATATTGTTACATCTTGGTGCTAAACCGAAGAAATAGAAGCTAGGAAAGATACACCTCAACATTTCGTTAAAGGTAAAGGAAACAAATTTCAAAACAATTGAAGTCTGATTTCATAGAAGTATCTAGACATACATATAGGGTGGATGACGTAGTTCTAGTACCCAAGAAAGGATAAAATTTGAGAATGGGTGTAGATTATAGAGATCTAAACAAGGTAACCCTGAAAGATGATTTTATTGTTCCTCACATTGATGTTTTAGTTGATAATGTAGCCAACATTCATTTGTTCTCCTTCACGGATGGATATGTTGGGTACCATCAACTTCCGCTGGACGCCAATGATAAACAAAGACTACTTTCATCACTAATCGTGGCATATTTTGTTATAAAGTCATGTCCTTCGGATTGAAGAATATCAGGGCAACTTACTAGAATACTATAATAGCCCTATTTCATGAGATGATGTATAAGGAGGTGGATGTGTATGTTGATGATGTAATCGCTAAATCTAAAGAATGTGATAGTCACATTGTGTTCTTTCTGAAGTTGTGCGAAAGGCTCTAAAAATAACATATATGACTGAATCTCGCTAAAGGAACGTTTGGGGCATCTTTTGGAAATATGTTAGGATTCATTGTTAGTAGAGAAAGCATAAAAGTGGATCCAAGAAAGGTGGAATTAGTACAATAAATGCTAGCTCTAAAGACCGAGCAAGAGGTGGGACGTTTTCTAGGTAGGCTCAATTACATTGCAAGGTTTATTAACAATTTGACCAGCATATGTGAGCCTATGTTCAAGTTTCTAAAGAAGCATCAACCTAGTAAATAGGATGAGGAATTCTAGTAAGCTTTTGACAAAATAAAGACTTACTTGACAAATGCTCTTGTCCTAGTCCACTAGCACCTATGCTAGAAACTTTGATGGGAGCGATGTTAAGATAATATGACATAGAGGGTGTGAAAGAGCATACAATCTACTATTTGACCAAGAAGTTTAATGAATGCAAGACTTGTTACTCGATGATGGAAAGTACTTGTTGTACTTAGTATGGGTGGAGGTCATATGTAGAAGATCTTGCTCCTGACATTGAAACAATTTTGATAAAAACATCAAGATCACCAAAAAGATGCAAAAGGAAGAATACCTTGAAGAAATAGAAGATCAAGCTTCAAAACAATAGTTGTTAAGTCTTCCATATAGGTACTTATATCCCTAATCTTTTATATTTAGTAGCAATAATCATAATTGTAAAAACAATTTTTAAAATCAATTGGAAACTCTTAATGAAAAAGTAATCAATTTTAAAAATGCTAAGTAACGAGTTACTTGCCCTGAGTAATAGGTTACTAGACCTAAGTAACAGATTACTTGAACTGTGTGACAGTAAGTAACAGGTTATTAGGTTACTTGGACTGAGTAACAGGTTATCAAGACTAAATAACAGGTTATCAAACTGAATAATAATAAGTTACCCAGCAAAAATAATACAGAGCAACCAATTACTTTGAGGAGTAACCGATTACTCAGTTGGACATAATGTTTGGGAAATCAGTTACAACCTACATTAATTGGTTACAAAGAGTTGTTGGACCATATTTTCAAATCCAACCTAAACAAATTTCATCTAAAACGAATGTGTTTCATTCCAATCGAGTTCTACCTTATCATAGGGGTATGATGGCTAGTTAGAAACCTATTTAAAAGCTTTGTAACACCCTAATTTGTGCAACACAACTTTCACATACAACTTTTTACACTTTGTTCATACAACTTGAGTTTTAACTTTTAGATTTTTCTAAAATTGAACATAGATTACACGACAGAAGAAGATGTGCTCCCTTCTAACCATATATGCCATATACCGGAGTCAAATTATAGGCTACTACAATCATGTGGGCTAGTTTGTTCACAAGTTTGTTGCTTGTCGTTACGGTTGAGTGCAAATTATTATGATTTTCCCATTCTTTAATCTTCATCTGGACCTCTCAGTTATGCAAACTTCCTGAAACTCGGGTTATTATTACCTTTTTATCTGAGATGATGTCAACTTTTTTCTTTTCTTTCCGGTAGGTAGCTCCATGTT
Organism: Lupinus angustifolius; assembly: GCF_001865875.1. NCBI lineage: Eukaryota > Viridiplantae > Streptophyta > Magnoliopsida > Fabales > Fabaceae > Lupinus > Lupinus angustifolius. The sequence continues at coordinate 4,057,469 of NC_032013.1, forward strand.
TGACTTCACTTAATGATTTTGGTGAAAATAATCAACTTGGAAATTATCTATTTGGTCATTGCTTGTGAACTTTATTGTTAAGCAATAAAATTGAAGTTGTAAAAATATATGATTATATCTAATTCAGATTGCAAACCATATTACTTGGATTAGGATCCTCTGTTCCCAAAATTTTATGCCCTCATATCCCAAGTCAATTATATTTCACAAAATAACATAAAGATATTATTTCATGTTTTTTTTATTTTTCTTCTCAAGTATGCGACAACTTTTCATTTGATTTGATTGAGATACAGTGAGACAACTAATTTCCATTCATATTACCTAGTGCCATCAACATAACCGCAGTCCGTATTGGAGCACAATATAACCTTGTAATATCCATATTTTCTATTACTAAAAATCAATTTCAGGAGCTTCCGTGTTTTTCTCAATGACTAGAAGTAGAAAAGTCATTAGATATATGACAATAGAGACAAAATTAGGCATATGTCAGCAGCACGAGCGTTGAATTAAGGTGGAGCAGCTAAGAGGAGTTGCTGCATGCTTTGAAAAGTGTCACCCTCTCATCCAATTTTTAACGGTTGAAGTTTAGTTGCGACCGTTCTACTTGTCACCACCATCCACCTGAATATCAAAATCATCACTATATATTACATTCCCTATGATATAATCTACCACAATACAATACAATACAACAATGACTTCTTCAATTAAACTTTCTTCTGATTTATGCATGGAAGAAGAGGATGAAGATCTCTTTGAGATTGACCTGGAGGCAGTAAACTGCATTCCACCACCACACTATTGGGATAGGCACTACATTTCCACGGAGAATAATGCACTTCTTGCTAATTGTTTGATGCCAATATCAGATATCTCTAATGCTGTTCCAGCTTGTAATAATGCGGTATGTTTTGAAGGGAAGACCAAAGTTCTATTCACTAGAGAGCCAATGTCATTGGGGGAATATCTTAGGCTACCATTCTTGGGGGCTATAGAAATACTAGAGGAGAAAATGAAAGCACAGTTTAATTTCCAGTTTCAGCATTAGTGACTTTTAAAATTTTCTTGTTAGTAGGATATGTTTATAAGTTGGTTTTTGAAGGGGAAATAAAATAAATGAATACCTTAGGATCCATAAAATTCATTTGTCATATAGTTCTTAAACCTTCCGAAGGCTTCAGAACCATAAAATACAAACAGTTTTGATATAATTCTGAAACCTTCCATTTATTTTCATCCATCTCCAGAAACCAACTCGTAAATGGACCTTATGGTGTTTATGAGTTGGGTTTTGGAGGGGAATGAAGAGAAATAGAAAGCTTTAGTGTCCTCTCAAAAGTGTGATTTATGGCTCTAAAGTATTCATTTCCCTTTCATTTTCCTTCAAAACTCAATCCACAAACTGACTTTTAGTGGTTGATGACAGTGTTTAGGCATATTATGATGTTCTGCAACATACGAGCAAACACCCTTTTTGTTTTCTTTTGCATCCCTTTATCATATTGAAGTTTCTTGTGGCTGACCAAATCGTGAGTTTTGGGAGCATATATAGCACACTTAATTACTTTGAATTTCTAATATGTTTTGTTTGTTGTTGTCTTTTATCTTTTTAGATGCATTTATAATAGAACAAGCGATTGCCCTCTAGTAGTTTTTCCCTCATTCTGTATTTTTTAAGTGCAGCTTGACGCTACGCATGCCATTTTTCTGAGCTCCAAAATGGTTGTCAATGTGAGTCCGCCCGGCTTGGCTTACCATAAATCAGAACTAATATAGCTGAGAGCCAAATTGAAATACTTTAGTACCAAGTCAAGTTTTAGCCAGCTCTGGGCAACTCGCCTCAGGTTAAGGAATTTAATGGAATATGCAAAAATACCATAACAACCTACCAGTAATAATAACTTATGGATAAGAAAGGACATTATGTGTAAATATAAGATGACAACCTATGAAGAAATTGAATTATGTTTGCAAACAATTTGTTATTTTTAAACAATTAAAAACAGAATTGTAACATAAGGGGATAGTAAAGAACAAAAGTTTCATAATCGAAAGAGTAATAGATAAAGATAATTATATCAAGATGTATTATAGTTCCCCTTTACCAACTGGAGGCTACATTGAGTCTCTTTTACTTGATTAAAGGGATTCCACTATGTAATATGAGTATCAATTACAAATCTCAACCAAGATTCACTCTTTTAATCACTCAAATCCCACAAGAAAGTACATTACTTTCTTGCTTTACAATCACATTCACCAAACCATATGTTGATCTTTATTTTGTGATATAGAAGAAGACTTAAGTTGGCTAATGATTTCTAAACCCAATTTGTTTAATATATGAATCATTTAAAACAACAATTAAACTTAATCACACACTTCCTCTTAGTTTTTAAGACTTTGAAAGTGCAGAAAAGTTTTAAAATTGAATGCACAAAAGTGTAATTAAAAACGAAGTTCAAATATAATTCAAATGTGTTTCGGTTCAGAAGATTACGATGATATTTATAGTTTAGAAAGGTTACAAAGTACATCCTAAGAGGTACAAAATATTTGGAAAGACTAATAGGTTATGCAATAACTTTAGACCTCCTATCAAGAATGTATAGGTTAGGTGTAAGAAACAAAATTAACAAACTAACTGGTAGTTAGAAATTTGGGTATTAGCTAGTATAAATAAGAGGGGAATACTTGGGAATGAATCAGTTTTTGAGAAGTTGGATAGTTGGAGGAATTGATTCTTAGGGAATCAATTACAATTGTTCCTAAACTTATATCATTCTCTACTACCATAAAAAGAAATACAATACTCTAGTTCATAATCACATTGATTCTGGACAGTTCATTTACATTGTTCTCTAATTCTTCTTATACTCTAAGTATCAGTTCTATCATTGGTATTAGAGTATTGATCTGATGCCCTGGGAAATCATATATCTACTACACTACACGTGGTTAGAATAAGAAGTATGGCCAAAAATTCCATTGATTAGAACTAGAAGAGTGATGAATTACGAAGGGGGAGGGAAGAATGGTGAACTCGATTGTAACTGAATGAAACATGAACAAGGAAACAAAGGAGTTGTTGTCCACCATCGCAGCAAAATTAGGATTTTGACTGTTAGGGAATCTGAACGATGAAAACAGTGAAGTAGATGGGTATCACAATTACCATGGGGACCGAGGGTGAGAACGTTGGTGAAAATTGGAAATTCCTGTTTTTTCGATGACAATTCATTTAGGTAGACGCACAAATTGGAGCGGTATTTCTTATTGAAAGGGTTTCTGATTAAGAGAATATGCAAGCTACCATAATTGCGTTGGAGGGAAGGGCACTAAGTTAGTACCATTGGTGGGTACGATGCAATCCAAAAACAAATTGGGAGAGTTTCAAGCTGGTTGTGGTTAGAAGGTTTTAGCGGTTCATAATCTACTTGAATTGTTACTAGTACTCATACAACTGACAAGAATTTGTGGATGAGTTTGAGAAATATGTGGGAGTTGTGAAAGAGATCAATCAAGAATGCGTAAAAGGAATTTTTTTGAATGGAGTAGAGGTGCGAGCATATGAGCTTCAAACTCTCTTAGAGGTAATCCAAAAATCTATCATGATAAAATAAAAAATAAATTGTTTTGAAAAAAAAAGACAATTTTCAACACCTTTCATAAATCTCCTAGATACTTCTATCCTAAAATATTTTATTAATGAATAGTCATAATGTTCAGGTGAAAATATTTTTTAAAATCATATTGAAACTTAGAATCAAATGAACTTAATTTTCAAAAAGCTAAGTAACGGATTACTTGACCTAAGTAGCATGTTACTAGACCTGGGTAACAGGTTACTCCACCTGAGTAACAGGTTACTCAACCTGAGTAACAGGTTACTTGGATTGAGTAATAGGTTACTTGGATTGAGTAATAGGTTACACAACAATTTTAACATATAGTAATTGATTACTCATTTGGACAGAATGTTTGGATAATCGGTTACTCAGTGCAGTAATCAGTTACTGAGAGTTGTTACACTAAATTTCAAATCCAAACTGAACAGCTTTCATCCAAAACAAATGGGTTTCATTCCAAAAATATTCTACCTTCACTTTGGGGTATGATGTCTGGTTGGAAGAATATTTAAAGGCATTGAAATATCCATTTCGAAATACTTCTCATTCATAGAACTATCTCACAAATTTTCATAACGTATTTCATAATTTTCATACATTTTGTTCTTGCAACTTTGAGTTTTAACTTTCAGAATTTTCTAAACTTGCACTCAAGTATTTTTGTCTAAATTTTCATACTTTAAAACACTAAGAGCATTGTGTACTACTTATAAGTGAAAAGATCAAAATGATTCCAAGTTTAGAATTTTTACATATTCTAAGCAATTTTTACTCTAGTCATATGGTGTGGTGGAAAGGGAAAGAATGATACGTAGAAGAAGTGTTCTTCTAAGTTATGAGATTGTGGTGAGTGTGTATTATACTATAATCTCAAGGTGAGATTTGTAATTACAAGGTATCAAATCAGTAAAAATCTCTTGTGTGACATGTGGGCTAGATGTAGTCTTTGGTGGACAAGAATATGAACCAATATAAAATCTTAGTGTATCTCTACTCTTTACTTTTACTAATTTTGTACTTGGTTTATTTTCTGAAACAACTCTACTTTTATATACTCTTACATTTAAAGTTACGAAAAATATGACTTTGTACAGAAAACTAGTTCACTCTCTCTTAATTTGTCATCTTGATCTTACAATTCACTTTTTTTGTATAAATAGTCATATTGCTCAAGTGAAAGTCTTTTTGAAATCATATTGAAACTTAGAGTCAAATGAACATAATTTTCAAAAAGCTAAGTAATAGGTTACTTGACCTGAGTAATAGGTTAGTGGACATGAGTACCATGTTATTTGAACTAAGCAACAAGTTATTAGGACTACGTAACAGGTTACCCAAACTAAGTAACAGGGTACCGAACAATTTCAAATAAAGTAATTGATTACCAAAAGGAGTAATCGATTACTCAGTTGGATAAAATGTTTGGGTAATCGGTTACCTAATGCATTAATCGGTTATTGAGAGTTGCTGCACCAGATTTTCAAATTCAAACTGAACAGCTTTCATTCAAAGCTAATGAGTTTCATTCCAAACGTCTACTACATTCATTCCAAACATCTTCTACCTTCACATGGGTGAGTGAAAGAGTCATATAATATTCATCTTTACCTCTCTCATCACCTCTTCCACTCACTCATGTTGTCTGTTGCATTTGCAAAAATTAACAGATGAGATTAAGTGTAAATAGTGTAATTCAAATTAGGTGTAAACAAATTTCTCCAAATATATATATATATATATATGTATATGTGTGTGTGTGAAAATTACTAACAAAAAATTCACATATACATTATTTCATATGTCAAATTACATATCCATAATAATAACCCGACTAACATTAGGGCCAATTAAGGACAAGCCTTGCCCGGACGAACCCGACCCATGGTCACCCCTAATATTATCAAAATGTATACATGATAATGAAGAAAAAAAACTTATTTCTCAATAATTCAATACGAAAGTAGCTCTGATACTACTTATAGGAAAAAGGTTAATGATTGAAGAACTTACTTAAAGAAGAATACTAAATATGATGAACACTATCATTATATAGCCAAATTCATTCATGTATAATCATCGATGAGGAGTATAGAGCAGAGGAGGGATATAGAGCGGGAGTGTACTTATTCATAAAGAATATGATGAAAGCACTTGCATGTCCTTTATCTTGTATCCAACTTCATGTTCATGGTGGAACATATAGGTTCACTCATGTCAAGTCATCGAGAAGGAATATAGAGCGGAAGTGTATCTTAATATATTTACAAAGAGTGTGATCAAAGAACTTACATGTCCTTTATCTTGTATTCAACTTCAAGTTCATGGTGGAAAGTGTAAGTTCTTTGGTCTTCCAATTATAGATCACCCTTAGCCTTAGATCCTCTAACAATGCGATAGAGAATTGGTTTGTTTGTATCGCATCTTGTGTGGTTTACGATTAGGAATGACAATGGGTACTCGGACTCGCCGATAATACCTATAATGGGTTGGGTCTAGGTCCATATTTTGGACCTGCGTGTAGTGAGGACTTAAGATGTTTTTTTATCAGCAATAAGATTATTAATATAGAGATAAAGAAAATTTAGGAGAACAAGTGGTACTCATATTCACTTGTTGGAACCCGTTGTTGATCATCAATGTGATTATTTATATAGAGATTAAGATGTTGAAACCCATTGTTGAACATATTCAGGTCTGGATAATGAGGTACCTAGACAGGCAGATACCTAGACTCAGAGTTCCTATATATATATATATATGTCTATGTGTATGTATATATAGTAATATAATTAAACATATTTTCTGTAATAATTGTGATATATGTTTGTTAATCCATAATTGTGATATAACTTTATGTTTATACGTTTGATATACTTTAATATCTTATTTTAAATTATGTGTTTTTTTAGTATAAGGATTTATATTTAAGTAATAATTTAAGGTTGTGTACTTATACTTTAATTATATTTTGTAACTATTATTATCATTTTTCTTCTTTTTTTAATTGTCTAAAATAACACATGATTATAGGATCTAAAATAACACACATAATTATAGGAAACATGTGCACAATTATAAGTTGTTTGAAATTTTCTGAATTTCTGGGTACCCGCAAATCAGTTGGGTACCCAAGGACTCATGGGTAGAAGATACATTGGGTACCTGCGTGGGTCTGGGATGGGTCCAAGTCCCAAAATGCCAGTACAGAGCGGGTCCAGGTAATGCACTATCCAAACTCATCCAAATCCATTATCATCCTTATTTACAATTGAGGATCATAACCTTTTATTTATAAGAAGTTCATGTTCTTTCATGAAGAGTGGTATTCGTTTGAATGACACAATCTTTAATGACGAATCATGAGTGTATATAGTTTTTCTTATTTCTAATTGTGTCTATTAAAAAGATAGAAATGAAAATTTTGATATGTATACAATAATTTTCATGATAATTCTTATCTACAAACTTTATTTGACATAGATTACTTTAATCTAATTAATAAAAATAAATGCCGTATTACATTTAAACATTCTATATAACCTAAAATTTCTAACATTTAAATCATTGAGCATTAGGTAACAATGGGTGGATTTCTATTAGGTTCCCTTCTTATTGATGAAAAGAACTATTAACTTGTATGTCTACATTACATTATGGAATATAGTAACTAGTAAATGTGCTAATTGTATAATAACTCTATAAGTTGAGCATGAACTAAAATCAATGGTCAAAATTTTTATAACCTATGTTTCCTTGATGTATGCATAATTGATCTTAAGTCTAGATAATAAGTGAAAGTTATATTAGACCATCAATATCAAACATAATTTTTTGTCAAATCTTTGTGATATAAAATTTTTTTAATGAGAAAAATATATACACACTGATAATGTAAGAGTTTTTATATTGTCATTGTATCATCCACCATTCACTTTTCATCATCATTGACTTAAAAAAAGTAATTCAAATGAATGGTGAATGATATATTGGCTATGTATAAATCTTTACAATGTCAACGTATAGATATTATACTCATTTTTAATTCACATTTTAAAAAAATCAGGTATAATAAATTTATCAAAATGAGCTACCTAATATATTCGGACTAGCCCAGATAAGGCTTGGGCTAAATCGGGTTGAGCAGAAAAGCCCAACTACAATTTATGTACGTTATAATACATCTCAAACCCGCCATAATAGGCCTACAAGTGGTGGCCAGACAACCCAAATAACACTAGAAAAATTTATTTAAATTTTAATTGCTTTTAAAAATATATATTATTAAATATTAATGTATACTTTTTTTTAACATACTTGTTATACCCAATTCATTTAAGAGGTATTTGTTATACCCAAAACAATTTCAAGACACTTACTACCTATGTTATATATAAGTCAAGCCAAAAATCCTCAAAAAGAAAAAAATAGCCCGTGCACTACTTGGTTTTTAAATATCCGAGCTAAAATGCCCAAATTTAACAAAAGAGACAAGGTACATAGGCCCTATAAATTTTATGACTTTGCTTTTGACAGGTCTAGTATATAATATCCAATTAATCATACACACTCTATTCAGTACCCAATTGTACAGAAGCAGCCACATACTAATGTGGTAGAAGAAACTAAATTTTATGCAATTAACATTTTAGTTCTGCATTTTATAATATGGTCTAAATTTCGTTTTTTATCTACAACATATAAGCAACATGATTAATTAAGGTTCCTTTAACTATACATATTGGTGAAAATAAATTCAACTTGAATAAGAAAACATGCAATCATCCAGTACACTTAATAGAAGCTTTAGGTGCATTGCTAACTACTTAACTGAAACTGTCATGTTCAGGAAAGAAACAAAGGTTGTGGAGTAAGATTCCTATAACCCCTAATGGTCCATCTGAGAGTTAAGTTTTGTTGGGGAAAGAATGGAAATTAAAGGTTTGAGAGTCATGAAATACATTTGTGAGATGACTATAAAGTCTTACATTCTTTCCTTCTTCTCCAAAACTCAACTCTGAAATGGACCCTAAAGAAATATAAAAAGAACACAAATTTTGTACATTGCATGAAGATCCAAGAATGTAAAAGTTACCACTCCAGGGCAATAGAATATTTATAGCGGGGCAGTTAACAAGATAAGCTTTCCATTCATAGCACACATCACTCCCCTTTTCCATAAAGTAACAAACTTGAAAAAGAAAGGGGGTGTGATGGTCATATGGGTTTAAGATACTAAATATGTAGAAAACAAAATTTCTTTTCCACACAAAAATTAGTCACTTTACACTTGATTAGCTCTTATGCCTCCAAATACTTCATGAAATGAGCATCAAGAAGATAAGAAATTCATGGGATAAAGAAGTACCTTCTTGCTGAATGATAATACTTTTACATGCATCAACAAGTAAGTACTTCAGTACTTACTATTCATATACAAACTCAACCTTTACATCCATATATTTTCTTCCAAGTTGAATAATGAATTTAGTAAACTTGGCAAAAATTTGGCACTCTTCATTTGTTTTAACTTCTGAAACAAAACCATAAATAATCAATTTTTTCAAATTGGGACATCTTTCCAAAAGTTCAGCAACCCACTCTGAGAAAAGATCACTAATTGAAGTCCATCCAAGTTCTAACACTGCCACATTCTCCAAAAGAGACAAACCCTGCAAGCCATAATTAAGCACTCCATCCCTTAACTCATAACTTAAGGACAGGTTCATCAATCTAGGAAAACAAACTGAAATTGTCTCCATGTCCACAACCTCATCCTCATCATCAAAAACAACACCCCACAGTCGAAGCCTACGTAGATTTGATGCTTTTGAGATCATATGATAAAATTTTGGCCACATAATTGTGAAGTTACTAACATCCACAATCTCAAGGTTCTCCATGTTCTCACCAATATCAAGATGGATTACACTCACATCATCAATCTTCAACACTTTCAATGCTTCCTTGCCAATCAATTCAAAGACCTCAAAGGTACAATCTTTAAGATGAAGATTCTCAAGTAAATCTGCCTCTAATATGAATTTGTCTAAACCAAATGACTCAACATAGAAATCCTTCAAAGAAGAGCTGCTAAGCTCCATGGAAGCATGCGAATCAGACACCGCAATTTCTGGACTGGTCATAGACAAGGATTCAAGCCTTGGACAAACAGAAAGTAGAAGGCTCAAATCCAATGCCGAAATGCTAACAAAACTCAATGAGAGAGACTTCAAACAAAGAAATTTCTGATAACTAGGTTCAATGCCCGAGATCGAATTGCGAGCCAATGCCAGCACTTCCAGCTTCTGCCTACCACATTTCTCAAAGATGTTGAAATTTGGGGTTGTCCTTACATTATAATGTAATCTGTGCAAGGAACTCCTCGTGTACATGAGCCAAGCAATAACTGGAGCAGCAGAAAACTCGTGCACATCATCCATCGAAATTGTTAAGCATTGCAGTGCCCGAGTTTGAAGTATAGTTTTAGTGATGAGTATTTCCAACCTGTTAGGGGTTACTTCATGATAAAGGGGACAATCAGAAGAATTGAATGAAAGTGTGTGGAGGTGGTTATGCCATGCTTCACTCCATTTCTTGCAAGTTGCTGAGGCAATGACAATGTCTTTAGCAGATCCCAAATGAGATAGTATATTACCAATTACTTCAACAGGAAGGTGCTCCATGGTTTTAAAAGAATAGCATAAAACCCTCAATCACAAATACTTAACCAGAGCATTCATGATCCAAAACTGGCCATTTTGATAAGATTTCATGAATTAGAATTATAAAAAATATGAAAAATGAAATTTAATACAAAAATAAAAATGAAATATACTTTTTTATAGAAAAAACAACAGTGTTATAAATTGCAATCGCGATTGCTGTGCCATTACGGTTATTGTGATTGTGTTAAGTGTGGAATAAAAATATTTGTGATTAAAAAATTATTTTTAAATTTGATGTGGTACAATGTAGAATGATGCGGCTCAAATGTGGTCCATGTGGTTGCCTTATGGCCCAATGCGACCGTATCATTGTGATTCGGTGTCATATTGTAATTCCGATATGATACTGTCGCCACAATAGCCTTGCCGCATCACTTGATATTGAATCACTGAGTGGAACTATAACCATCAAGAAGGCTTTAGTATAGTAGAAGCCTAAGTAGATCCCTGAGTATCGAATTAGGCAAAGATAAAAGGTTCAATTTCTGTTATACTAATCGACAAACAGGACGAATTCACGGTTGATAAATTGTTATATAAAAGGATCGAAAGCCGTTGGATTGATGAGAAATACAGATTCCATAAATAATTGGTGAAAGTGACTCACCAGAAGAAGAGAATGAAGCGATCATCTACTTGCAAGAGAACCTGGAAACCGATCAGATCAAAAAATAAAGAGTGAGAGAGAGTCAGATTCGTGATTTGATTTGGAGGAAGAGGAAAAGGGCAATGAAAGAATATTATATTGTTGTATTCTATGTGGGGGAATAATTAATTATTGTGGAAGTTAAATTGATTGGGTCTTCAATTTCGTGTGCAGTCATCTGCACGTGTCAGGAACTCTACTCCTATTCGTTGCTCTGTTCTTAAGGTTCCACAGTCACATTTGGAAGAGAGAAAAAAACACGGTTAAAAAAGTGTGCTAGTAGATGTTCAGTTATTGTGAATGGTTAAAAAGGATAGAACTTTAGATTATTTAATTTCAAAATCTAATAAAATTTATGCTAAATATTTTTTTAATCAATTGCAATAAACAGTACATTTTCATGGGATGAGAGTTATCTTCATGTACACATAATTATTTAAAGAAAATTTATCAAAGGATGGTAATCCTGTCCACAATGTTTCTATTAGCTTAAATAGAATTGAAATAGAAGATGTAAAGTGTTTTACAAAAAATGCCATGAAAATATTTTAAAATGTTTTACAATATATATACCAGTGTATAAAGTCAAAACTTTATAAAGGAGTATTTAGATGATTAAACATAGGTAGTTTTTATATTCTAAAATTGTTCTTCTCCATATCCAACTTTTTTTATCAAAAATGAAATTGAAGATTCAATTTTCCATAAATGAACTCCAGCATGAAGGTTCTGGACAAGGCAACTGAGCATCTCACACTGATGAATTTGTCCAATAAGCAATTTTATGGATAATAATTCTAATGAGTTCAATAATAATGAAGTTCAGTCCATGATTTTAATATCTAATTTTTTGTCAATTGATGTTTATTGTATATGTTCTTTCCTTGGTGATGAATTTATGTTTTCATCTTTCAAGAGTAACATCTTACAAATTGTAAATTTGTAATGGTTACTCATTTGGATTGAATGGATTATGAATTATGATTTTTGAATTAGTGATTATTGTGTACGGTAATAGTTTGGGTTTATTTTGCTCAGCAAAAGTAAACATTCATTAAGAAAACACAAGTGATATTAACCCAACTATACCACCATAATAATAACAATTCTCCATACAAGACCAATGGTCCAAACACCATAAAGAAGAAGAAACATATTACAACCAACACTAGAATTAAACCATAATAACGACCTAACTTTAATTAACTCCAAAACATTCAAATAACTAAGGTTTTTAGCGTTGAATACAACATCATTCTTTATCAACCAAAGGGATCAAACCGTGGCACACCAAATCATCCTCCAGAACTCCAGACCCTTCTTTTTTTTCCAAAGAGCCAAATGCAAGCTTTGTTGTAAGCTTGATTTCATTTTTTATTCATTTTCATTTTTGTTATATTTTGTGGAGATAGTGCTTATGTTATTATTAGATTGAATTGACATACTATAAAGGTTAATGTGTGATTATCACTCATTATTTTATGTCTAAATATGAACTATTCAAAAAGATCAATGTGAGTATTCATTATTTCCTTTTTATCTCGAGGGTGTCAACTTTTATTTCTTAACCATATGCAACTTAGAGAGATACTTTTACATAAGCCTGAAATAAGTCAAACAAAGTCGACCTAAAGTTCAGTTGATTCAATTCAATAAGGATTGGTTCAGCTCGAAACTCGACTCGAGTTTAATACGAGCTATTTTTTTAGTACGAGTTCGACTCGGTTAAAGTTTGTGAACTATTCAATTCAGTTCAAATTGGTTCATTTGGATAACTCAAATAATTAATTTATTTTTAAAAAATACTCCAAAAGATTCTACATATATAAATATAATCTTATTTATATATATAATAACAATAAATATAAAAAATAATGCACGAGTCATAACAAACATAAAAATTACTTTATATATATAGAGAATAGATTCTTTTACACTCAATTTAAGTTATACTAGTTACACACAATCTCAGTCATTCATTTTCTTAAATTTAATGGACCAAGTGAGTGAAATTTAAAAATTATTTAAGATTTCTCTTTTTCTCTCTCATCATTTATTTCAATCACTCATTTGGTTCGTTAGATTTAAGAAAGTGAATGACTGAAATTGAGTATAACTAGTGTAACTTAAATTGGGTGTAAACGAATTCCTCCTCATATATATATATATATATATATCAAATCTAAATCTAACGAGTCGAACTATATCTAACTCAAATTCGATTTGATTATTTAATGAACTCAATTTTCAGCTCATATTCAACTTATTTGATTTATAAATCAAATTTATCAAGTTAAATAACAAATAAGTACTTTAAACTAATGTCAAGATAGCTTTCGTCATTGTCAGTTTGACATTTATGTAAAAACCGTTACACTTAATCCGAAATAATAAAAATAAGGTGTTACCTCTCAACCAGCTCGGAGGGAGTATCATGGAAGCTTCTTCGAAATGTGTGCTCCACGTATTATATGTTGAAACTTGAAAGTAAAATATTAGATGACAAAACAAATAAAACCCGAATGAATAAAATATTTCCACTAATATGTGGGTTCCTCTTAGCGTTAAGCTGAGATATATGCTATTGTATTGATTTAACTAAACGCAGAATAGCTTTGGCTTCCATCTCTCATAATAAAATTATTATCACCATTCGGTAGTGAGTCATCTCATTGTCATAAATATTAGGTTGGATCGCTGTTTTAACTTTTAATACAATATGCACACACTTATTTATCATAGATAATTAATTAATAATCGATTATATAATTAGTATTTCGGGTATTAATCAATCAAAGATGGATTATACAAAGTACATAATCAATTATCCAAGTAGATAATCAACTGATAATCGATTAAGTGCCAAATTGAAAATCATATATAACCAATTATCCAACTAGATAATTGATTAAATTTTGATTTAGGAGCATTAAGCTGAGATTATATTGCATGATATTGTCATGTTACACATCCATATTTGATCTATGTTATTGAGTGTATTAATATGGTAATCATCATGATCGAATCATTTTTAATTGTGATGAAAGTCACGTTGGTTCCATAGTTGATATATAAGATGTACCAGATTGTATTAAGAATAAGTCTAAATATAAATAACATACAGATTCACGCCTTAAAATGTTATATAATTGTTTCAGAAAAAATATGAAGTTCGAGAAAGAGATTGTTAGAAATTTATGATTTATAATTATAGTTAGATAACATATATTTAGTATAATTATATTATCTATTTATTTAAGATCTATAAAATAAGTGGTTTAATCTTGATAACTCATATGACTTATGAAAACTAATATTGACTTAATGAGTGATATCTATGTTGATTATACGAGATAATGAGAACCTTATTTGTTAATACATATGAAACGAATATAGTATCTAATACACTAAATCACAATAAAGTTTTCCCTTCTCTACATTAGAGAGAAAATATAGAATCTTATGAGGAACTCCGAGATTTGGTTGAGAGAAATCATTATACAAATTTTCTTAATGCATGCCAAAGAAAGATGAAGAACATGTATTCATATATGTATTTGCATTCTTATTAAATTATGTAGAATCATGAAATTCAAGATCCTTAAAGAAGGTAATTCACTAGTCATAAAAAATTCTGCCAATTTATTTATCTATATCTTAAGTGGTATTCAATTTATCATTTCCACTTGACTACAACAAAATTGGATAAATAAGTTTAAACTTTAATTAAACAAATTAGATATTATTACAGTATAAGTTACAACTGACAAACAAAATTTCAACAATGACAAACATAAATACAAATAAGTTGAAAGCACGAACTTCTTTCTCCTTGCAAGACCTTGTTTTGATGTTATTTTTTAAAACTGATTGGTCCAGCCGACCAGAATAGTTAGTTACATTGAGTTACTTGTTTTATGCACAAAATAACCAAGTCGAACTGATTCATACCGGTTTTTGTTCATAGTCAATAAAATGGCAACTCGGATTAACTAGGTGTTCATTCTAAGTTGGATCAGTGGCACCCTCGACTCTGTGTGGTAGATTCGTGACTGATTGCATCATCCATACCAATCCACCTTCAGGGGCAAACACAACACTTATCGTGTCACATTACTGAGGTGACTCATAGAGGGTGAACATGATAGTTATTCAAAACAACACTCTCAAATCTTTCATCAACCAAAATGATGTTCTACTCAAACAAGTATAAACACATTGCTTTCATGGTGCTCGAAGTAGTTTACATTTCAGCTAGAAAAAACATTTCATCGATATAAGGAATTGTTCCCTGTTACTTTCCAGCATCACAATAGAGATTGGTACGGACAAGCCCGTATAACTATAGAAAAATCCTATTATCAATTAAATGAATTGTTGTATGATACTTTCTAACATCACAATAAAAACAAGTAAGGACAAACCCTTCTAACTCTATAGGTTTCTTAAACCACATATTCGCCATGACCTCCTCCTTATGAAACAACACACTATTGTCTAGTTTGGAGGATAGCAATCAAAATCATTGTGGACATAAAGTTTCTTTTGTTTCCTCTTAGGACCACCGAAGAGAAATCGATACACAATATCCTCAATGGCGTAGTGACATCCTTACCTAAGTTTTTCCCATAGTTTATCTGAAGGATAACAAAATTTAAACTCTTAGGGTTTGTTTGGGAGTTTGATTTTGGAGGGGAGGAAGGTAAGGGAAGACTTGGGAGCCATGAAATACACTTGTGAGATGACTCTCAAGCCTTACATTTCCTTTCTTTCTCCTCCAAAATCCAACTCCCAAACAAACCCTTAGGCTTTGTTTGGGAGTTATGAGGGAAAGGGAAGGAGGGAGTTCAAAGGGTTAGGAAAGGGGAAGGAAGGGAAGGGAAAATGAGGGATGGTAAACTAATGATAATATAAGAATATTTTTTATTTTTCCTTTAAAAATGTAATTAACAATGACAAATGAACAATAATGTATAATTATATAATATTACTAAAAATATTTAGCTACATTTTATCTCCAAAAAACCTCAAATTGGGGGGACATTAAAAATAGACACATGGAGGATTTGAGAAACCCTCCAACACCTTCCCCTCTCCTTCATCCAATTCCTAAACAAGGGGAATGTTTTCCAAAGCCCTTTCTTCTCTTCCCTCCCCCTCCAAAACCCCACTCCCAAACAAAGCCTTAGGGATAGTGGAACCATGAGAAGAAGGAGTTTTCCCATCATGGAGGATAAATTTACTGTCTCAACATACTATTTGTTCTCACCCTCGTTGTTCGTCTAAAAAGTACCTTACGTCCATTGTGGCCATTGCGATGCGGATTGCGGCCTTTGTAGTGTGAATTATTTTGTGAGTAAAAACATATTTTTGACATCGATGTGGCCCGATGTGGTTGCGTTGCGGTTAGATGTAGTGTGATGTGGTTGCATTGCGGCTTGTTACAGTCGCATCATTGTGATTCAGTATCACACTGCAATTGTAATGTAATGCAGTTATGGTGGTCACCGCAACTGCAATATTGCGGCCGCATCATGTGATGTGATCCTAATTTGTTACATTGGTTCAAATAATTCAGATAGATACTATATGGAAGTGACAAAGGAATGAATAAATATTTTTAACAAGCCACTCAAAAGGTCATGGAATATGTGTCTTGAAATGTATCATGACTTAGGGGGGAAGGGACTTTAGACTGATTAATCATGATACATGTGATACCCATGAATTGTCACATAATTGGCATAACCATTAAAATGGTCTAGCCTATAGGAAATGAGGATGAGTGAACATGATTAAAAAGAGTAAGGATCCTCTCCATTAATGGAGAGACAAGTACTACAAAAACAAAGGAAAAAATAACATGATAAAGATATTTTTATCCTTTTATATATAATGAAATATCACATTTGTCATTGAAAGTACACGGAAAAACAAGTACTTGCTAATGGAAATGATCCATGTTCGATTAAAAACTGCAACCAAATAAATCTCAACATTTCAGAAGTTTTTAGAAGGAAAGTGTACAAGAGTATTAAATCTAATCTTGGAACATCGACCTTACCTCATGACCAACGAATCACACAAGGTGATCATCGAAACAAATTTGAATACAAGGTTGCCATCTAAAACAAATTCAAAGTGATGACTTGAGGGCTTATGAACTACTTCGGTACCTTATTGGTATGGCTGGAAACGAGCCGAACTGAGTCGACCAGAATTCAGCTCAATTCAGCTTGATAAGGATTGGTTCACATTGAAACTCGACTCGAGTTCGATATGAGTTATTTTGTAGCTCGAGTTCGGCTCGGTTAAAGTTCGCGAATTATTTGGCTCAGTTCGAATTAGTTTATTAACTCAAATAATCAATTATTTTGAAACAAATATTGTTTATATATATATATATAACTTTAATTATATATAATAGCAATAAATATAAAAAATAATGTATGGGTCATAATAAACATAAAAAAATAGTTTATATATATATCGAGCTAACTCATGAACCTAACGATTCGAGCTATATCCAACTCAAGTTTGACTTGTTTATTTAACGAGCTCAATATTCAGCTCAAATTTGACTCATTTGGTACATGAACCAATTTTCTCAAGCTAAATAATGAATCGAGTTTCGAACAAATACTGAGTTAGTTCGGTTCATTGTTGAAGATGCAAGCATACATGATGAGCATATTGTGTATGCAAGCATGGATCACATAGATTTTGGTGAAGACAAATGTATGAAGAAGATCTGGATCCTGACCTTGGCACGAGTTAGATGAAGACACCAACATCACATAAAAGAAGAAAAGGAAGAATACTTATGACGATAATGAAGACAAAGCTTCAAGAATTTAGAATCTAAGTCTTTAGGTACTTCTATCCTTATACTATAAACTATACACTTAGTAGTAATTCTCAAAAGTATTTTAAAAGAAAATTGATAAATACAAGTATAAATGAAAACAATTTTCAAAATACTGTGTAACAGATTACTAGATCTTAGTAATAGGTTATTGTGACTAAGTAACAAGTTACTAGAACTAAGTAACAGGTTACATGAGTGAGAAACTAATAAGTGCCAAAAATGCCTAAATTTCGTACACTTTTATGGCACTTATCTTTGGCAAACTTGAGAAAACCAACTAATTCAATACTTTTTGGATAAAATATCACAATCTTGTATATATGTTTTGTGTATTTCTTTTCTACTTTATTTTGTGGGATTTAGGATGAAAAGAGATGAAACATTTAAGTGCAAACAAAATGCTCAAAATAGGCCAAAATAATCCACACATGACATGCTTAAAGCTTGACATGACAAGCTATGTGCTTAGCCTTAAGCATGACTCAACAAAATTTGACACATGTGGAAAGCATGGAGTCAACATGAAGCTGCTCACTAAGCAGCTTAGCCTGGATCAAACCCATGCCTAGCTGACCTAGACACTAACCTGGCACGGTCAGACCCAACCTAGCATGGTCATACACAAGTATGACACAAGTCAACCTGCTCAAGCAGGCAGCTTAGTGGAGCACGTTGACCGCCCAGCTTGGAACCACACACCTGGCCAGATCAGTAAGCACCAACCCACATCACCATCAACACGGTCAAAATTGCTCAAGGAGGCATCGTAGTGATGCCACATAAGAGCTTGGCCGTGTGCACTAACAAGTTGGTCAAGTTGACTTAGCCACCAAGCAACCATGACCTCATGCATGACCTCATTCTAAGTAGCTCCCATAGGCTTTTCAGAGGTAGCTCACAATAGTTGGGCAAGTAGCTCACAATAGCTTAGGTGACTCAGCCCTAAGCAGGTGACTAAGTTGCTTGGCCAAGTGACCAAACTCATGCCGAAGAGTTTGGTCAGCAGCTTGGCGGTGGTATTGAGTAGCTTGGCGGTGACAGAAAACTCCTATAAATAGGAAGCCCTTCAAGGCATTCAAAGCATTCCATTTTACACATCTGAATTCTCTCTTCTTCTACACTTTCTTCTTTGTAATTTCTTGGAGAATTTCTACTCCGAAGTAGTTTAGGTAAATTTATTTTGTAGTTTCTCCTTAATTCAAGAGGAGAATGAGTGATCAAATGAGATGTACAAATTCATTTTTCAATCTCATTTGTGCATGATAAAGTGTCTTAAATCCTTGGATTAAGATGGCTAATGCTCCTGAATTTTAGTTGAATTTTAGCTCACTAATATTTCTTGTAATTTCTTGTTTCATTATGTTGAATCATGTTTAAGTTATTACTTTGACAATTTCAATTCTTTAGAAAGTGCTTAATGCNAGTTTTGATTCTTTAAGAAGTTCTTAATGCGGTTTTAGCTTGATCACCTAAAACTTGATTTCAAGATCCAAAATGCTTCTTTTTAAAGTCTTGACTATTGAACTAAAAAGTAGGAATACACCTTAGTTCATTTGCCAAATCAAAACATCCATTTTAAGCAACTTGTAATCAAGGTTAATCAATGTTTACGGAGCCTGAAATAAGGCATGATAACTTATTTCATCGAGTGGCAGTTTTCTATTGATTAGGGTATTTTGCAAGGTTTGAAAATCTTTTTTTCTCGCTGAGAGGACTGGGGGGAAATTTTATGAACTGGTGTTTGGAATAACCAAAGTATAACGCATAACTTTCATAAACATTTTTTTATAGAAACATGTTAAGAAATATTTCCATCATTCAAACTAAATTGTCTCCTCAAGAATTTGTGCATATTAGTTGTTTATGTTTACTTATTAGAATGTTAAAATTTCATAAACAAAACCAAACAAAAAATATGTTCAATTTTTTTAGTAAAATAACATGTTTATAATAATGTTCTATTAGACTATTCTTTATGGTTCGAAATAACTATATACTATACTACAATTGAATCTTGAAAGAGATACAAATGTAAAATAGTAAAGTGTTATTAAATAAATTTTATTTGTTGACAAAGAAATAAACTTTGAATCAAAGTGAAATTTAATTCATAAATTGTATCTTTGTGAATAGGAAAATACACAGTCATAATGAGTAATCTAACTACTAACTTTTATTTTGAGTCATTTACTTTCTGCAACTAACATTTATTTATTGCTTTATTCTTTATTTTTTATATCAACCCAAGAAGTGGTACGGTTAACTTCTAACTTTATTATGTTGTTCACTTTATTCTTTGTCAACCTTCCATAAGGAAGTAGTTTGGTTAATAACAGGAAATGGAAATAAATATCACTCATTATCACTTGTGTTAATTTTCTAAATTCATACCAATAAACCGGGGTTGGAATTTATTCCACAAAACCGAGATGGTATGAAGTGGTTAATAATTCAATAAATCTAAGTTTTTGATCAAATGGAATATTCTTGAAACCATTATACCAGTGTTGAAAATTCTTTCCAACAAAGCCGAGATGACGAACAAAGAATAAACCAGTCACTAAATAAATTGATCTGAAACTATCTCACATATGCTAAACCTCTTTCAACAGAAATGAGTTATCCAACAAAAATTGGTCAGGGTAATCGATTACACCAAATGGGTAACCGATTACACAACACGGTAAAATATTACCAAGTTGGACAGAGCAGTTGAGTAATCGATTACACCTTTTGAGTAATCGATTACTGCATGTGAAAATCAATTTCTCAGTTGGACAGACTAGTTGGGTAATCGATTACATCGATTAAGTAATCGATTACATCGATTAAGTAATCGATTACTGAGAGTTATTACACCAGTTTTCATATTCACACTACACAGCTTTCAACCCAAACGAAATGGTTTCATTCCAAACAATTCCTACCTTTTCGTAGAGGTATTCTGGTTGATTGGAAATTCTATATAAATGCATTGAAACTCATTTCATAACAACACAACAAAGAAATAACTCACTTACATAATCTATACTTTTCTGAAATATTTGCTCTACACTTCTTGCAACTTGTTCATAACTTTCAAAACTTGTTTTCTAAAGTTGCCTTAAGTTTTATTGCAAGTTATTCAAACCATTTGAGCATTAGTACTAAATTATACAAAGAGTTATTGGATTGCAATAGTTTATAACTTCAAAATCTTGTAAAGCCAATCCATTGCCATAGTTAAACGTTTTCTTCATCCAAAATATTGAATTACTTTCTTTCACAAGGGTTTGATAAGAAAGGGGATAGAGTCACTTGGAAATATCTTTCACAAGGGTTTGATAAGAGAGTGAGTAAGGCACAAGGAAATATCGGGGTCGGAAATTGTAATTGCTACTCTTAATATCTAGTGAAGAAATCTTTTGTGATACAAGAGTACTGGATGTAGCCTTCGGTGGGCAAGAAAGTGAACCAATATGAAATCTCTATGTACTCTCTTCTCTTTTATCTCCTTACATGATTATTTTTCTGCACAATTTTTCCGCTGCTATTAACTCTTGAAATTTGCAGAAAAATCTATCATAGTTTTAAACAACTAATTCACCCCCTCTTAGTTGTCATTTCAGTCTTACAAAAGGTTGATGAAAGACAGAGTTTCATAAAGACAAAGATCGACAACAAGGATTATATATCAAGGACAAGCTTACATGGATGAACAAATCAACAAACAACAAAATCAGGACTCAAGATTCATACAAGATAAACCATTTAAGAAGATCTAGAGGCTAAGTGTTTTTATATCTTTATTAGGTCTTAAGATGTTTGCTTAGAAAGAGTCTAGGCTAGGATGAACCCTAATGAAAGTCTCACAAGCTAAAATCAATCATAACTAAAAGGAGACTTACATGCATACATACATGATTTACATGTACATGCATACGTACATGATCATACAATTTTGGATTCATTTAAAAAAGAGTTTTAAATCATACATCATTCAAAGTCACGCATCATACATTTACAAATTATGCAGGAGGTTCATATCATATTGAAATATCTCTTTGTAAAATCATTAATCGATTAAGAGATATTTTAATCGATCAAGCATTGAATTCTTGGGAATTCGTTAACCGATTAAGTATGGGTTTAATCGATTAAGGGTTGTTGCAATTTATGGTTTCTGGTATTTTAAAGATTCGTTAATCGATTAAATTTAGTGATAATCGATTAACTACAACTGAAAACATAATTGTATATAAAACCAAGTTTTTCATATTGCTTCATAACATACATGAATATATTTTCATAGAAGTTAGAACACATATACGAAAAACATATTTCACATTGTTCTGAAAATCATTGCTCTTTCACTTTCATATATTTATAGATATTTTCAAAGTGTTCTTTTGAAAAGAGAAAATGGAGAATCTTTAGAAAGATCCCCAAAGAGCTTCATTGTCAAATCTTTTGTAAAAAGAAAACCTTGCATCTCATGTTTTTTGTATTCTAATAGTGAGATTTGTAGAGGGGTTCTTAGATTCTATAAGAGTGATTATTCTGCACATATAGGTGCATCAATAACTTGAAAGATTTTAGACAAGACAACAACATGTTCTCTTGGAGTGTTTAGTATCACCATTGAAAGAGATTTAGTTTGGGAAAACCCTAGCTGCGGTTAGGTAAGTTTCTTCACGGGAGAAAGAGGCTTCAGTTCGAGCGAAACAGATGTTGGGGCTAGAGTCACGAAAGGTGTGAGTATTTGAGTAAGCGAGTTGAGTAGCCAAACCGAAGTGAGAGGTTCATCGATTCCAAGAAAGGAATGTCTTGTGTCTTGTATTGGAAGTTTGTTTGTAAAAGAACTCAGGATTTCCATAGTGAAGAAAAATCTCTCAAGATCAGAAGGAGATGCCTGAATGTAGTTTGTAAGTGTACCCGCAAACGAACCAGGATAAAAGTCGTGTCCCATTCTTCTCGACCCTTAACTCTTTACATTTCCTTATTGCTTGATTTGCTTAACTTGACATGCATATTATTCTGAGTTATTCGCATATTCAGTTTTGTGCATTTACTGTTCTTAATCATCTAAAAGAAGTGCATATAAGTTTAGTTGAATCTTGGTAATCTTGGAAGTCAAAGAAAACTATTTTTCATAGAACATGAACTGAATAATCGATGATGTTGTTTAGTTAATCGATTATCTGCAGAATTAGTTTATCGAATATAGTTGGTTTTAATCGATGAAATAGTGTGTGAATTTTTATAATCTATATGTTTATCAAGCAACTATAATTATGTATTGTATTATTTATTCACTCCCTCCTCTAGGTGCGTTACAGAGCTTTGTGGGACCCAACAATTGTAAGTGCTACTTATTCATGACACAAACCAGATTTGGACCCATGAGCATTGTGGTTACAAATGCTCATTTTCTTTACGTCTCCAACTTAAAATCTCTCTTCAATTAACTCATCCCAAATCTCCATCATCCCACATGATACTACACCTTTTAACACATTAATCATGGAAAGAAAGAAATATACTTCTTTTGGATTTTGTGAAGAAAAAAAAGGGTTTAAACAATGAATTTTTAGAGATACTTATTTTGGTGCATGGGTTTCCCATTTTTGACCCAAAATATCATTCACTTTCCCTTCATCATACTCTCCCAAACAGTGTTAGATATAGGACTTAGAAGTAGGGTGTGTAAAATAGCATAAAAATTAAATAATAAATATTATCAATTATAAAAAATGAAAAATTTAGTATCAAAATTATAAAATTTAAATATACTTAATCAAATAAATTATATATTTCTTAATTAATCTCTATGTGATTTCACATTTTAAAATCGTTGAATAATTAATTCGTTATCAATGTTATTGAACATTTCTCGCTAAATATAAGTCACTAGCAAACATTCATTTATGCATCTCTCATTTAATTATGCAACCTATTTTTTCACAATTTTCATAGTTGAAAAAACTCTTCCTAAAATTGTATTGCTAATTTCAAAATAAGATAAATTAACAGGTAAACAATGTGTCTTCCATGTTCAACCAATTTATATGAAAGATTATTGATTCATTTCAAAGAAGTAAATTTGATACTGTTATGTATATCAATGATGTAAATCTCAAGTTGATTGTCAAACATCACCAAATGAATTGAACAAAAATCATGTGGATAAAACTTTGTAAATTCAATAAGTTTTATCATATCAAAACTAAAGAAGAAATTGGCTAGACTCGAAAAAGACATACAAAAAACAAATGGATATTTATTTCGGAGAAACAATCATGAAATTCCTTAGAGAGAAAAAATTATATACACCGACAATATAAGAATTTTCTACAGTGTCAGTTAATCATCACCCTTCATTTTTAATCATTATTACTCTTCAAAAAATATAAATGAATTCTAGATGTTGTAATGAGTGTATATAATTTTTTACACTAACAATAAATATTATACTTAAAATTAAAATTAAATTTAAGGTTTTTAGAGAAATAAGTTGTATAAACATTTTTCAAAAAAATATATTAAGTTGCACACCCTCAAACTTATACATCATCCTGCCTTCTCCCAAACCCAATAATACCTATTTTATCAACCTCATATCTTATTCTTAGTAATCTAATCACAAACCCCATAACATTACCTCTATCTTTGTTCCCATAATGCCAAAGGTTTTCATCTTCCTTATGGGATTTGAGGTTATAGTTTGGCAGAATACATAGAGAAAGGGAGGGGAAATAATGATGGGTACTTTAGGGTTTTAATTTTTTTTGGGTCCAAAATAAAATAGATGGGTAAAAAATATTGAGGAGCTTCAAACCATTAGAATTTAGTCGTTGGTTCCATTGATATAGGTTTGATTTCCCTTAAACAAATTTTTGGGTTCGAGTATTATAGATGAAAAATATCTGCATAGAAAGTTAGGCTCATATACCTATGAATATTCTCAGCTCGAACATAATTGCTTATAGTGTAAGGATATGTGTGAAAAACCAAAAAATCATTAAAAAAAGTTTTAGGATAAATAACTAAGATATGAATATTTTTTACACTTAGTGAATTATTTCCCAAAAAAACATATCCCACTATTTGTTTTTTTTCTTTTTTGGTTTAAAAGACTTTTCCGTAACTCATCTATCAGACAAACATTCATCAGCCCAAATTGACCTCGATCTCGTTCTCTTACGTTTCGTTTCAAACATACCCTTCGTTCCCCTCACTCTTGGATCCTATTTGTGCAGCAGGAGATATCTGAAACCCTAAATCAGGCACCATGGATTCAGTGGCTCGAAGAAGCAGAGGAGGTGTTCTTGAAGGCCTTTACAAGGTTCTCATGCGCCGTAACTCTGTCTATGTTACCTTTGTCATCGCCGGCGCTTTCCTCGGTGAACGGGTCAGTATATTTTTCCTTTTCTATCGTCAAATTTTCGATACCTGTGAGCAAACAACCACACAATCCGAAACGATTAGTTCCTTTACCATTGGTTATATAAAAATAGAATTGAAAGGAGGAGTCCAACTATTTTCTGTCTTTGATTTTTAAATTACATGGATAGCTGAGAAGGTTGTCTATTCGAAAAGAGAGGGTTTTGAATAATATGCATACTAAGGTAGCATTTGGCTAGCGGATAGATACTGATTTATGTTCTCTATGGCTCCGCTTTGGTTCAACTATTATAGTGGAAGTGTGGAACCAACATAATTTGCATATTAATTCACTCCGTTATAGAACCATAAAGTCTGTGTTGTTCCCTTTTGTCATGTTTGCCAAACACTACCTAAGTGTTTGTTTCTTGAGAACCTTCCGATTTGGCATCTTTATGGTTAGGTAGGAAGGATTTGGAAGATACCACAACACTCGCAATTGATGAGAAAGTGTAAGAGGGTTAAACTAAGGATTGTTATGTGGTTAAGTGAAAGCTTAATTGTTAATAAACTTGTCCTTTGGAGGTTAAAAGATCTGTGGTTCATTGTCCAAATAGTTGAACCTCGTGTTTTAAATTGTGGTCGCGATTGTGTTTAATGTGATTGCGGAATGTTGTGGTCTCATCATTATGATTTAGTGTCATACCGCAATTGCGGTGTAATGCGGTTGCAGTAGATAACCGCAATATTAAGACTGCATCACGTGATGTTGTCCGCAATTTGAAACACTAGTTGAACCTATTACTTTATTTTTGGAAGAGGAAGGGATATTTCAAATGACATTTCTAACTTTACTATGAAGAGCTTATTTGCATTTAATTTTGAGTTTTGTTATTAATAGTTTCCTTGACGATAGTATTGCAGTTTGGATTAATGAGAGGTTCCTGTTTTTGGTTTCAGGCTGTAGACTATGGAGTTCACAAGATCTGGGAGCACAATAATGTTGGGGTATTAAATCTGCTTGATTCTGTGTCTAATTGTCTATGTGCTATTATTTACATATTGATTTTATGATGAATGTCATTTGATTTTCATATTGTTCGTTGAGATGATAACTTAGATTGATTTAATTGAATTGATACTTTGTTTTGATTGTTATCCTTTTGGTCTTAATGTGTTAAAACTTGGAAGGTGCTTGTTTCCGTCAATCTCTGGGCTTCTTAATAGTATGTTTTAAGATCTTTATCTTATATATAATTTTTTTAAGGCATTTATATTATTATAATTTTTTAAGATCTTTATATTATATAATCTTAAAAGGGTTTAAACTTCTAACAATTCTTATCTTTATATTATATAACTTTTAAAGGGATCAAACTTCTAGCAACTCTTTTCTATCTCGAGTGCAATGGTACTTAACACTATTTTCATTAATTCTTATTGAGTTTATAGTCTTGGGTTTATATAAATCTCTTCAAGGTTGGGATTTCTCTGATATGCATAGATTGGTTCATTTTCATATTATACTATGACTATTAATCAAAAACGCTAACATGGTCTGCATGATTTTTCATTATTTTCAAAAAATAGAACTTGGGGGAAGGGGTTGATGGTCTTAATATTTTCACTATATTGTTTGAAGCGTTGAATTCTGTGTGCCTCAAAATTTATAGGTCATTGGGTCCGTTTTAGAGTTAAGTTTTGGAGTTAAGTTTTGGAGGGAAATGAAGGGAAAGAGATGGTTTGACAACCATCTCATAAGTGTATTTTTTGGCTTTGAAGTCTTCTCTTTCCCTTCCCCCTCCAAAACCCAACTCGCAAACGGACCTTATGGTTTTGCTGTTTCTTCTGATTGCATGTCACAAATCGATGTTGATGTCTAGGCATTTTGATGTACTGTCTCTTTTGGAGATACATGCGTTCAGTGGTGGATCTGGATTAGGGTTAGGATTAGGAGTAGTACAAATGGCATTTAGTGCTTTACCTTCTTTGTCGTATCCCATATTACATCAACAAACACAAATCTTATTCACGAGCTTCTCTCTCTTTCTCCGTTCCTACCAATTGCATACAGTTTCAACAGCTTTATGGAATATCAATCAAATATTTCATTGTGTGTTGTTTTGTGTGCTTTGGTAGCCCCCTCCCAAGCCATACAAGGAATGAAAGAAAAGTTTTTCTCTTAGATGTGCTATATCCCCTTCCACTTTCATTGTCTAGAGAACTCATATTATCAGGAGACATAAATTTGTTCACTGCCTATTGCCATGTCTCTCTCTACCTTAGTTCTTGAACTCTTGGCATCTCTACCTAGTTCACTGCCTGCTTCCATGATTGAAAACTGAACAAAAAAGGGGGCACAAGAGTTGGTAATCAGTTTTATGATTTATTTGATTTTTAAGTTCCCTTCTATTGTTTACTTATGATTTCTGCTAAATGATCAAGTAAAGATTTACTTTTGTTGGGTAATCAAAAGACATTATTCCATTTCTACTAAATGCTTTACAGTAGTTTTACTCTTCGACTACAATATTTCCAATTTCTTATGCAGAAACGATATGAAGACATTTCTGTTCTCGGGCAACGGCCATCAGACGAATGAATTGTCAGACCATCAGCATTTTGAAGGTTTATGTTAACCTTATGCTCTAAAAAGCAGTTCCCCTTTTTTGCAATAAGGGCTATGTTAGTCTTGGCTCTCAAGCTTTGGTTTCATTAACTGTTTGTTGGAAATATAAATTATTGGACTCCAAGTTTCAATATTGATTGAAACGATTTATCCTGGAACCTTGGATTATGTGTTCCTCTGTCTTGAGTCAAGTTATTTCTGAAAATCTTATGTTTGGAAAATTATACTGCACATTGCTTTAATTATATGTCACTTATGGCGTTTCAATACCTTAATAAGATTGGTTCCTATGAAGCTATGCAGGGGTTGTGACCAACCGGTGTGCTATGTAAATTGAACATATGTAACAAACGGAGGAAAAGTGATTATAGGTCGTTAGTTAAATAAGTTGGATATCTAATTGATGAAAAATAATGTGAAGTGTGTGAAAGTATATACTTCTTCAAAACTCACTACACTAATATACAGTGTGTGAAAGTTGGACTTTTTCTAATTAAATAAATAAAGAAAGAGAATATTCTTGAAATAATCAAAAGTAACATAAGAATGTGTGGTTGAATTGTGTTTAACAACTTTCTATAAAATTTAATTTTTTTGGTCGAATAAAGTAATTTTAATCAACAAATAAAAATTTAGTCGATTGACTCTGATTTTTAGCAGAAGAGTTTTAAAACGATTACTTCTAAGATTGATTGTAAAATATTTGAGACAAAATTCTTGTTTTCACAAAACAAAACTCATTAGGTTAGAAAGAAACTTAAATAAAAGGAGCAAATAGATAGAAATTTTACTCTAGCATTAGTTATAACAAGTATAAGGTTCCACTATAATCTAACATTAGTTATAACAAGTATTCTTCATACACCTAATTCAAGTATTGTTTATAAATGAGTGAATATAAATATTCAATTTGTTGTTATTTGATATGTGATGAATGAAATGTTTATAATAAATAAGAGTTTTTTTTTGTATCTCAAGGGTATCCCTTCAGCCATTTTTGAGTAAGGAACTAATCTTTTTCGGGATGAGTAATTGTCTTTCTCAACAAGTGTCGCTCTCAGAAATTGAACTATTGACATTTTGGTCATCCTGAGATCTAGTGGAGCATTACACCACTAGACCAATACCTTGTTGGTTAATAAATGAGAGTTTGAATGTATTTTATATTATTTTGTAGTATTTATTTATTTTATATTCTTTAATGTTGAGTTTATTTATAGATGAGACATTTGATGTAGTTGTTATTATAGTCGTTAAAGCTTTTGTTGGAACTTCTTCTTGAAATTAATATCCGTTGAAACTTGTCTTCTCTTCAGCTTGATTTTCTCTTGTACTTTTATAACACCATCCATGCTATAGTCATTCTGAATTGAACATTTATAGTCTTCTTGAAATTAATTCATTTTTTTGCATTTTCAATTCAAAAAAAAATTAAAGATGTTGACAAGGCTTCTACTCTTTCTTGATTTAACTATGTTGATTCTTCGTTCTTCTTTTATTAACAACTTGAATTATCGATTCTGAACTTTGGATAGTTCACACTAAATGTGCATATTCTTAAAGGAGTATTCAAGTTCAGTGATTTGATAAAATCTTAATATATATCTTGAATGCAAACATATCTCAAACATACACAAGTAATGAATACCAATATGCAATTTTTTGGAAGATTCTAAAAATGTGTTTTCTATATTGTCTAAATGATACAAAACTAGTGAGAAGATAATATTTTGCTAGTTTAAATATGTTTTAGTACTTGATTGAGTTTCTGCACACTTAAATATATAGATTAAAATGTTCAAATGGTTAAATATAACCTTACTTAATATATTTGGAATTATCAAAACTTAGAGGGTTAATATTTAAAATGTGTTCAACACATATGAGGTCTTAACATTCTTCCAATTTCTTTATGATAACAAATAATTGCTTTATTTTATTTAATATTAAACACAAGATGATTCAAACATGAAGATGTAAAAAGCTTAAGGCTCTCATGAGAATATTTAATAAGTTTCAGACAAATAATTGTGTGAATATCATATAATATACATGTTGTTTTGTGGATGAACGGTTGGTCGGATCGGAGGTCTAGACGAGAGATCTTCTCGTTCTGGACAGAAGTAGACTTAGACTCGTCGGTGGAGGTATCTAAAAAGGTTCTATGACAGTCAAGTGAGTATGAGACTGAATGAGAGGCAAGAAATAGAGAATAATAATGACAAGTGATTAATTCTAAGAGATACTTCATGTTGGGGGAGACCCTATTTATAATGTTGAGGTGGATGACGTGGCTCTAGAGGATACTGTTGGCATGGCCGACCATTCTGGCTTGTCGGGGCTGTTTATCCAATGTTAGGCCGCTTTGGTAGGCTCGTATTCTATACATAGTTGACTTGTAGCTTGTGGCAAATCTAGCTTTTTATGCAAGGAAGGTAGATGAGATTTGCAGGCGGTGTGGCATGTGAGATGTGAGGGTAATGGTCCTAGAAGTTTCCCATCATGTCTGGGCAATTGTAAGACATGTGGTTAAGCTCTTTGTCTGACCATGCCTGACTCTTGGTCGGTCAGGGAATAAGGCTGCTCAGCCAACATGGAATCCTCGGTTATTCGTCCAGGAAAAAACACAGCTCAACCTACATGGGATGCTTGGTCGTTTAAGTGGAGCAGCATGGTCGACCAAGTGGAACAACATGGTTGGCTAGGTAGAGCAACATGGTCGACTAGGAAATAATACAACTCAACCAACATGGGATGCTTGGTCGGCCAGGTAGAGCAACATGGTCGACCAGGAAATAACACAACTCATTCAACATAGGATGCTTGGTCGACCAAGTAGAGCAACATAGTCAGTCAAGAAATAACACATCTCAGCCAACATGGGATGCTTGGTCGACCAAGTAGAGCAACATGGTCGGCCAAGAAATAACACAACTCAGCCAACATGGGATGCTTGGTCGGCCAAGTAGAGCAACATGGTCGACCATGAAATAACACAACTCAGCCAACATGAGATGCTTGGTCAGCTAGGTGGAGCAGCATGGTCGGCCAGTTGGAGTAACATGATCAGCCAAGAAATAATACAACTCAACCAACATGGGATGCTTGGTCGGCCAGGTGGAGCAACATAATCGGCCAGGTGGAGCAACATGGTCGGCTAGGTGGAGCAACATGGTCGGCTAGCTGGAGCAACATGGTCAGCCAAAGAATAACACAGCTAAGCCAACATGGAATGCTCAATTGACTGGGTGGAGTAGTATGATCGGCCATAGAATAACACAACTCGACCAAAATTGAATGCTAGATGATGGGGATGGAACAATTGCCTCAGTCTAGTAGGATTCTCATCAGTCGGGCATGCTGGTAGACTTAAATGTTACTGATGGAATGCTCAACATAGTCGGCCAGATAATAACACAGCTTGATCAACATCAGATGTGCGGTTTACTGGGATGGAACAATACATTTATATAACATATAATGTATTGCAGTAAAGTATGTACTAGAGTTATCATAATTCTTTGAGCAAACAATTATGTCTATCAAAATATATATATATATATATATATATATATATATATATTAGAGTAAAAAAGAATTTGCAAGACATGCATATATCATAATATAAGTGAGAAAATAAGAGTAGATTACGCCCTTAAGTGGGGAGTTTAGTAAATTGAGTTTAAACGCTTACACTTGAGCATTTTTTATTAGGGTTGGAAATTAACCGAACTAACTCGATATTCATTCGAAACTCGATTTATAATTTAGCTTATTATATATATATAAACTAATTTTTATATTTATTATGACTCATGCATTATTTTTTATATTTATTATTATTGTATACATACATAAACATGATTATATTTATTTGTATAAAACTTTTTGTAGAATTTTTTAAAATTTAATTAACTATTCAAGTTGTCTAAATGAACCAATCGAACTGAGCCTAACAGTCTGCGAACTTTATCCAAACCAAACTCAAGCTAAAAAAATAACTCGTATCGAACTTGAGTCGAGTTTCAAGCCAACCAATCCTTATCGAATTGAACTCTACTTCAACTCAATTTGGCTCGTTTCCAGCTCTATTCTTCACTAGTTCTAATACTTATACTTAAGCCATAGAATCAAATATGCATACTTTCTCTTCTCATTCGATAACAACACAAACAGTATAAAGAAAGAAAAGATATGACAAAGAAAAAGTTCCATTAATGTAAAATCGATCAAGTTACATAAAATTAACATCATATACAAGACATTGCCTGATACCGAAAAAAAAAACTTAGGAGTCTAAAATATTCTATGGCCTAAAGAAATTTTGCAACATCCTACTTGAGCCATTACCCGTTATTGGAATTCTTGTTGGTGTTCTTTTTCTTGGTTTACATGGGCTCTGCATACGGAGAGGTGAGGCAAATTGGTGTGTGGCTACTTTGTTCCTTAAGTTACATATTTCAACTTTAAGCCTCTTAATCAATTAGACATAATATTTCAGCATTGGTAACTCCATATAATCAATTATGGGGCCATTAAATATCAACTATTCAAGGTTAATTTCAACTTAATCAATTAACAACCAATTATAACATAAATTAGAAAACACAAATTTCTTCGAGAATGATTTGTTAATTTTAGATCAATCAGACAAATTATAATATCATAGTCTAAACAATTCATACACAATTTCATTGAATATGAATGTAAAAGTTGAAAGTAAAGAGTATAGATAAAAGAGGAGATTGTAGATTTTATATTGGTTCACGCAAAAAATGACATCATGTTTAGTCCCTCGATTGATTTGAGAATTTTCACTATTTAGAGATATTGTTTGATACAAACCAGATCAACAAAGATTTCCATTGTCTTTCCTTACAAGCTCAGCCCTACTTGATTCTCCATAACTTCTATGTATCCTATAACGATCACTATCTCCTATAAGGAATCCTCACACCTAATCTATCTATTTAATTTCCTTTGCAAAAGTCAACAAATCTTGTTATTTTGATAAACACATTCTTATGCAAATAAAAATAAAAATCTAGATCAACAAATACTGAATTCTTATCTCTAATCTAATGATAAAGTAAGATCAAGTAGAATATAAAGACTAGAGATATTGAGAATAAAATTAGAAAGTAAATATAATGAGTCTTTCTTTTACATTAGTTCGTTCTTAACTTAAGAGATTTAGCACCCCACACAACTTCTATTATATATAACTTAACTAAATCTTAGAAGATCACAAAATGCTTTTATAAATCTGTTTTTCTGCACCAAATGATTAGCCATAATTAGTGGTGGCAAAATTATCCAAAATCCATCCAAATCCATTCAAATTAAATCCATCCAAATCCATCTGTTAGAACTAATGGATTTAAATGGATATAATTCAATGTATAATATTGATAATTGAGGAATTCAAATCCATCCATTATATCCAATGGATATCCATGGGTATATCAATTTGGATGGATACCCAATCCATCCAAAAAAATTAAATTAAAAACAAATTTTTTTCTAATTAATATAAAAAATTTCTCTTACTTTTTTAAGAACAATCATACACACATTTTAAAAGTTGAAATTTGAAATTGTGATTTTAAAAAGTGCTTATCAAAAAAGTATAAACGATTTCGACCTTAACGCTTTACCCTAACATGTTAATGCAAAATATAAATATATCATTTTGGTTATTGACTAATATGATAATATAATAACAAAATGAAAATTTCAGGATGATGGATTGTTGGACATAACTTGTGGAAGTCCCAATTATTAAGAGTGGAAGCAGTTCCGGTTTAAACCGTGAAACTGATGAAACCGGACTGAACCGAACCATAAAATGCGATTCGGTTTGGTTCTGCGGTTCGATTCAATTTTTTTATTTGGAACCATTTAAGCTCGACTCGGTTGACGATTTTGTAAATTTTGGATCTATTAGAACCGAACCGAACTGCATATTAAAAAATAATTTTATTTTATATTTAGATGATTAAGCTTTAAAGTTGGGAGATAAAATATGATTAAGAATTTATGATTATTAATACATATAGGTTATAAGTAAGAGGCAAATAGAAAAAATAAATTAGTAAACAAACATAAATATCTATTATCTCTATTATCCATTAAGAAGATAGTCTGTTGGACTAAAGAATTGGTACCAAGTTTGCAACTCTTGAATTATTATTGTTTTACTAGAAAAAGTATTAAATACTTTATTATTGATGCGTTTAGTATTCATTTAGGTGATTCTATACTTTGAAAATTTTGTACAACTATTTCATAAAGGATTTTTTTTAAATAAGTTGAAAAACCGCGGAACCGAACCGAAACATAAATGAACGGTTCAGTTCGGTTCCTAAATAAAATTTGCGGTTAATCGAGTAGAACAGAACCATATCTTTGTGTTCGGTTCGATTGGAATCCATTGGATATGAATGGATTGGATAATTTAAAAATGTGATGTAATGAATTTATATGGATTGATGGATAGTTTTCTATCCATCCATTAGGATCCATATCCAAATCCATCCAAACTCATCCAATTGCCACCCCTAGTCATAATTGATTATTTGTTTGTTAAAATCTCTTTTCCGATCAGTGAAACATGATAATCAATTAATTAAGATTAAACTTGGAATTTTAGCTCAACCATCATCATTATTTTCACATGTATTGATCCTAATTAAAATCGATGATATGAGATGCACAAAACATATTAGACTCTATCCATCATTACATCTTAGACCTAAAAGATATAAAATCAAAATGTAAACTACGACATAAGCATAAGAGCAGTTGTGAGTTTCATCTTGTGTCCTTTGTATGTATCACTATATCATCTTGTAAATTGTTGTCTTCATCAAAATCATGATATGTGTAGTCTTCAATCTCACTTGCATTTAAGCTTTCAATCTCCTCAATTTTGATGATGGTAAACCATTATGTCAAAATTCTTCGCAACATGATCAATTTTGATATGATATGAGCAAATTCTTTAAGTATGTGCTCCCCTCAACCGAAGCTCTTGTTTTTTGATATGCGGAAGATTTAATCATCTTCTAAAACCTGAAAAGATAAAGATAAACATAATCAAAGAGTAACAATAATATTTTTATGTCAACACTACGCTAGAGTTACCATTCAACAACGCTTATTTTAGATGTATAACATCACTTTCATACGCTTTCTGTTTGACCATAGTAGTATATGGTCATCACTAACAGCGTTTCCCAAACGATGTTGTATTGATTATATACCATAGCGCAACATACAAAAAGCCCTGTCATATAGTGCATTAATACAACATCGGTCATACACAAAGCGTTGTCATATAGGTCTTACATAACAGCGCATTTTATAGATCTTATTAACAACGCTTATTGTTGCGTTGTTGAAGTTCATATATTTAACAATGCAATAAAAAAATGTTGTTGTATTATTCATAAATTTTCTCAAACAACACCTTAATACAATAACGCATCACACGCTTAATACAACATCGCTTACTAGAAAAAGTGTTGTTGTAGTTATCCTTTACATCAATGCATGTCAGGGCTTCCCCTAGAATTCGTTGTTGATTTGTATAAATTAATATATGCATATACATTTATTAGCAGAACAGACATTCTCAACAACACAGACATTTATACATCCTGAATAACATAGACACGTTAATACATGCTAGAAGTTTGTTTTATTAAACATCAATACAAAATACAAACGATGAATATCATACCAATTATGTTTTGACAGAGTACATAATCAAAAATAAAAAAATTATACAAATTACAAAGAAACAATATTATACAAATTACAAATAATCAAAATTAAGCTAAAATTATACAAAGACTACTTGCATCTAATTTTTTTCCTTTTCTTTGATTGCTTTTGTCTTGTAGGGTCATCCTTGTTTGGAGGAGCATATTGATTTACTGAATGCCCTTCATCGTGATCATCTCTTGTATATAAATCATCATCTGTAGTTGGTCCACTCTCACGCGATTGATATATCCCAAAAAAAGGATCATCTTCATCAATATCTTCATATTCTTGGTCATCAATATTATTGACGATTATTTTGTTAGTTAAAAGAACAATGGACAATTTCATACCAGCTGGGTCACTAACATAGAATATTTTAGAATATTTGTTGAGCTTATGATGCTAGAATAAATGGCTCATCTTTATATCTTGGTCTATTAAGATCCACTTGCATGAACTCTAACTCATCAACTCAGAAGTCATTGCTGTTATCATCTTGATTTATTGAATGCCCTTCATCGTGATCATCTCTTGTATATAAATCATCATTTGTAGTTGGTCCACTCTCACGCGACTGATATATCCCAAAAAAGGATCATCTTCATCAATATCTTCATATTCTTGGTCATCAATATTATTGACGATTATTTTGTTAGTTAAAAGAACAATGAACCATTTCATATCAGCTGGGTCACTAACATAGAATATTTGTTGAGCTTATGATGCTAGAATAAATGGCTCATCTTTATATCCTGACCTATTAAGATCCACTTGCATGAAACCTAACTCATCAACTCATAAGTCATTGCTGTTATCATCTTGATTTACTGAATGCCCTTCATCGTGATCATTTCTTGTATATAAATCATCATTTGTAGTTGGTTCACTCTCACGTGACTGATATATCCCAAAAAAGGATCATCTTTATCAATATCTTCATATTCTTGGTCATCAATATTATTGACGATTATTTTGTTAGTTAAAAGAACAATGAACCATTTCATATCAGCTGGGTCACTAACATAGAATATTTGTTGAGCTTATGATGCTAGAATAAATGGCTCATCTTTATATCTTGGCCTATTAAGATCCACTTGCATGAACCCTAACTCATCAACTCAGAAGTCATTGTTGTTATCAACCCACATACAATAAAAAATGGCATCTGAAATATTGTGTAATCTAATTCCCATATGCGTTCAATCACTCCAAAGTATGACATGTTCGCATATATTGGGTTTCTAACTTTTGCACTTGACATGTCATTTATGTCATTTCCAAATTATGTTTTTAATGTAAGTTGTCTGCAATTAACTTTAATAGAGTGTCTTTTTTATTAAGTCATGATTTTTAGTTCAAGTTAATTTTTTTTTTTAAATCACATCAAGTAAAGCCCAAATTTTTTTAAGGCTTGAGGACAAGCCTTCATTTAAAAAGGGGGACAAGACTTGATGTAATTTATTTAAAAAATTTCTTTTTTACTAAATTGTGTAAATATGTAAAAAGTAAAATTTGTTTGTTCAAAAAAACTCACAAATTTTCAAAACCAAAAAAAAAATAGCTAAACCAAATTTTTTGAAGCATGGTCACATGATTACAAATGTTAAGCATACTTTAAATTAAGCTTTGTTTGAGCAAAATGAGATGTATGCTAAAGTTTTGTGAAAAAAATCTCATAATGTCATAACTTGAAAATTTTTGCAAATTGAAAATCAATTTTATGTAACAAGTTCTTTGCAAATATTTTTGTATAAAAAAAAGTGTGGATCCCAACCTTGTGAGGGAGTGTAAGCCAAATACAATAATTATGTGAGCTTAGTGAGAAACTTTTTGATTTTGTTTTAATCTTTCTTTACTTGGTTGCACATAAGTTGATAGAATATGATCAAGGCAAGTTCTTTCAATTAGAATGAGCCACTTGACCAAAAATGACCAATCAAAAATAGGAATATCCTTTGTTAACCCCTTTGAGCCTTAAAATAAAAATTTATTTTCAAAATCAACCCTTGAGCCTAAATATGGAAAAACAAAAATAATTTCCTATACTTTTCTAAGTAAAAAGAGAGCATTTTTCAAAAACAAGGTTGATGGACGAAATTAAGTTGGGGGGAATGGTTGGCCAAGTACCATACTGTTCAAAGAAAAATTCTCAAATCAAAAAGTAAAGTAAAAGCTCCAAAATAAAAAGGAATAAAAAGAGATTGAGAAAATTAAAGAGGAGTACAAAAAAAAGGTCAAGAAAAAGAATGAGGGGAGGAAAAATGGAAAAAAGTTGAAAGGAGTATATGTTTTTAATGTTTAATTTTTGCTCTCTTTTAACTTTGAAAGCATCTTTGAATATCTTGAAAAACCAATTTCCTTTGATAGCCAAGCCTCATTACAACCTAAACAAGCCCTTAGTGATTCTTGAAAATTTTGTGCAATCAAAGTAAGTGTTAAGATGAAAAACAAAATTAAATTCTTGCAAATCAAACAAGTTGAGTTTTGAGTGAAACACTTACCCCATTTGGTTCCACTTTTGAACTAGTGTGCAAGAAACACTTTTTTAGAAAAATATTTGCTTAGGTCAATTGTTACACATTTTTTATAACAAAAAGCATCTAAATTCTTGTTTGAAGCATTATGTGTCAAAATTCACAATTCATGAAAAATCTCATTGAAATCTATTTTTGACATGCTTGTAAATTTTGAAATCATATTGATCATCATCATCACTTTTTTGCCAAATTGATTTTTCGGATAAGTTTCATCTTTTGTTTGAGGACAAACAAAGTTCTAAGTTGGCGGGAGTTTGATAAGTGTCAAACATACCTAAAAATCATACACTTTTATGGCACTTATCTTAAGCATAATTGAGAAAAACCAACTTAAAACAATACTTTTTGTATAAAATGTCACAATTTAGTACATTTGTGTTTGTATTGTCTTTTTATGTATTTTGTAGGAAATAAAATGAAGAAAAGAAGAGAAAAGATTCATGGTCAAAAAGCAACA
>NC_032013.1:4096197-4097207 GCF_001865875.1 Lupinus angustifolius
ATGGTCAACAAAGCAAAAAAGTCAAGAAATCAAGGTGCTCAACCAGACAGTTGAGCATAGAACAAGCCCCGCTGAGTTGACCAGGATACCAGCCTGACCTGGACCAAACTGCTCAACTAGGCAGCTGAGCGGTCCTGCTTAGCTGCTCAACCTAGCACCAGACTAGGCCTGGCACGGTCAGAAATATGCTCGACACCGTCATGGCACAAGCCAAGCTGTTGAACAAGCTGCTCAGTAGTCAAACCAATCTGCTCAGCGGAGAACCAGACTCCTGGCCAGATCAGCAAGCACCAAGCCACGTCCCAGTCAACACGGTAGAAGCTACTGAACAAGCAGCTTAGCGGTGAAGTAGGTGCGATGGGCGGTGCTTACCAGACTTGACTTAACCATCAAGCAAACCATGAAGTCATCCATGACCTCACCTCAAGTAGCCCACCATAGGCTTTTCAGAAGTAGCTCACAATAGCTGGTCTCATAGTCCACAACTAGCTTTGATGAGTCATGCACAAGGAGGTGACTAAGCTACTTGGTCAAGGGACCAAACCCATGCTGAAGGGTTTGGTCAGCTGCTGAGCAGTCCAGCTCAGCGGTCTGGAATTTTTCCTATAAATAGAGGCCATTTCATTCGAGCAAAACAGATTGTAATTGAGCATTTCTTCACTAAATTCTCTCAAAAAATACTTGAAGGCATAATTCTCTCATTTAGGAATTCTTTCTTAGCAAATGAGATGCAAAAATCAATTTTGTACTCTCATTTGGAACTCAAAACCATACAATCCTCGGATGGATAGCTCATGCTCCTAAACATTTTCTTTTGAACAAGGTTATGTAATTCATACTTCTTCTTAATTTACAAAAGTTTGTATTTTAATCATTCAAGTTGGTGCTTTGGTTAATATTATTTGTTTGAGAAGAACTTAATGCTCTTTTTAGATTGATCACCTAAAAAATGATTTCAAGCCAATAAAACTACTTGTTTCAAACACTTAACAAATAAATTTTGGAGTAGT
>NC_032013.1:4097307-4157824 GCF_001865875.1 Lupinus angustifolius
GTTATCTAACAACTAACTAATCATCACTTTTATATATTAGAATACCATTAAACCGATGTTGGAATTTATTCCACAAAATCGAGATGATATTCAAAGGTACTTAATAATTATGTAATAGGTAATTGCTTCGATACCATTATATCGGCGTTAGAATTTATTCTAACAAAGCCGAGATGGGGCAAAGAAGGAATGACTTATTCACATTATTATTAAGAAAGTAAGTTGTAACTGGAATATCCTTGAAACCATTATACCGGCGTTGGAATTTATTTCAACAAAGCCAAGATGGCGAACAAAAAATAAAACCGAGTTCTCTTACTTAATCAAATAAAAGAACATAAAGAAAATGAGAGTATTAATCTTTCAACAAATTGATACTGTTGTCAGGACAATTTGTTGATAGGAGAAAACTCCCAAATAAAAATAAACACCGATCAATGCTTTCAACAAGTTTGTGTCAAAGTCTTATGATAAGGTGAGATTCATCAAATTTGTTCATAAATATCCATTCTGTGTTATTTGTAGTGTGACCTTTAGGCTTAGGGCCCAAGCCCCAAACTTCATTACAAGTAAATTGGTTTAGCTCTTTTTGCATTGCTAAGATCCAATGCTTGTTCATGATTGCCTCATCTATGTCCTTGGGTTCTAATTGAAAAAAAAATGCAACAAAATTACAAACATTTTGGATATATTTAAGTTACCACTCCTTTGTTGATATAACCAATGACATTGTCGATTGAGTGGTCCTCCATTACATTGTATGCTCATGGAAAGTCATCATGAACTTATTGTCTTGATGAATTAGTACTTTCTTCATCCTCTTCGATTTCTTTCTCCTTTTGACAATTTTTTTCCAAATATCTTTGCAACATCATTAAAAATAACTTTCTTTTCCTTTATACTATTAGATTCATAAAATAGTACATGAATAGTGTCTTCAATAGTCATAGTTCTTTTATTGTAAACTTTATATGCTTTTTATGCGACAAGTACCCTAGAAAAAATGGTTTCATTGCTTTTGCATCAAATTTGCTTAAAAATCCTTTTTCGTTATTTGGTACAAATACTTACTACCAAATGTAGGAAAATATGCAATGTTATGTTTTCTACCAATGTAGAGCTCATATGGAATTTTCTTGAGAATATACCGTATGATGATCCTACTCAACACATGGGTAGTAGTGTTAACCACATCTAACAAAAAATAACGAGGGATTTTAGAATCATTAAGCATGGTTCTAGTTAATTCATCTAAAGATCGATTTCCTTTCTACAATTTCATTTTATTGATGTGTTCTACATGCAAATAAGTCATTATGCCATCTAAAAAAGTATCAAATTCTTGACTTTTAGTGGTATTTTATGAAGAGGAAAGAGTAATGGGTATTTTAGGGAGAGGAAAGAGTAAAAGGGTATTTTAGGGTTTTAAAAAATCGAACTCGAAAATGAAAAATAAGGTGGGGTTGAAAAGTGGCTCTTAAAACCAATGATGTTTGGACCGGACTAGACAATCTATCTACTGTCTAGATTAGATGGTTTGACCGCATAACAACATTGGAAATGGTTCCGATATGCACTAAAAACAGGATAGCTATTCAGGTCGTTTTGGGGTAACATAAAATAAAATAATCACAAAGAGAGGTACAAGTGAAGGACAATTTTGAGTTTACTTTGCTCTTCAAATAAAAACTAAGGATTGAGATTTGAGAGAGCACATGCCATCTTATCATTTGTGATATTTTGATTTGTAGTATTGACATGATGATACATGTAGGCAAAGTTAACTAACGGCATAGGTTTCTTGCTATCATGATTTGGTATATGAATGGAAATGAATGACGATGTGGAACTGTAGGTGGCAGACTTGTAAATGTCATTGTGATGATGGGGATTGACCTCCTTGTTAAGAGGTGAGCATTAGAGACGACAATAGGATGAAATGGGCGCAAATAGTGCTTTCCCGTAATTTTTGTGGGTAACCGTGCAGGAAACGACTACACGTAGGTAGGGGTGAGTGTGGGACGGGTTAAGCATGTCACTAACCCATCCCTAAATATTGATTGGGTCAAATTTTGAACCCAAAATTGTCCCTAATTAGGATGAGACGCGTGAGGGACGAATCTAAAATAAGACGGGTCAAGATATTGACGAGTCTAGGTTGGAAAAGGACAAAAAGACAAAGTAGATTTTTTTCTCAAATCTTTAAGCAATCAAAATTATCATAATCAGTATATAATCTCAACCAAAACCTGCACCTACATATATCAGTATATAAACTCAACTAAAACTTGCACCTACATATATCAGTATATAAACTACAAACCATAAATTGCATCATTCAAACTAAAAACTAACACAATCACAGGACTGAAAATTATAGAAGATGTTGAAAATTTCATAACAATTTAAAATGTCAAGTGTTAACATAAGCTGAAGTGTTCTTGTAAATGATAAAAAAAACATATGAGAACTGAAATGACAATAACATGTCAATACTCAATAGTTCACATAAAAATGAATACAATAACTAATTATTAACTGAAAAATGAAACTTAAATTGTAGTTCACACAAAGTACACAAAAACTAAAAATTAATTGGTTTTCTATCAATCAAGATTCATGGTCTTGTAGGTATTTGAGTTATGTGGATTGTACATAACATATATTTATTCAACTATTCTTGATATATAACTATAAGGGACGAGTCGGGTGACCTGGACACAGACTCGAACCCGTCCTTTTTTTTACGATGGGTCTGCATCTTTTAATCGGGTATATCATTTTTTTTTATTTGGACGGGTCAGACTCGTCCCTAAGTCATCGGGTTGAGACGAGTTGGACCGAGTCTTGCTCACTCCTACACGCGGGTGCCCAACGAGTTTTATAAATATATATTATATTTTTGTTATAATCAGCATACAAAAAATAATTATTACATGAATAATAAAATTTATGTACATGTTAAATATATCATTGTATTTTAATTACTAAAATTCATTATAAAATAATAATAAAATAGATAATATATAATTATAAAATAAAAAATACAGTATATGCAAAATATTTAATTAAAAAATATATTTATAAATATGTGGGTACTCGTAGGGCGGGTATCATAATACCCGTTCCCACCTATAAAAAAATTTAATAAGTAAAAATTGCAGGTATTTTAGCATGTATTCATGAGGCGAGTTTTTTTGCCATCCCTAATGAATACTTGTTTTGTGGCTATTACATTATTTGAGCATAAAATTTACAAATTTTAGTGGTATTCATTATTTTTGTTTTTAAAAAAATTGTTAGATGTAGTAAAAGGATTCAATGTAAGAACCATAAATGTCATTCCCAATGCCATGGGTATGTGATATGGCTAGACATATTACTTATTGGGCTGAAAATTAGATCGACCAAAACTAATTCATTTATCTTTCTAAAGTTATTCAAATGTGATTACCAAGGTCATATTGAACAAGAAGGTTAATTAATATATTATTTTGAAACCAAATTATGCAGATGAAGATGAAATGTCACTAGTAATATGATTATGCACAATTGTAGAACATAAAGTATAATAGTTTTAACATGTATATTATTATTATTATTTATGTAATTGTTGATTATATATGATATTGTTTGGTCAGATCGAACGATTGAGTCAATGAACTCTATATTGAAAAGGTGTTTAGTGGGTAAGGTAGAAGAAGGTTTGTAGGCCTAAATAGGAATGTGATATAAGGATTAAAAACCTATTTTTATTCAACTTATCTCTTTTAGATAAATGGAGATGAAGATTATTAAGTGAGAGAGTCTCTTTGGGTGAAAGTGTTACGATCTAAATATGGGGATGGGTTTTTAAGGAGTGGAAGGGAGATGGATTTTGAATGCTTTAGGAGGGGTTCTTCTTTGTAGAGAGAATTAGAAGGAATAAGTTGTGGATGGGTGAATGAGGGTTTCCGAAGGTCTTTAGGCTCCAAAGCTTCTATTAAGTTATGGATAGATTTATGGGTGGAGGAAGATACTCTTAAAATCTTCTTTTCAAGATTGTTTCAGGTGGCTTTGGATGAAGATGCAACAGACGAATCCTTCGGAGAGTGGAGCCATAGGGTCTGGACTTGGAATATTCTTTGGAGAAGGAGCTTGTTCACTTGGGAGAAAGAGGAATATGAAGTCCTCTTAAAATGCATTCATGATTATGTGCTTAAACAATATGCTGATGA
The DNA here is from genome assembly GCF_001865875.1 of Lupinus angustifolius. Classification (NCBI taxonomy): domain Eukaryota; kingdom Viridiplantae; phylum Streptophyta; class Magnoliopsida; order Fabales; family Fabaceae; genus Lupinus; species Lupinus angustifolius. Next base: position 4,101,525 of record NC_032013.1, read on the forward strand.
TAGTTGGATTTGGATACATGACAAAGGTGAGCAATATTCAATAAGACATGGATATTAAATGTTGCAAAAGGAGGAAGGAAACCATGAATATGATTTTTTTCAAGATGGTTGGACAAGTAATGTTCGAACAAAGATGAAGTGTTTAGTGTAGAAAATTGGTTTGGATGAAGTATCAACTAAAATGAACTTAGCTATGAGAGGTGTCTTAGGAGTACAAGACCATCCTCGTTGTGCTCTTTGTGATGAGTTGAACAAATTTAAAAACCATTTATTTTTCTCTTGCTCAATATCCTATTTGGTTTGGCAATCCCTATATTTTAGATTTGGTCTTACATCCATTATCCATAATGATGTTAAGACTCATTTCTCAATTCATGAGAATATCGTATGAATGGAGTGGAAGAAGAAAAAGTTGTGGGTGGCTCTTTGTTTTGTTACTATTTGAAATCTTTGGCATGTAAGGAATAAAACTATTTTTAAATATTTGCAGTTCAACCTTGAGGAAATTTTGGATCTTATTTTCCTGCATTCGTATAGTCTTATCAATGTCCGTTTTCATAATTTTTCTTTCTCTTATATAAAATAGGTGTGACACCCATCAAATTATTTCTTACTTTATTATTCCTAGAAATTTAGTGAAAAAGAGTATCACTTACCCTTCTAATTTCTTTATTTCGTTTAATCAATTTTATTTCTCATAAAAAAAACAACCTATTCCAATTTTATTGTTCATCATAACATAACAGAAAAATCCTAGTAAATTTTATTCAATCCTTTGATTAATGGGCCACGTTCAAAAGTATCCTTAACCCATCCCATCAAACAATTTTTAACACTTTTTTGTTACCAGCTGTTGACACATCTAGGGTTTTTATTAAGACCTCCTTGCTGACGCTATTGTTCTTAGTTTCCGCCGTTCAGGTTCGCTCTCTCACTCACCTTCTTTTCTTCCAACTCACACAACCTCACTCTAACAATTAGGGTTTACAATGCATTATCAACACATCAATCTTACATTATTTTTGTTCCAATCATAATGTTTCGTATTTCATTCTTCAAATTTCAGATACATCTTTGCTGAATCGAGAAACCACTTTTCTACGATGAGGTGAATTCTCTTATTACCTTTGTTTGAATCATTGCGCATTAAATTTCTTATTTAATTTACCTTTGTTATTGTGATTCAGTAAGCTACAGAGTGAAGCATTGAGAGAGGCAATATCTCAGATTGTTACGAATTCAAAGGAGAAAAATCGGAAATTCACTGAGACTATTGAACTTCAGATTGGATTGAAGAACTACGATCCTCAGAAAGATAAGCGTTTCAGTGGTTCTGTTAAGCTTCCTCACATTCCTCGACCTAAGATGAAGATTTGTATGCTTGGTGATGCTCAACATGTCGAAGAGGTCTTCCCGTTATTTGTTTCTTTTTTGTAATCTCTGTATGCATTGTTAAATTGGTTAAATTAACATTCTAGTCCTTATAGATTAAGTATGGTTTTCATTTGGTCTTTACATTTTTTCAGACAAGTCCTTATTATAAATGTTTTTAAAAGAAAAGTCCTATTTGTTATTCCGAGTCGTAGCTATAACATTGTAATAATTTGTTGGGACCGAAATCATCTGAAATAGGTGACATGTTGTAATTCTCATCCTGTAGGGATTAAATCTGTTGCACCGAGGTTCATCCTCTGGAATTAGTATAAACACTAAGGACATAAACTGGACTAAATGTTAATTTAACCTATTAAATTATATAACATTAGTTTACATGCATTAAAATTTGCAAGTTTATAAGCCATTCATATTGGGATGTTCTATGTTCATTGTTAAAAATAACAAAATATTGATGATTTTGACAATGGTGGTGCACAAATTTGCTAGTGTCATATTTGCCAATGATATGCTGTATGCTACAATTGTTTCACTGGAGCATTCTTTTTATTGAATTAAGGAAGAATAATTTATTGGAGGAATTACAGTTTTTAAATTTACATGGTTTTTATGTTATATGTATACAACAGGCAGAAAAAATAGGGCTGGATTACATGGATGTGGAGGCTCTGAAAAAGCTTAATAAAAACAAGAAACTTGTCAAGAAGCTTGCCAAGAAGTACCATGCTTTTCTAGCATCTGAAGCTATCATCAAGCAAATTCCTCGTCTTTTGGGCCCTGGTTTAAACAAGGCAGGCAAGTAGCTTTGTTCATTATAATATTGGCTGTCTAAAATGTCTCTTCTCACTCCCAATTTATTTGTGTACATAGCTGGAGAAAAAGGTTTTGTATTGACTTCATTGGCTGCCTTTTATGATATGCATTAGGATTTAGGGAGAACCACTTTATCAATATTTTCTTAATCCAGAAACAGAAAATTTTGAAGAAGAGCGTAATAAGCATTACTAAATGGTAGCATTACTGATTACTGAAGTCTAATGGACTAATCTTTTTCTTCAGTTTTGTGTTTTCTTAACCCAAGAAATATGTAATTTGAAAAATTATGATTGCTGGTCTAAGTAGCAGAATCTTGGCTAGTGAACTTTGCATTTTAATTATGATTGCTTTTATTACATACATGGTATTGAAAAGGCTATGATGGTTGGAACTTCAGTCATGATAGTTTTGGCTCCTTTTATTGTATTTATATAGAGGAGGGCATGTATGCAGGTAAATTTCCAACATTGGTGTCTCACCAGGAATCATTGGAGTCAAAAGTTAATGAGACAAAAGCAATGGTGAAGTTTCAACTGAAGAAAGTTCTCTGTATGGGTGTTGCTGTTGGAAATTTGGCAATGGAGGAGAAGCAGATTTTCCAGAATGTACAACTCAGTGTCAATTTCCTTGTCTCATTATTGAAGAAAAACTGGCAAAATGTAAGTTCAGATTTGAACTCCTTGCATTACTGATACATGTCTAAATGTTTGAGTGTCAAAGTTGTCAAGTCCAAAATATTGAAATGTAGTGAAATCTGATATCACCCACCATTCCCCTCCAAAACCTAGGATCGACATAATAAGTATGTCTGGTTTTGGTATTTGTATTAGGCTCTTAGCATGTCTACGTTTGTTAAAGCATGGACATATTTGAAAATGTTCTATCGGTGCCAAATGCTGCCATAAAAAATGGCACAAGCAGCTGTTGATATTTGCATGTTGGGCTCTGTTACCCAAACTTATGGAGAGTTTTTACAAATTGCGAAATGTTTCTGCAAAGGCTCCATCCGCTGCAATGAAACCAAGGCATGGAGCGACAATTAGATGAAGACTTGAGGCTCTAACTATTTTTAGACCAATGCAATGCTTGTGGCTGTAAAGAGAATCTTGTTAAAACTTCCATGAAATTGATTGTCTTTGCCCTATTTCCCTTGCTATTCATCTTTTTACACCTCTCTTGTTTTAATGTTAAACAGGTGAGATGCTTATACGTGAAGAGTACAATGGGGAGTGCAGTCCGTATATTCTAGAGATCCATATATCTTGTGTTCCAGATACAGGGATAGTTACTAGTTATCATTGGAGAAGAAGTCTCTTTTCCCTCTATTTTTGGAGTAAGACATAATTATTTTATGTTCTTTTAACTTCAGATCATTTTGATATAAATTTTTGTTTGGTGTTAGACAATTTTGTTCAATCTGATTAATTGGTGACTGATTTTAAATTATTTTTTCAAGTACATCTGATATCTTGTCATTGACCACCGCAATATTGTGGTTGCGGCAACTGCTGCAACCACATCATATTGTAATTGCGGTGTGACACAAATCATAATGATGCAGTGCATCAGGCTACAATGCAACTGCAGCAAATCATATTTGGGTCGCATTAGGTTGCGTTGAATCATATCTAATTCAAAAATATTTTTTTAATTCACAAAATAATTCACATCGCAAGCCTGTCATTTGCACTGTAACGATCACAATTATAGTAACTGTAACTATGATAGCGATCGCAATTTAAAACATTGGTTCCACATTATCGAAATTCAACATTACCAAAGTTTACTTGGGGTGTTCTTGAATTGACTGAGTGCCTCACTGTCTACAACTTTTTGTGTTGATAATTTTGAATATCTACTTTATCAACAAAATAAAATTGAATGTCTTTTTTATCGAAGTTTGGACTTCAGGTGTTTGTGGCATATATTTTATGTTTTGATGATACTTTATGATATCTACATAGAAAGCTAGCAGAGACTCATTTTACCGGTTATGAAAAATCCAGTGTTAGTGAAAATGGGACTGTCTTGTTTTACTGGAAAACCAGTGAACCGGTCCTCATATTTGTCTGATATAATAATTATACTGTTTATGTAATTATATTAGTCAAAATTGGCCAGTTATGAATTGAACTGTATTGGTCTGTTTTTTATTTATAATGAATATTTTTTAATGAAAATGACATTTTTTATCAAAGTGTTATTGAGATCAAACATTATTATCTTTGTTTATACTTTTGAAATATGATATACTATAAAGTTACTCATTTTGTTTTAATAAATAGTGTAAATAAAAGTAATTATTGCCTTCTTTATTAATTTTTCAACAATAGTATTAATATAATATACATATTTACTTTTAAGGACAAAACTTAGGTACTAGTGACCAATTATTGCTGGACACATAATTTTTTTCATCTCCTCACTAAAGATACTTTAACTCACTCTCTTTCTCTCTCACTACAACTTACTACCTTTCATTCCTTTATTGAAATTTCACTTACAAAGGGAGATTTCAAGCTTCCCCTTTGAAAGGTTCTATATGCTTTTCATCATTGATTGCTCATTTTTCTACATGCATCTCAGTCTCCTCATCTTACATGGTGTGGTAAAAATGTCACAAAAGCATGCCAATTAAATAGAAATCAAGACGAAAAAGAAAATCTGAAAGAAAGAGCTTAATCTGTATTGCAATTTTCTAAATCATCTACATATTTGTCATCACACGTTCTCTTTGCAAATGCATTTCCGTCGTACTCTGCTGCATCATCTTCATCACCTTCATCACCGTTACATTTTCTTTTTGTGTTTTTGGGGAACACGCGAGTCACTGCACCATTTCATCATCACCATGTATCCTATCAAACCGAATAGGGCGCACCTTTATGGCGTTTCCTACAAGTGTCTGGACCAAGGCACTCAACATAAGGACCCTCTACCTGAAGCATCAGAAATCACCAAAGAGAAGAAAAAAAATTAAAACAAGCAACAACAAAGAATGGTGTTTTTTTTATACAAACAAGGAATGATGTTTGGGGAAATTTCAGATCTCCCTCCGTGAGTAAAATTTCAATAAAAGAATGAAAGAGAGTGAGTTATATAGTAAGAGAGAACAGGGAAGATGATACAAATTGAAAAAAATTAACAGTGTTAAAATATCTTTAGTAATGAGATGGAAAAATTACATGTGTCCATCAATATTTGATCATTTAAACCACTTGTAACTAAGTTTTGTCCTTAATTTAACTGGCATGGATTTAATATAGTACAGTAATATGTCTATACCATAATACTAGTGTTATAATCAGCTTGATAACCGTTACAATATTAATAACACTCGAAAAATTGGACACAACTAACCCACTTATTTCTTCTAGGATCATAGGATATTATAATTATGCCAAATAAGTTTGTTAAGGTCTAGTTGAATTTTGGAGGAAAAAAATGTAAAGAGAAAGTTTAAGAGTAGTGAAATATACTGATGAGATTACTACAAAGCCTTCTATTTCTCTTTCATCTCCTTCAAAACTCAACTCACAAACAAGTTGTAAGCTAGGATTTGGGTTTTGGTCAATTATATGTTGATTTTTTTGTTTGATGAATGTAATATATGTGCATTGATAGTTTAAAGATTTACACAAAGTCAGTGTATCATCCACCTTTCATTTGGATTATTATTATTTTTTTGAAGAGTTAATGATGATTGGAAATGAATGATAAATAATACAGTGATAGTGTAAAATACTTATACATTGTTAGTGAATATATGTTTTTCACTTCTTTGATATGGTGTTTTCTAATTTCAACATATGTGTTTACGCCTTTTAAATGTCTAGTTAGATAGCTATTTGCTTTTTGTACAGGGATATTTTCATAAAAATCATTAATTTCGATGTATGAAATTACTCAGGCAAGAAGAGCGATAAAAGAATGGAGAAGATAAGGGATAAATGCAATGTGTCCGTTGGAAAAAATGGAGTCCTAATTCAAAAGTAGCTTCATTCTTAAGCTACTAATTCTGAGGTAGCATCATTCTTAAACTAAGATTGGGATAGACGAAGAATAGGATAATACACAATATGATTGTCATTCACTAAAAGATGAATATTAATTCATAATACTCCCTTCGAAGACTATTATACAAAAAATGTCTTGTTAAAATCTTACTAGAAAAAACCTTATGGGACAAAAAACTTACTGAAAGAAAAATAGTATATTATCCCAGTAGTAGAAGATGATCTATGTATACTAACATCCTTATTGTTAGAGGTGATGGTGATGCAACTTTTAACTAACTAAATTATACAAATATGTACCTTTTAAATCAATTTGGATGTCTAATAGAATCCAACATAACAGAAGAAATTGAAAAAATACACCCTAGAAGGATTATATGATAGGATCCCACAGGAAGCTAAGAAGATAATAGAACAAGAAGGATATAGTAGTAGAAAAGAAAGCATACAAGAATTAGCAAAACCCCTAACGCAAAAATTATATGAAACCAAAAGAGATATTAAGCATTTAGCTGAAGAAATAAAATTCATAAAAATAGTATAAAGAGGATTATGGAACTATAGTGAGTAAGAAACATAGTAGAACTGTTATACAAAATCCCCAAATTAATATGATGAAGATTTTAGAAAAGGAAATATGTAACAATATGATGATTACAGAGCAAATGATTAGATCACAACAATTAAATGAGGTAACTATAGGTACCAGGACAAAAGTAGAATAAATACAAAAGGAACAGGAAGTTATAAATAATAATTTATGGACTATATATGAACAAATTAAGAAAATAGAAGAAAAAAGATTGGAAGAAATAAGGATATACATACAAGAAAGAGAACAAAAAGTGAAACAAATAATAGTGCAACAAGATATAGAAGAAGAAATAGAAGATTTAGACAATAAGTCGAGAAGTATATTAGCAAAACAAGTAAACCTATTAGAAACAAAGAATGACAATTTTTTAAGAAAATTATTAGTTTCATGGGAAAAAGAAAAAAAAAGGAAATTACAAATAAACATGACGAATGTTCTAGAAGAATTAGACGAAGATAATATAGGTGAAATAGAAAGAACAATGGAAGAAGAAGAAGAGTTAAAAACTTAGAAGAAATAATGAAAGATATGACATATATACAACCAAGAGATTCATGAAATTCATATAGATGATATCTTGATATTTTCAGACAAACAAGAGATTCATGAAATCCATCTAAAAAAGTTTATGACAGCCAAAATATCTAAGTTAGCTGGGGAATATAATAGATCAAATAAAAAAATGTGTCAACATTTGTCTAAATTATTTATACTAATTGATGCTAATGTAAGATGAATTATTTATACAGATACATTAGAGAATTATTCGGAAGCAACATTGTATCATGAGAATGAAATGAAAGAAGAAGTAATAACAAGATATTGTAGTGAAATATTTAATGATAGTTTGAGAAAATGCACTCCACTTGGAAGGAATTTTTAGAATAATAAACGTTATACAATAATTTGAGTTATTTGTAGTAAATACAATTTTTTTTATTAAGGACAGATAATACTTAAGTAAAGCACCGACTAGATAAAGGAATAAAAACCAATAGTTTGACGAAGAAAAATTGATTAAATGACAAAGTGATTTGGCTCACCATGACTAGGAAATTGAATACATAAAAGGAAGAAATAATTTAGTAGTAGATTATTTGAGTAAAATAGAAGAAATTTATTAACGATTTTGTTACAGATGGCAAAAAATCTTAATATGAAGAATACAACTATGTAGAATACAAACTCCACTTTGCAGAATACAAATATCCAAGGAGCTACAGGAACTACAATAAATCTAACTATGTCCCTCAGCGGCCAACTAGATAGAAGGCTTAGTACTATGGAAATGAATCTCCAATTAGTCCATGCCTAGTTGACTACAACTATTGAAAATTTAACGACCTCATTTAACGAGAGTATCCAAAACATTATCCTATCACTATCCAATATTAGATCACAAATGACAAGCCAAAACAAAACAATCAAAGAAATAGCTACCCATACTGATTTTAAAGAGCCTGCATCACCACAAAAATTATTAACTTCCAGCCAAATAATGTTATCAGCCTAAATAATAAAAATCCAACAAAAAGGAAAAAGAAAGAAATAACATTCGTCTAAAGTAGTTCCAGTAATGTTAGACCCCAACCAAAACCCAAAAAAGACTGGCCCATACCACTTTTAACACCAAGGAACAATATGACTATCTAATACTATTATTAAGAAAATTAAATTGCACCAGATTTCCAACAACAACTATTAAATATATCTCTCACTATTCATTTAATAAAACAATTATTTATCCTGAAACAAGTCCGAAATTAGTAAAAATATTATTCAGTTATGGATTAATCCAAACTATCTATCCCTCAACCAATATGTATGAATTGTCACTATTGTCAAAGTCAATTCAAGAAACAGCAAAACATTATATCAATATTGGAACTCAATATAAAGTATATGTCAGATGTTATTCTACTATAGCAACAGTAACCCCAGATAAATTTATCGCCCAATAAATCTAATTAGATTTGGAATTACAACTGTCTCATTTGAATATGAGCAAGAAACATAGTTATTTATTGAAGACCATGAGAATTTTGAATACAAGCACCATACCATCAGATCCACAAATTAGAAATAATTTTTCAAGAAACACTGAGAACTTTGAAAGACAACAAAGAAGAGAAATGGGTCTATTTCACAGGACCAACTATGTGTATATACTCGGTAGGAAAAGATCTAGAGGAGCCCAAAATTCAACAGTTGATACAATAAAATTCGAACAAATATGATGGATTTACCACCAAGGACAAAAAAGTTAGCATGCTGACTATTGTCTGGATATCTAGAGTATAAGTGCCCAATATGTGAAGAAAGAGAAAACACTATTGACTATGAAGAACCATCAACCAATTTAAAATTCTCGGGTAAAGCATCTTCTGGGAGAAATAATTATGGAACATGACAAAGAACTATGGCTAGGAGTCTGAAAAGGCACATGAGGGCCTGAAGGAGTGAACAATAGACTTTGAAAAGGAAAATAATAATCTGAAAGATTTCCACTATGAATGGTAGACAAGATGTGACACCACTAGCAAGGTCACGTGAAGGGAGCTAACTAGGGTCGAAGAAATGAAAAATATGGGTGTAGAATAAAGCTATTAATATTGACTTATCATTACACAAATATTATCAAAATTATTTTAAGTTTTAACTTAAATATAATCATAACGTTTAAGTCTTTAATCAATTAAAATTATTATCAATTATAAGACAACAAATGACAACCATAAAATTAAATTATAGAATAAAAGAGCGCACATGTTACAGGTGCATTTGCAGAGTTAAAAATGTAGGTGAACATATTTACATAGTTAAGTGAGAAAAATATACAAAACGATCCCATTTATTTTTTCTTTGTTCCAAATCTTAACTCATATATTAATCACCACTTGCAACTTTCTTAGAATCAAATTGAGTTATTGTGCATTTATTCACATTTAAATTGCAATGAATGAAATCGAATTTTGTTAATAAATATTACCTTAATAATCATGTATTATTACATAATTTTTAACAAAATTATTTACAATTTTAACTGAAAGATAATCATATCAAATTATTATTATTATTATAATAAGAAGACAAATGGAAAACATAAGTTTAAATTATGGGATAAAACACAATGAATGAATAAGGAAGGGAATGAATAAATGTAAAGTCACATTCCTATTGTTCAATAAAAAATGACCCTAAGTATTATTTTTTTGTTACAAATTTTAAATGATGCATTAATCATCACTTATAATTTTTTAGAATCAAATTGGGTTATTATCCATTTATTCACATTTAAATTGCAATGAATGAAATCAAATTTTGCCTTATATTTAAGAAGAATGAATGAGATGAGAGACTTTCGGAAATTTGAGATGCAACTGATAAGAATGAGGACAGAAGAGTTAAGAAGAATCATTGAAATAAGATTATGCTCATAAATATTACATTAATGTTGACCTATTATTACACAATTATTATCAAAATTATTTTAAGTTTTAACTGAAATATAATCATAGCATTTAAGTCTTTAATCAATTAAAATTATTATCAATTATAAGACAACAAACGAAAAACATAAGATAAAATTATAGAATAAAAGAGTGCACATGTTACCAAGACATTTGCATAGTTAAATATGTAGATGAACATATTTATAGAGTTAGGTGAGTAAAATAAACAAAACGATCTCAATTATTTTTTCTTTGTTCCAAATCTTAACTCATATATTAATTATCACTTGCAACTTTCTTAGAATCAAATTGAGTTATTGTGCATTTATTCACATTTAAATTGCAATGAATGAAATCGAATTTTGCTAATAAATATTACCTTAATAATCATGTATCTTTACACAATTATTAACATAATTATTTCAAATTTTAACCGAAAGATAATCATATCAAATTACTATTATTATTCAATGTTATAAAAACCGGATCGGACCGGCCGGTTCAACCGGGAAACCGGTGAATCGGTCTCCTAACCGGTACGGTACAGATGTTGAACCGGCCAAGTATCAAAACTGGTCAAAAACGGTCAAAAACCGGTCAAACCGGTCGGTATTTGATTAAACCGGCCGGTTTATACAAAGATATATTTTTTTTGAAAAAAAACCTTCAAAACTTAAAAACTCATTACAAGGTGACCCATTTTTCCAACCCTTCTTCAACACTTCAAGATACATGCTTCCAATGCATACTTAGATTACACATTTTGGTTCCTAACATTCATGTGTAATCTCAGTGATATTTGTGTAATCTTGAAGTACTGTTTGAAGATAAGATTTGGTGCAAAAATATAATATCGATATAAGACAACTTTGACTCATTGATATTAAATGTTAAAACTCCAAATTTATTTGTTTTATAAAGTGAGTTAGGAACTTCTGTCATTTATTTATATTTTGCGGTTGTAAAGTGAGTTAGGAACATTTGTTAAGTTAGGTGTGTAGATATTGCTATCATCTTTTTTCCTTTACGCTTACATTATGCTCGATGAAATGCCAAGTTAAGGCATATAGAAATGACAAAGTTAAGGCATATAGACTTTGGATTTGTAATTTAGATTTTCGATTTATTAAAGTTGTTTGTTTATGAGAATTCTTACTTTGACTATAAATATGGATTATAAATTTTAGTATCTACATATTAGATAATTTTTGTTACAGGTTTACACTTTACACAGACATATATATATAAGCATGTATGTCCGGTTTAACCGGTTTAATCCCATGCGGTTTAATTACTGAACCACTGGTTGAACCACTAAACCACTAAACCAGTACCCTCACCGGTTTGATGACCGGTCCGGTTTTAATAACATTGAAAATGATCCTAATTATTATTTTTTTGTTACAAATTTTAAATGATGCATTAATCATGACTAATAAATTTTTTAGAATCAAATTGAGTTATTATCCATTTATTCACATTTAAATTGCAATTAATGAAATCAAATTTTGCTCATTAATATTACATTAATGTTCAATGTCATTCCACAATTATTATCAAAATTATTTCAAATATTAACTGAAATATAATCATTTTAACTAAAAGATAACAATATCATTCAAGTCCATAATCAATTGAATTATTATCATTAAATTATATAATGAAACACAGTGAATGAATAAGAAAGGGAGTGAACGAATGTAAAACCACATTCCTATTGTTCAACACAAAATGATCCTAATTATTTTTTATTTGTTCCATCTTCAATGATGCATTAATTCTCACTTGCAAATTTCTTAGAATCAAATTAATTTATTGTCCATTTATTCATATTTAAATTACAATGAATGAAATCAAATTTTACTCATAAATATTACATTAATATCAATATATTGTTACACAATATTATCAAAATTCTTTCAAATATTAAGTTAAGTATAATCATAGCATTTAAGTTCATAATCAATCAAATTATTATCAATATTACTACAAGACGACAAATGACAAACGTAAGATTAAATTATGGAATGAAATAGAATGAATGAATAAGAAAGTGAGAGAACAAATAGGAAGTCACATTCCTATTGGTGAATGATGGTGAAATTTGATGAATCATAACCTGAGTTTTTATTATATTTATATATTTGTGTAATGAAGAATGAAAGATTGTGTGATGAAGAATGAAAGAATGAATCATAACATAAGTAACATATAGAATCAATATTATGCTAATAGATGAACCACAATGTAAAACAAAAATAAAAAAATATAGAATCAATGTGATGCTACTTTTGCTCAAGATTAGGTAGCAAAATGACATTTTAACAATTTTTCTAGAAAATTAAGGAGAAATGACGAAAATACCAAAGTGTCAGAGATTATTTACTTTTTTCTTCCTCTTTACGATCTCGTCATTGTTCATGTCATTTTCAACATTACAATAATAATTATTTTGAATAGAAAATTCTATAAAATAACATATCTACAAAATAAACAAAAAAAGATTTTAATACAATATCTTCAAAGAAAAAAAATCAATGAATAGATCTACATGCACGAAATCATTTTAAAATAAGAAATTTTGAAATGGAAGAATGATATAAACCAAGAAGAGAAAAAAATGGTTGAAGAAAAGTAGAGTAATGAAATGAAGGAGTGAAAGAGAGATGAAGTTCTGTAATTAGTAATAAAATGAGAGAGAGAAAATATGGAAGAAAGAAGAAGAATAAAATACAAAAAAATGTATCAAGAGATAATAACAAATGTTATGGTGTGGTAAGGTGTATTGGAGTTGATAAAATTCTTTGAGTGATAAAACTTTTATTGTGAGTGTGACATGTGTCAGTTTAAGAAGGTGATGACACATGTATGTGAGATAATTTTTTTTTGGTTATATATATAGGTAATAGATAGATAGATTATTTTATTATTATTTTTTGTATTATTATTCTATTATTATTTTTGGTATTATTACTGACAAAATTAAGGTCACAAGGCATCAGTGGCAAGCAACTTACGCCTACACAAATCAGCTTCTTTTCGGCTTCCAGACCAGCCACCGCCGTCATTCCCCTATCTCTATTGCAGCATAGAATTGCTTTGAAGGTTGAGAAAATGCATAATCTCTCCGCAACTCGGATCTCCAATTCCTTCCCGTGTTTCCTAAAACCCCCATTCTCTGTCCCCACGAAGATTCCTTATGTTACGCTCATGCCTCCTTCAACTTCCAGTAACTTCCCTCTCCCTCTCTCTCTATATTATTATTTTCTTTCTCTCCCATTTTTCTTATCTATTTTTTCTTCTCAATAGGGAAATCTCTACCTTCTATTCACTGCGCTGTTCGTTTCCGTCCCTGTATCGACATACACAAGGCATGCCACCCCTTTTTACTTTCTCTGTTATTTTCTCTCTAGTCATTATTTCATTTTTTGTTCATTATAACCAGGGTATCGCTGATCTAAGGAACTAATCTCTTTCGAAATGTACTGGGTGTATCTGTCTCTCCCGATAAATATGACTCACATGAATTCAATTTTTTGCAAAAATCCACTTAGGCCTTATACTGCTACACATTTCATATATTTATACACATTATAGAAGATGCGATTACTAGCAATGCATAGATAGGCCAGGACCTGATATTTTATTTTCTGGGTTACGTGTGAGAAAAATGAGCCTTAGTTTACAGAAATTCACCTAACTTCTGGAAAAAATAATATCAATTTCTATAATATATTTTAAATTTAAAGGAAATTTATGTAACATTAGTCCAAAAAGTATACTACACTCAAAACAAGGGCTTACACAAACTACAATTTCTCCAAGTTAATTAATGAAATGGTAATATAAATTTTAACAAAGACACCATCCTACAATAAACATTCAAATAAAAAAATGGAGCCCATACAAAATGGGCCATGCTGCACATGTAGCAGGGTCGGTCCTATATTTGAGAAAAAGTTGAGTTATCATATGTAATGGAAAATATAGTAAAATCTCGTCTTATGTAGTTTAGGCATCTTTAAGGAAGACCCTTAGTAGCTATGGTAAGAACCATAGAATAGATCAAATGGAGGATTATTATACAAATATGTAATTATTATGAGTGAATGCATTAGATAGAAAGCTGCCATAGAAAATTTCTACAAAATATGGGAAAATTTCACCTTACAGGGTTTGACTCAAAGAAGCCACGATAAGAAGAATAGATCAAACGAAGAGCATTTGCGATAGTTATAGCTTTATAGGTAGAGAGAGACCAATAAAAAACTAATGGTGTGAAACTATTAAGAAGGATTTAGATTCTAGTAGTTTGTTGATAAACGTGATTTATGATTAGCCAATTATGCAACCATTTGATCCATATAGTTACTCTAGTGTTATTTAGTAGCACATGAAGGGGGTAATATTGAGCTGCTTTTTATGTTATGGTTATTTTTGGGATTCTATTTATTGTAGGGATTAATCTGATACTCATGTTTATTGTAGGGGAAAGTGAAACAAATTGTTGGTTCGACCCTTCAAGATTTGAAAGGGGACGAGTCGAATCCTGTGACCAATTTTGAATCTGATAAGTCAGCAGCAGAGTATGCTACTCTTTACAAAGAAGATGAACTTACTGGTGGTCATGTCATCATGCTTGGTGCAGATCCTTTGAGCAAAGCTGCTACCCTTGAAGCATTGCATGCTTATCCTGGTATAATCAATACTTTCTTAATTTGTTTCCATTTCCCCCCAATAGTTAGAGGTAGAGGAAGATTATGAAAAACTATAGTTGAAACCTTTAAGAAAAGTTTAGATTTCAATGGATTTTATATAGATATGATTTATGATAGAAGTCATGATATCTATAAGAGGTTTTGCATTATTAGTGATCATATGGTGTTACTATGAAGATTACACTAAGGGTCAACATTGAGTTTTCACTTGTTTACATTGATCTTGGATATGTTTATTGAGCATATCCAAGAATCAGTGCCACAAAGCATGCTTTTTGTGGATAATATTGTCTTAGTTGGAGAATTGAGAGAGGAATTAAATGGGAAGTTAGAAATGTGGAGACAACCTTTAGAAGCTCATGCTTTCGAATAACTCAAAATAAGACGGAGTATATGGAGTGCGTGTTTTGCAAGAGGCAGACATAACCTACTGTAGAGGTAAAGATTGTAGATCATACGTTACTACAAGTCACTAATTTAGATGTCTTGGGTCAATCATATAACATGATGCGAAATTAAGGTAGATGTAAACTATAGGATTCAAGCGGGATGAACGAAATGGCAGAGTGCATCAGGTGTTATATCTAATAGAAAGGTGACACTCAAACTTAAGGAGAAATTTTACCTTACAGCTAGAAGATCCACAATGTACGTGACCGAAAGTTAGGTGGTAAAATATGAACAAGAGTTTAAACTGAATGTAGCGGAAATAAGAATGTTGTGTTGGATAATTGAACACACTAGACAAGATAAGTTAGGGATGTACGCATTAGGGAGAAAGTTGGGGTAACTCCTATTGTAGAAACGATGATAGAATCAAGCCTTAGGTAGTTTAGTCATGTGTGGAGGAGACCGTTAAAAGTCCTAGTAAGGAGATTAGATCAAATATTGTTTAGTATAGACATGTGGACACCAAAAAAAACCATAAACAAAACAATTAGGAATGATGTGATACACATGGACAACATTGCAACCGCAATATTGGGCCACATCAGATGTGGTATGCAATCTAATACAATGACTTGAATTTAAAGTACTTAGTCTTTATACCTATGTTGTGCCTTTATGTTTCCCGTTAATGTATAAAGTAACTCAGGATCAAATTCAAACTCCAAATTAAAAGCTACTGAATTTGGCTTAAATAATGGATATAATTATATGGCTAATGTCAAATAGCATGTTTTTTGTAATTTTTGGTGAGAGTTGTCTGAGTTCTGGTTGACCATTTTTGTTGACGTGAGACTTTGTATGGCAGTTAGCCTTAAAAGTGTTTATGATCTGTTTTGACTCCATCCTAACATTTACAACCATAAAATGTCTGTCATAACAAGATCACCATGTGAATGGCTGCTTTCAAGTTATTTCGCACCCGTTTGTCTTTTATGGTTGATGATATGTTTAAAACTTACAGATTTTTCCTCTGTTGAACTTACGGTGGAGGACTGATAAAATTTAGGGGGTTTGCAAGTCGGAGGGGGAATAAATTCTGAAAATTGTTTGAGTTACATTGAGAAAGGAGCAAGCCATGTCATTGTCACATCTGTAAGTTTTATCTCTTGTATCTTCCTTTAGGTTGTTCAGCTTTTTAATTCTGATCCACATTTTTTTATGATAGAAAAAATACTTTCTTTGATTAGAAGAGTACAATGAAAGAGGATAAGATATTCCTACAAACAAATAAAAAATAAACAGTAATTCCTCCCATTACTATTTGTCCATTGAGAAAACATGGCTCACTAAATAGGTCTGCCTTTTGAATTCACTGTGAAGTACCTTTTACATTATATGTATGGCCTGGTCTGCAATCCAAACAGTTTCCCCTTCATTTTGATGTGTAGTTTTTTTATCTAGATTTTGAAAAAGAAAACAAAAAAAGACTCATTCTTTTGTTAAGTGGCACAACATTAATCTACATGTGGATCTCCAATCTTGATATGTTTAAACCCATCCTGTGGATTATATTATTGAAGAGACCAGTTGTATTGCATCTATTTCTGGAAAATTGTTTACTGCGTTTACTGATGTCTGTCTTTGCAGTATGTATTCAGCAATGGGCAAATGGATCTTGAAAGGTTAAAAGATCTTATTCGAATTGTTGGAAAAGAGAGGCTTGTGTTAGATCTCAGTTGCAGAAAAAAGGTACAAATGGTTCTCTTTTCATTGGAAGGTAAATTGTGTCTCAGAAAAGGTTATACTGGAACAAAGATGAAGTATTTTAATACAATCCCAAAAAGTATTCAAATTTCCCATGTAATCAGTCATTAGCAAATAGTTACATATGTTGACATTTTGATATACATGTTAAGAGTCAATTCAATTTTATTACGTTATCTAAATATTCTAACTCCAAATAAAAAATGAGATTGTGTTAGGTAATTGATTGATAATTTAATAGTATGTTGAATATTTATGACATGGAAAGAAATGGTTATGTTTATGTTTTCAATTGTTCAGGATGGTAAATATGCAATTGTCACTGATCGATGGCAGAAGTTTAGTGATGTGTCACTTGATGCAGAAGTAATGCAATTTCTTGCTAACTTTGCTGATGAGTTTCTGGTTCATGGTGTTGATGTTGAAGGGAAGAAGTAAGTAATAATTGTTAATGTCTTAAGATAACTACATATAAGGACAAAGATTCTGTAAGTAGAATTAATTAGAAAAGTAAGAATTCCATATCATGCAAAATAAATAATAATATACCCCTGGAAGAAATAGAAACATGTTCTGCATGCTACTTGTTCTGTGTATTTCTTGGTTTCTTAATTGACACCGGAAGACATGTTATAGTTATTTACATTCTATTCTGGCCAGGTCTGGCCCTAGGCAGGTGCAGCAAGTACCACCGCCTAGGGCCCATGATGATGAGATGCCCATTTTTAAACAAATACCCTTAATGAAAAGTGTAGATCTCATAGCCACACAATTTCCTCAATCCCCATAATAAACTGTGTATGAAAAAGTCTTTAATGAATTTAGGCCTAGTATTTTTTCCTGCATCGAGTCTCGAATATGTGAGTACTAGCGTTGGTCTCATTTTCTGTATAAATACTAGTTTAATATTGAGCCTGCTTTTTCTACTATTGGACAGGATCCAAGTTTCTTATGTTAAATGTTGACAATTGATTTGAAAATAAGATGCATTTAAATGCTCCCACTTGACATTTTGTCTCAAGTGAACTGGACTGGTCAAATAATATTTTACCAGTTTTATTTGGAATGCTTAAAATATCAAATTTGAACTCAACCTGCGCTTCTGTCTGAATGCCATCAAAGTAGTTTAACTGATGATAATGAATCATTTTTCCATTATCGTTTTGTGCTTAAAGAAATTGTTTCAGAATTAGACCTAATCATTTTGGAATTTATTTGATCAGTTAATAGCTATCAAATAAAAAGATGCTTTTGAAAAGATACTTCAGTAGAATGCATTGGATTTGGTATATGTTTACTCGGCTTATCATTTTAATGTCTTCTTAAATCCAGTGTTAATTTGATAAAATCTCTGTCTCTCTCTCTCTATATATATATAATACACCAATCAAAATATTCTGCAAGTGTATTTTAAATTATCCATTCCATAGTTATCTTAAAATCTTGATTAAAGAATATATGTAGCATTCAATGGCTTTGTTCAAGGTCAGCGAAATTTATAAATCAATATGTGAAAAGCACAACTCCATGTGCATGCATTGAGTATTTGACAATACATCTCATGTTAAACGATTGCTCATTTTAGGTTGGGAATTGATGAAGAGCTTGTGGCTTTGCTTGGCAAATATTCACCGGTTGGTAACTGTCTTCAGCTACTTTGATTTTATCACAAGCTGTTAACTTTTATGTTCAATTGAGTTTTTCATATTTCTTGAATATCATGATAAGTGAAGGATTTGGGGGAAAATCTTATTCATGCGTGAGCATAGTAGTTAAGATCGCAATATAACTTATAGGGTCAGTAAATTTTACGAGTTTTCAAGAGCTAGCGAGTCGCGTGCCCACTCTGAATGCAATCTCACCACCACCAGTGAGATCGTCGAGGAAGATCGTAAAATCGTTGACTCGTGATTTTCTATTTTTATGGCAAAACCCCTAAATTGCAAAATCCCCAACTTTTAAACCCATATAGAAGGGGAAACCCTTGGCCCACAATCATTTGACCTGCCCAAAATTCTTCTAAACCCTAAATTGCAAAATAACAAATATATCATAACCAAGATAGAAGTAGAAGCTACAACCACAACCAAAAGCTCCCAAGACTTTATTTTCAAGTTTCTTTATTATCATCTTTATCTTCAACATATTTGTTTTCCTTATTCTCTCTAAAGTGATGTTCTTTCTCTCTTTTATGTTGTACTGTGTAATAAGAGAAAAATGGTGCTCACTCCTTTGTTATGATCTCTCTCTTTTTTTTATGTGCTTTTGTTGTGTTACACTTTTGTTAAATTTTGCTTTGTACGTGTCACTGTTAGCACTAAGGTTGACTTTTGTTCCACTTTCCACATACATACTATTATAATATACGTGTAGCTTACATAATGTTTCCGCATAAAATAAGGTGTAGCTAAATGATGTTTCCACTTTTTGCTATCAAACACTTTAGTTGATTGTGTTGACATGTTAGTTTTGAAATTATGTGAGACCTAATATTTTTGTATGCATATATTTTCATGTTGGAAATTTAAGTTTTATCAAGTGGTACTTGTTAATTTTGTTTTTTTATAGCAATGGAGAGAACAAGTTTTTATTATTTTGTGTATATGTATGTTAAAAAAATTAATATTTGGTAGGATCTTACAATCCGTGTTACGATCACACATTTTACGTTTTTATCTACCCCTTCCGATCTTACGTAAGGTCTTGATCTTGTCAACTATGTGCATGAGTTCGTCATGTAATAGATTATATATTATAACCATTGAAGGTATGGCTCGGAAGCAATCTCATTAAATCTTGTTATGTGAGTTCCTGCTAAGGATGCCAAATATAAGAAAATCATGTTTCACTATTTGAATGGTTATGGCTCTAGAGTGCTGTCTGACCAATAGAAACTTATGTTATGCCATATTTACAGTGTTTCTCTTAGAAAATCGTGTGGAGTATGAACACTATCGATCTATTTGGTTGTCAGATTCCTGTTACTTATGCTGGTGGTGTGACTGTGATGGCTGATCTGGAGAGAATAAAGTTGGCTGGGATGGAGCGTGTCGATGTTACTGTGGGCAGTGCCTTGGATATTTTTGGGGGCGAGATGGCTTATGAACAGGTTGTGGCTTGGCATGCCCAGCAAAAGGTCTCCATGGTTTAGTTAGTAAGATCCAGACTCATTGAGAGCCGGGGCAGGTGAGCATGGATTTGTTAAATTGTTTCTCTAAGTTTATAAGCATGTATCTGGTGATTTTTCTGTCAATCTATTTATGATTTCAGCATTTACCCCAATCATTACCTTATCATGTGATTCTGATTTGTGATTATAATCCCCCACTGTGCTTATTTGCATCTTTTTGATGTATAAGTTAGAAAACACATGTAGATTTTTTCCATGTTCCAAAATCTTTTCTTTAAAATGTTAACATAGCATTGTTTTATGTTTCTGCATATTAAATGCCACAAGTGGATTATAATTTCAGTTAGCAAGTTTTTTAGCAATTGTTTTCTAGACATAGAAGTTTACTTGCCATCAAAATGTCTTTTAAGTCTTCTATGATAGGGTTTAGTCTGTGATTCTTCCCCTATCACCTTTTTCCCATCTCACCAGTCTTATTCTTTCTCCATGCCTCTCCTTCCAGGATTCTGGTTACATATGTCGTCCACATTAACATGCCAACACCCTTGATCAAGTTTCTGTCATGGATTGCCATATAAGTCGCGGTTTAGATTCCGATGCTATAGTTGAATCTGCAGTAATCATATGTCCAGGATTTCAGACTGGAAGTAGAATTTGATGCCTAGACGTTTTTTTATGATTGTGGTATTCTGTTCAGTTTTCACCAAGCATATCTTTAAAATAAGAATGTACCCATCCTTATTTGATCTAGTGCATAAATATGTTAACCCACTAAATAATTCAAGGGTAGATACCCATTCACTTAATCATTTTAGAAGGATGCTCACTTTTCCCTCCATTAACATGGTCTATCTAATCTCTTTCCAATGACCAGTTTTCTCAAATTAGTTTTTCAATTTATACAATTTCAATAAATAGGTACCCACTTTTCCTTTTATCCAAAACAAAATTAATTTTCTTGCGGCTAGGTTATGTTTGGATTCTTAATGATAGGATATGTTTGGATTCTTAACGATATGTTGATTATTTTATGATAGAATAAATTAGAGTTTCAATTCCATGATAGGACTATTAGTATTCTAAAGTATCTATTCACACTTCTCATTCACTAATTAAAATTTTAGTTTTTTATTTTATAAAACTATGTTTGGCCCATGAGGAGCGTAAATATGCACTTGAGAGTGCCAATAGCAAACCCCTCAACTCGGTAGACTTGATTGCAATTTAATTTTTTTGTTACTACTAAATATATTTTCTCACCCTATAGATAGGAAATTAATTTCTTTCGAGTGTATGACTACAACTGTTAATAAATGTAACTTACAGTAATCAAATTCTTGACATTTTTGGTAATTATGGATATCTAATAGATTTTTACACTACTAGACCAATGTCGTATTGGTAAAATCAAGTTGTGTTTCACATTAAACATTTTAATTTGATTTTGTTGTATTACCAATGGTATCCTCACCTTTGAGTAATGAACTAATCTCTTCCAGGGTGCGTGTCCCTCTAACAAGTGTTGTTCCCACGAATCAAATTGTTGACCTTTTGATTATCTTAGAGGTGTAATGTGGATTTAGCTACTATACCAACACTTCATCTTGTTATCTTATCATTGGCTAGTCTTTTAATTAAATGTTAGGAAAAACCAAGTTACGTTTCACATAAAAGATAATGAAGAAAATGTATGAGATGTGTATTTATAGGCTTGGGTTAACACTACGGTAAAAGTTTAGTTTGAGAGTTGGATTTTGGAGGGGAATGAAGGAAAAAGGAAGGCTTGAGAGCTACGAAATACACTTGTGAGATGACTCCCAAGCCTTCCATTTTCCTTCATTTCCTTCCAAAATCTAACTCTCAAATTAACCCTAAAGATATTGTTTAAGGAATAGAAAAAGAAAAATATTGTAAAATCAACATTTTTCAATAATTAAAATATAAATTTCGAAAGTAAAGTTTCCATTTTCTCCCCTATGCTATTTCTTATTATTTCTCATATTTATATTACCTTTTAACTAATGGGTTTTGTAACCCTCATCCGGTTGAGTTTGAGAAACCAAAAAGGGATATATTTCATTGGAAATATTTAATGAATAAAAAAACTGTAAAACTTAATTTTCCTATTAAATATGTTTTTTGATATGTTAAACTAAACCCTCAAATTTGTGAAAGCAAAACTGTAAAGTAAGATGTTATTAAAAACCAAGTGAGGTTTCACATAAAAGAAGGTAAAGTAAAGGTTTGAGGTTGCAGTGTTGCACTAAGTGGATTCTCAAGTGTGACTCTACATAAGATAATTACCTTCTGCATAAGTTAGCTAAAAGCAATATTTTAGAGAAAATAAGTTATATGATAAGATAAATTTAAATAAGCTTAGAATAAACTCTTCCCAATACAACCTTAGTTGATACGATTATAACTCTCCTTATGTATATTTGCTTTAAACCGTTAAAGTATTTTTCATAAGAGATACATACAGTGCATATAAGCTTATGCAACAATTGCACAAAAAATTGCTCTCAAACTATTTGGTAGAGTTGGAAGACATGAAATATAAATGCAAGAATTTAAAAGTGTGCACTCTTCTCTCCTCTAAAAAGAATTTTGCCTACAAAAAAAGGTTGCACGCAAATTTCATGGATTGGGATATTTTGTTAACTTACCATTGCTTGGCTATCTAATTGTTGCATTAGCTTTACTGGCCTCATTGGTTTCTACTAATAGTTATATTCTTTTTTGGTACTACTAAGAATATCTTATCATTATATGAGTAAAAAATTAATCAATTTTTGGATGTGAGGTTGTCCTTTTCAATAAATATTACTCTCAAGAATTGAACCGTTATCTTAAACCATTAGATCAACACCTTGTCGATTATCAATACAATATTAAATGCTCCCTAAAAAATATTGCACATATCATGATTTTAGTTGCTGGAAGAGATAACTTATCTTTTGATATGAGAAGAAATTTTATTCTCTTGTTAATATAGTTAATAATATATTTGACAACAGTAGATGTATTTTTTTTAAATTACTCTTTGTTATAGAAATTCAATGTGTTTCATTTTCCACTCAATGAATAATTTAGTGTTTTTATATAAAAATTAATTCATGTATACAAGATTCTATGGAGGGTCTTATAAAAGGAGCAAAACCAAATTTTTACATTAATCCTATAAAAAAGATTGAAGGGAATATTTATTTTTTCATGGGCGATAAGCCTTTTTTGTACCACATGAATTCTTTAAAGAAGTAATGATATCTAGTCCATTAAAAGAATAACGAGGACTTAATTAATAAACTTTTAGAAGTTGCATT
The DNA here is from genome assembly GCF_001865875.1 of Lupinus angustifolius. NCBI lineage: Eukaryota > Viridiplantae > Streptophyta > Magnoliopsida > Fabales > Fabaceae > Lupinus > Lupinus angustifolius. Next base: position 4,125,124 of record NC_032013.1, read on the forward strand.
AGGGTAAGAGGATTGGATTAGGCAATCCTACCTATCTGACCGATCAGATTTGAAAACAATTATGATTTAAAATCTTAATCGAATGAGAGACTGTACCACTTTGAATCGGGAAAATTAAGGTGCGACTATGTTAAACTGCAATAACCGTTAAATGAACCAGACGATTTACTTAAAATAAAAAACGGAATATTGCAATAATATTTTGTTTTGTTTTAGTTTAAAATAAGATGAAGATATTTTACTTCAATATAATTGTACATAATTATTAATTATATAAAATTTTACTTTAATATATAATTATATATCTTATTAATTATAAATGATATTTTCGAATCCAGCCATACAATTTAATTGATTAAACTAATTAAACTTAATACAAAATTTATTTTGATTTAATGTGTCATATAAAACTTATTTTCTAATATAAACTATTCACTCGTCTTTTTTATAAGACACTTGTAGCGGAATTACATTAGCAATATGCAAAATTATTATTTTTTATTTTAAAAACATATTATACAATTATATTTTATCGTAGTCATGAATAATACAATAATTATATATAAATATTTGTACTGATAGTATATGAAGGTTACACTAAAAATAAATCCTTATCGTATGATCACGTGAAAGAGAAAAATACAAATCAATACTTGAGGCGGTTCAACATTATTCAAGTGCTAATATTAATAAAATCCTAGTTGGCCAACAAAACAATGTTTAACGAGTTTCAACATTTTTGAAGAGTTCATTCAACTTAGGTAATAAGCACAAAAAGTAACCAGTACTTGTTGATGTGAAATAGCTATCGATCACATTTGATTTAGTACTAATTAGTAACTTCCAAGTGGGTTTGTCGGCAAAGTCTTGAATTTCATTCACATTCATGATCCATACTTCATTTTTTTAAAAACAACCTTAAATTCAAGAAACACGTTCGTCAATGAGGCTAAATTTAAAAACAAAAAGATGTAAATAGTGTAAGAATTTTTTGCACTTTCACTACATCATCCAATATTAATTTACAATTATCATTGTCTCTTAAATAAAAAAATATAAATAAATAATATATGATCACTAACTATATATATTACCATCATATTTAGAAATAGAAAATCTGGGTATGTACTTAGCTCTAATCTTTATTGATCCCTCGAAAATGATATGTTTAAATAAGTGCTTGTGAATCTGCCATCTCAACCAACGACAGTACGTACTAGTCTAGCACTTGTCATTGTGAGGCTATTTCATTGGCTAATGGCTACATTAAAGACTTGTTAAACTATGATTGAATAATTTCTTTAACTAACTATTTTTTTATTAAATACTATTTTTGTTATTTTTGTTTTTAAGTTGTGTTTTTACTCTGATTTTGGAGAAAGATGTTTTTCATAGAATATTTCAATCATTTACTATTTTCTTTTTCAAAATTAAGTTACCAAAATGACCTCAAAATAAGTATTGGTATAATGATAAAGTGGGTTATACCAGTGGCGGATCTTAACTTAAACTTTAGGAGGAACAATAATATTTAATTACACGTTAATTAATTGCACATGTGATAAAATTTTCATTTATTTTCTTTTCAATATTAATCACTATGTTGTATACAATAGATTTATCTTCTATCTTCTTACCTAATTTTGTTTGGTTGTTTTCATTGTTGAAAATGATATTTATGTTAATCGAACCACAATAGTTAAGATAAGACGAACAATTTGATAAAACAAGACATGACTAACAACATATGGTTGAGAGTTTTTCAAACTTGAATGACTTAATAATACCAAGAATAAAATGTTGAAATTGACATCTCAAAATAATCTTCTCTCTTGCTCATTAAAATTCATAGCATATAATTGTTTGACAAAAATACATATATTATTAATATTAAATGAATTTTTATGATATATATTATCAATACATACATAATCTCTTTCATTATGTGTAAAGTATTTTCAAACTCAAATGAAGTCATATATTATAAGCAACATCATCATCTACACGTGTAAAAGAATTAGATCCATTTATGTATAATTTTTAGAATGACAAACAAGTTAGACTACATTTATTTATCAAGGTAGAAATTAAAGGAATATGTGAGCTTCAGTGAGTTACTTCATAAAAATGTCGTTTGAGAGTAGGTAAGTGAAGTGTATATGTTGTTTAAAAAAATGTATTAATCTATGTGTCACTTGTTATGATTGGTTGAGAAAATGTACTTTATCATTTAAAAGTTTAATAATTAAGTATTTTTCAAGTATCACATAAATAGACATATTTTGTGGGACAACAAATATGTTCCTCTATACAAAAATCTAGGGGTAGAGCCCCCACATGCCCCTATAATCATCAGCCACTGGGTTATACTATAGTCACAAAAGAGATGACCATACCAAAAAAACATCACACAAACGACAATTTTGTTCAAAAAGATTAGCAATGCATTCATTTTATTTTAAGTTTTTAACACTCTATCTCGTTGAGTAATAAAAAAGTAAAAGTGTCACATATACTATATTTCAGTTTATCTAAAAATCGTCAATTGATATTGGTTATTTATAAAGGATTTCTCAATACATGAGGTTTTTATCTAATAATGTATATGGACATATACAATGTTACCCTCACATTAATAAAATTGACACAAATAAATTATCCTCTTATAAAATTTATATGCATTAATAAATATATATTTCCAAATTTTCAATAACAACTTGGGTTTTAAGGATAAATTTAAATTTGTCATAAGCAATACAACATAAAAACACAAAAAAATGAGGTTGTATCAAAAGAAACTTTTATAAAGAATATGTTAGCAATTTTAAGTTAATATTAAGAAATGTTAACTATAACTAGCATTCTCTCCATTCTATATCTTTTATTATTTTATTTTTCTTTCAAAACCATTGTTGTTAAAAGTTTGTAACCACATTAAAAGTTAAACACTTTTGTATTGAAATTAAAAAAAATTAATTATACCACTCGAGATATTATTTGGTTTAGTTGTATATTAAGTTATTATCTTTAAGATATTTTATGGTACTACCAAAAGTTGTACAAAGAAATTGTCAACTATGATATCCCCATGATAAAAAAGTACATATCACTAAATCAGATAATTATTGTATCATAGAAACCATTCTAGAATTACAGTCACAATATGGCTTTCGCTTCACAATAATATGACTACTACTATCCACAAATATGGCTACTATTATGACTGTTGTCATTCAACAATATGGTCATCATCACTAAATGATAAGGTTATTGCCACTCATGATGTTATGAACTACATGAAAATAAATGAGAAAAGTTGGTTCGAAATTGCATAAGCAGAAAGAGGAAGAAGAGAGAGTTGAGAAATGTCATTCAAATGGTACACTTTTTCCAAATGAGAAAGACACTATTTATAGAGTCTAGAACTTGTCAAGTGGATGACCTATATGATGTTAGCTTTTTTTTCCGGTTCAATTAAAAATATAATCTACCCAATTTTGAATTTTCTATTTTTTAATTTCACTCCATGTTCCAATATTCCTGGTTGAAATTAAAAAAATAATTTTCGAAAATAAGTAATAGCCTCTTTAAGAATGTGTATAAACAAACATGTTTATTGACTTGGAACTTTGTATAGTGAGTAAAATTTAAATGTTACTAGAGTGACTTGTAGTCTTGATGTGTTATAAATAGCTCATGCATTAAAGTTCATGCATGTCTATCCCATTATAATGAATAATCTAGAAATTTATGCCCAAAATTCTAAGAATCAACTCATCCAACTATCTAAATATATAGCCAATATTTACTTTAGAATCATACGAAAAAAAGTTCCAATCCCACACAATTATATCCTTCTAGGACAACATGTAACATGTGATAATATAATTTGTTATTCATTTTCTCTTGAGGTATCTCATAACTCTCTTATTTGTGTCTTAATGCTCTACAATAGTCTATATGTAAACCTACATAGTAGTTCCATAATAGGCAATATCTGGTCTAATACAATAAGTTGCATATTAAAAGCTGCCATGATGATCACATATAAATTTATTTTACACCTTTACCATTATTCTCAAATATTTTAATACTTGAATCATATTGTTGTGCATATTTCCCAAGTAGTGTGATATTTTAATTATGGTGAAGATTGTTGGTATTTCCTTCAAATATGTTCTTGTAAGAAATCCAACACTGCATAGGATTGGAGTAGAGAAAAAAATCTAAGACTGTGTATTGGCATCAAATTCTTTGTTATATCTCTCCATAACTAGAGACAACGTATGGGCCTTAGGCACATGATATTAGGGTGAGATACTATGATATGTATATATACATTGTAAGCCCCAACTGGGTGTGCTAGAATTTGTAATCTTAATATCTAATAATATATTGGTAGCCGCGCAATATTCTAGAGGATGTAGACATAATTAGCCAAACGTCATTAACAAATTATCTTATCTTCTTCTCATTGATTTGTTTTCTATCGTTTATTTTATTATTTTTAGTCAATGTTGCGCAACAGTCACTTCATGCACACACCCACATGCACACACATACATACTATTTAGACACAAATGAGTATGTTAGAGATTGTAATCCTAATTTATAATAATATATCAATAGCCACTAAACATTGGTAGCCGCTAAATGCTCTTGGGCATAGCTACAATTGGTCGAATTTCGTTAACAAATTATATTGTCTTCTTCTTTTCTATTTAGCTTTGCCCTTTATTTTATTGCTTGTGGCTAACATTATGCAACGGTTTCGTCCGCTTCATGACACATATGGATAGCATGCAGGTCAATAGTCAAATTATTTATATTTATTTAAGATCTCCTAAATGGAGTGAGAGTAATACAATAAATTTCCTTTTTTATATAGTAATATTAATACCAATGATTACATTTATTATTTGAGGTCTTTCAGACCAAAGTTGTTACATAAGAATGATATCACAATATTGTTTAAACAAAATATGCATAGGCGGTTTACATAAACAATATGATAGTGAATATGCTACTTTCATATGTGTAAAAAAATACATTTGTTACTTTCAATCACCTTAAACGCATTCGAGGCAATTAAAATGTCAAAATTTTCATATCATTGCTTAAGTTTTTGCTTATGATCTTAGAGAGTAATCTAACATGAAGACCTTATCTTTTGTCCATGAATTATAAACCCTTCAAGTTGCACCATGTAGATTTCTCATTTCAATTTACCATCTAGAAAATGGTTTTAACATTTATTAGGTGTACCACTAAATTATGAATCACAACAAGCAATATCAATACCCTAATGGAAGTTATTTTAGTGATTAGTGAAAAAATATGGAAGAAATTTATGTTCTCTCGTTGCTTAAAACCCTTGGCTACAAGATGAGCCATATCTTATTCATCAACGAACAAATGGATCTATGATTGAAAATGATTCCTATGAACCTTTTGTCTTTAAAGAACCACCAATAATTATATCCAATAGTAACTTAGATTGTCGCTGAAGTCCATTGTACAAGACATGAATATGTGTCAATCCATCAAATCCAGAGTTGGGGCATCTTTTCATCTAGGATTTTTATCTCTCCCATGTTTCACATTAAGTTTCACTTTCTTCTTTAGATAAAACAAAGATTGCTATTTTTGTGTCCATTAACATTGAACGTGACAAAAAAATGATTCCTAAATATCTCCTCCAAATGGTTCCAATCGGTCTTTATTTGTAATGATTGGTCCAATAACCACTCCTTAGCTTTCCCTATCAAGGATAGTGAAAATAACCTTAGAGACAATGAATCTTGTTGTTCTTATTTTTTGACTACAACTATTAAACATAGCTCATAAAACTTAACCATATGAGAATATGAATTCTCATGTTGTAGTTCTACAAAAGGGCTAGCATACATAAGTTGAATGCATCATGTATCTTTTCATTTTCGTTTGCATTCCTTTAAGATCTATTTATAATTGTGAGGTTATTTGGACTATTTGCTCTCTAATTCATTGGAGTCACTTTTAAAAAGGTCATGCCTAGGCTTTGAATTTTTTTAAACAAACTAACAGGCCAGGTCCATGCTCCTACTTGCTATACAGGCTGAGCCTCTTTAAGGTAAAGCCTGGTCTGTTTCCATCCTTAACTATAAGACGATCATTTGGTCTAGGGACTAAATCCTAAGCTTTGTTTCTTTCAAATTGGTTTAGCTCTTCTTGCATAGCTAAAGACCAATGCTCATCCTCAATAGTCACTTCAATAGTCTTAGGCTCAATTTGGGCAAAAAATGCAAAAATATTACAAATATTATGCAAGGAATTTTGGGTTACCACTTCCTTAGAAATATCACCAATTACATTATCGATTTGGTGGTCCTTCTTAGTTTACCATTCTCGTGGCATTCTTTCAAGTTCTTGATTTTGACTTTGATCTTGCTCTTCTTGCATAGATTTTTCAGATTCTTGATCCTTCAAGTATGCATCGTGAAGTGTACCTACAAGATCAACACACATACATTCCTCTCCTATTTTCGAGAAGACTCATCAAATACAACATGTATAGACTTTTACACATTCATTTTTCTTTTATTAAAAACTCTATAAACTTTGCTATGATTAGAATAACCAAGAAATGTTCCTATATCTGCTTTTGAATTAAATTTAATTAAAAGATATTTTTCATTATTCAAAATAAAGTATTTGCATCAAAAAGCATGAAAATGAGAGATATGTGGTTCTTGGCCCTTATAAAGATCATAGGGGTTTTTATTAAGAATAGGCTTTATGAAAATACTTAGTTAATATTCAATGTACCTCTAACATAATTAACTAATGCATGATGCATGATTTTGAAAATGGTATAACTTCAACTTGTTTAATGCATCAAAATCATGTAAGAATGCTAATGCACCTAAATCATTTATGAATGAAAATCTAATATGCATCATGTTCATCAATCTAATATTTGAGATATATCATTAGGTTTACCCAACTTAGACTCTACCCATTCAAAGCACTTTAGAGCATAAAGAAATGAAAATTTACTCTTTAGTGTTTATTGATCCTCTTGAAGCTTGAACTTGAGTCTTCATGTTGTTGTAGTTGATTTGTCATTGTCCAGACTTTGTCTTTAACAAACTTTAAGCTTTGTCTTCATAAAAATCATGTCATTCAGACTTGCATTGATAACAAGCAGTGGCAGAGCTTTATTAGGGCAGGTGGGGGCAACTGCCCCCCTGAATTTTTTTTCCAATTGTTTTTTTAAAATTTATTTACCTATTCTAATATACATTTTTACCTTATACAAATTGTACATTTATTCTAAAAATTATAGATAATAGATAAAGTTTTTTACATGTGTAAATATAGATATTGCTTATAATATTTACTTCATTTGAGTTCATAATGATTTTGCACTTAAGAAAATATTATAAGATTATAAATTGTCTTTGTGGAACTTTTACAACAAAAATCCTAATATTCTATGTATTTTTATAAATCATTTAATATTAGGGAGGCATCCACTTACTCCAAGAGTAAGTTTCTTAAACATACTCCTCATCTTAGCCATCAATTCTAGGGAAATCCAATGATTTGAATTAGTGAGTAGATCTAAACCATTAGATATTCATAGAATTGATGGCTATGATGTGAAGTAAGTTTAAAAAACTTACTCTTGGAGTAAGTGGATCCCTCCTCTTTAATATTTATAACATATGTATATTTGTGCAAAAATTATACCTATAGACTTCAATGCGAGTAAGAAAATATTGATTTGAGATTTCAATTTCAACCTTTTGTTATTAATGTCATTAGTAATTCATGTTTGAAAAATTATCAATTATATATGAATTAATTGCAACTTTGATGATACGGTAAAATTGAATGCATATAATTTGCTTGATCAAGTTATTCATTTTATCTTAAGTATTTTGGTTTAACTACTACAGGAAGATCATTTTCAGTAACGAACACAACCAAATAAATTTATGTAGTAAAATAGGAAATAATTTCTTGTAGGCAACATGATGATTTATATTGAAATATAAATATCTGAAAATTTTACTCTTAATTCAATTATCGATGAATTAAAGTCTTTAACTAAGAGCAACACTTTAAATGAATATACATTTTTCTTTAACGTTTTTAATTTTTAATTATTATTATTTAGAATTAATATGTTATTTTCAATAAACAATTATCTATTTTTCTTTATATTTTTTTTGTTATTCAACTAATCTTAATTACAAATTACAATTGAATATTATTGTCATCAGTGACAATAAGTACAATGGATCAAAACATCATACAATAAAACTGAACAAAACAAATATACATATGCTTAACCTATAGGAGGAAAATTGCCCTCAAGCCTAGAAATACGACGGTAAATATCTTCGAATCCTAAATCTATCATTAAACCCATAATGTCCATCCTGACATTTAAGATGTCATCATGCTCTTTGAATTTCCCCATCATGTTGTCTGTGTGGGAAGTGAGGATCTCTTTCATGTGATCCATCAAATTCTCCACATCCATGTTGCTCCATCCTTAGGTCAGATTTCAAATAACTTCTTCCGTCATTCTATGTTCATCTTGTTTAAGGTTTGGTATTCTAATTTATTTGTTTTCTAAGATGTTTGGAAACTAACCTAACCAGTCACATTGATCCCAAAGTTACCAATGATGTGAGAAGTAACATTTTAGTCATTTATATTTTGGCCAATGAATGATGTTAGGAAACTAACCTATCTAGTCATATTTATGTGTTTTCTAAGATTTATGGTAACCTGACATTTTAGTCATTTCTTATAGCCACCATGCGTTCTTAAATAACTTATGGCCAATGAATGAGAAACCCATTCTTGATTTCATACATGTACTTCATGTTAGGAATGCTTGGTTGGGCATTGTTATGAGTCCTTGGAATTAAGATGTAGACAATGATGTAGTGTATGAGACTATTGTCAACTTTCATATGACAAGACTTGGTCGTATCTTCAATATGTGTTATATGGTTGCACAAATAAGATTTATAAACTAGCAGATGGTCAAAATCAGACCAATTCCTGTTTCCACAATATCATCCAAGGTTAACCCATCAACTAACTAAAAATTGTCTTGCGAGAGCGTAATCTATGACCCATTACAAGAGTAACCAATTTGTTTCCACATTTGGTCAAATTTGCATAAAACCCTTCACTAGCCTAAGATGGATATTGCCATTCCATTAGCAAAACTTAGTAATCAATTGAGTGTTAGGGAACTCAACTCTCTTTTTCAAAAGGCATAGCATGTCATGTAACAGGTGCATTTTAAGAGCACAATCATCAAATAATGTCATTATATCGACCTAGCTATCAATTGAATAGAAGGGGTCATTGACATACCTTGATGGGCATCCGAGGGGGTTGGTCGATATATTTGCTTATGTAGGAGAAGGGGCAAACACCAATCCTTTGCTTGACTTTTTTTCTTGTTTGTCGCTCATATAATTGGTTGGTGAAACATAAGGGTTTTGATGAAAAGAAGGGTTTTTAGAATAGAGAGGAAGAAATTTGATTGAATTAGAAAGGGGGCACAACATCTTCTTCTTATGAGAGATAGGAACCAAAAACAGTTCTTGGGAAGCTTGAGAGGAAGAAATTGAGTGTTTGAGTGAATGAGATTGAAGGATTTGATATTTTAATGGATGAATGACTTTGTTGACTAATCAATTGTTAATCGATTATGATTTAGTGATAGTCTATTGAGCAACAGAAAAATTTAATAATTCTGACAAGATAATCAATTATTTAATCAATAAGGAAGACAAAGATTATGCACAAATAATCGATTACTTAATCAATTAGCCATAGAATTTTATGTAGTTAATTGTTTAAATAACCGATTAGACACGAGAAATTTTCCCCAAAAATAGTAGACATGCACTTATAAGTCGATTATTGACCAATTAAATTTGTCTTTCCCAATTTTAACAAATTATGCCCAGAGTAATAAATCATTCTATCATTCAAACAATCCAATAGGCAAGTATTTTATTTAAAATTCATATGAAACGTAGAAGGACAAGAATGCAAAGGTAATTAAAATATATAATACATGAATTACGATAATAAAGATATTGCTAAGACATCAAAGTCATTAACCCATATTATTTTCATCAAGAATTCCAAGTTCTTCTTGAAGAAAGTATACATAGGAAATGATTAGGTAAAGATGTTGGTCAATTGCTTTGACCTCTCAAAACACTCTAAATTTCAATCTCATTTTTCACAGGATTTCTTATAAATGGCAAACTAAAAGGAGGGGTAATTTGTTTTATGCATATTAGGCATATTTTTGCCCCTTCTTTAAAATAAAAATCACATTAGCAAACTTAACTATGTAAAAATTGAAACAAAAGAAATTAAAAGAGCAGGGAAGTAGAGATAACGCCAAATGTATATCGGTTCACCTTCAATCCATGAAGGCTATATCAAGTCCTCTTTAAAATAACAATATATTTCCATAATGTATGAGTTCCAATACTGACTATCAATGTTAGTTCTCGAAATTCCAACAATATGGCTGCCTGTGCCATTACTTGGTGCCACAGAAAGAAAGGGGGAGAAGTTTGTCGAAAATGCATTGGCAGAAAATATGAGGGAGAAAGAAAAAGTTGAATGAAAGCGCATTCAACTTGGGGCAAGAAAATATGAAGGGAGAAGGCTTATATTTTTAACTTGGGATTTTTTCCAAGTTCCTCATCTCTCCAATGTGGGACTTGAGAGTTGTTTTTTCAAAACTCTTCTATGTGAGACTTGTGTGTTTTTTATATTTCACACCCAAAAGTTCCCACTAATGGTTTTCAACAAACCATGTTCTAACAATCCCCCACTTGAAATTAAAAAATAATTTCCGAGAATATTTGTGTTCTCAATAAGATTGTGCATAAACAAAGGTGTCATCCGACTTGAACCTTTGCATAGTGAATAAGATCCAGATTTTACTAGAGTGACTCGTAGTCTTGAACTCTATCTCCAGCATCAAACCACACACAACCTTTTCAAAGGTGAATTCTGTAAAGCCCGTGCGTTAAAGGTCATGCACGTCTATCCCAGTATAGTGAACGCTCTAGAAATTTATGCCCCAAAATTTCATAAAAGCGGCCCCACTTCCACATTTACATAGGTGAGTCTATCAAGAGTACTCCTATAGTCTAGATACTCCACTCCAATTGAAGTTTAGATCTCATTAAGAGTTTTAACTCATCCTTACATATGCTACAGGAATCATGCTGCTAATAATTTTAACGATTCAATTGATTATCAATGTAAACATTGAAATTAAATAGTATAAATAAAGAATAGATGATACTTGAGATTTTATACTGGTTCACGCCAAGAATGACATTACATCTAGTCTCTTAGATGATTTGAGGATTTCTACAATTTGGAGTGATTGTTCAATACAAAGTAGATCAGTAAAGACTTCCAATGTCTTTCTTCAAAAGTTTGGCCCTGGTTGATTCCCCACAACCTCCAAACTTTTTTTTCTATCCTAAAATGAACACAACTCCAAGATCCCTCACATCTAATCTAAATTTTCCTTTTCTTTTGTAAAATTTATCAAATCTTGTTGTTTTGATCAACACCTTCTTATGCAAATAACAACAAAAATCTAGATCAAGATTGCTTAATTATTTTCTATAATCTATTGAAAAACTAAGATCAAATAGAATATAAAGACTAGAGAAGATGAGTAGAAAATGAAAATAATGACCCTTTATTTTCTAAGAGTTCAGAAGTTAATTCTTAATTTGAGAGATTTAGCACTTGAACTTAATTTCTAATTTGAAAACCTAATTGAGTATCGAATATCATTTTTATCCATCTAAATTTCCCCCATTGGAAATGGAACGCTCGAGCTCTACTCTCTCCACTAGAGAAGAAGAGGACCAAAAAGACAAGAGCACAAAGCAAGCTAAGACAATGGAGTTAATACACAATAGTGCTTTGATGAACCAAAAGGCTTCCTTGAGAGTGGATGCAGTCATGGAAAATGGTAAGGAAGCCTTTGAGACATCAACGAGTCTGGTTATGAAAAGGAGTGTTATCTCCTGTAAAGATATTAGCAAGGGAGTAGGGGCGAATGGAATGTTCGACCATACTGATGAAGATGAAGAGGCAGATGCAAGTCACGAGTGCTTTGGATCTGAATCCGAGTCAAAAGAGAAAAGGTACATACCCTTTGGAGGAGAAAGGCATGCATGATGGAGAGAATTCAGAGACAAACCTTCTATGTCCAGTGGTGAGACTTTCCAAACAGGAGAGGAAAGCAACAATGAAGGTAATTGACCTTGAGAACGAATTTTTTCTGATTCGTTTTACTGAATGGAGTGACTTAAGAAATGTGTTTGACAGTGGGCCATGGATGATCCTTGGGCATTACCTTGTGGTGCAGCAATGGAAACCTGAGTGCAATCTAAACAATAATGAAATGAAAAAAGTTGTTGTTTGGATTAGGATTCCTAGTCTTCCTATTGAATACTATAATTATAGGATTCTACATAAAATTGGAGGTTCCTTGGGCAGGTTTGTCAAGGTGGATGATGCTACCCTTCGAAACAAAGGAGATTTGGACCCCATACATGTGTGGACGAACGTGGAAAGTTTACCCGTATTTGCATTGAGATTGATATGAAGAAAACCTTGGTTTCTAAATTTGAGCTTCACCATAAAATTTATAGGGTTGAGTATGAAGGATTGCACATGATTTGCTTTGGATGTGGGAGGTTTGGTCACTGACTTGAGTCTTGTCCTCTAATGGTGTGTAAAAACCCTGTCAGTTCTCAAGTGCCCACCATGTCTAATCCAGGAGAAAACTGTGGTGAACCTAGCATTGGTGAGGAAGGAGAAGGGAACTTTGGTCCCTTGATGATGGCAAAGAGAAGGAATGGGAAATTAATGGCACGCCTAGAAACCAAGGGGAAGCCTTCACTCCTATGCCCACCTCTTGGCCAAGGAATTAATGAGCCAAAGTCAAGAGGGGTCTTGGTTTTGTATCCTAGATAAGGAATTAATTGAAGAGAGAATGTTGCTACAAAATGAGGAGGGAATACACGAATTTCATGTTGTTGTTACTCATGGAAATTCGGTTATTAATGAAGAGGGTTTATTGCCTCAATTTGAGCAACATGCTAAAGGAACTAATCATGGATCAGTTTCAAGAAAAGGGAAGGCAATTATGGGCAATAAATGTGAGACTTCAAAAGCTGCAACAGGTACCCAGGTGGAGCATTCATTAGTAATGGAGAAGCATTTTAATATGCATGAGAAGGAATCTTCCCCATGCAATGTAACATATCTTTGGGGACCACCAACAATGACCCTCAAGGTCCTCCCTCTCTATCTTATGGGGCCACAATTAATGAGAAAGGGGGGTCCACACATGGGGGCTAATTTAATTGACCCACCAAATTATGTCAATGTTCAAGTTTATTCTCCCCTTTCTTCAGTGTCGTGGGCTAATTGCTCAACAAGTAGTGCCAATAGATTTATGGGCCAAGGAGTTTGGGAAAAAACACCAGACCCAAATGGCATGGAGGTGGATGATGTCCTTGAATTTGCGGCCCACTCAATGAATCATGATGAAGATTTGGTGGCTCATTTGGAGTCCTCACGTGTTCAGGAGAGTTAAGTGTCCTCCCTTGGCCTCTCTTTGTATTATTTTTTAATGAATTTTATTTCTTGGAAAATTAGGGGAGCTGCTAGTAAAGGCTTTCCAACTCTGATTAAAGACTTGGTTCATTGTCATAGGGTGCCTTGTATTGCCCTCTTTGAGACTAGAGTGAGTGGTAGTCGAGCTTTAAACATTATTCAAAAGCTCGGATTTATGAATTATCATTTAAAAGATGTTATTGTTTTTTCTGGTGGTATTTGGATTCTATGGGATTCTAGGGTCATGGATATTGAGGTGTTGGTCTCTCACCGTCAGTTTGTTCATTCTAAAATTCGCATGGTAAATAACAACTCAATTGCTTATGTTACTTTTGTCTATGAGAGTCCTAATGCTACTATTCGTCTTGCTCTTTACAGTAGTCTTATCAATCTTTCAAGTGGTATTTGTGATCCTTGCATTGTTATGGGTGACTTTAATGCTTACTTGGAAGCTACGGATAAAAGTGGTGTGGTGTGGGCTTCAAGGGTCCTCCTTTCACTTGGGAGGCTCGTGGTGTTAAAGAACGGTTGGATGGAGGTATTTGTACCCATCAGTGGTGGCATATGTTCTCGGATTCTTTCATCCTCCATCTTCTGCAACTGAAATCGGATTACAAAACTTTGTTGTTAAGGCTTCATGGTGATTCTCATTACCGTTAGGTTCCTAGGTGTTTCAGGTTTATGGCTAGCTGGCTCACTAATGAGGGGTTCAATAATGTGGTTCAAGGGGCTTGGAGGAGTACTCATGATTGACTCTTAGCTTCCAACAACTTCAGAGAGGATGCTACTGCATGGAATGTAAATGTTTTCGGTAATAACTTTCACAAGAAAGACGCCTTATGAAGATGCTTGAAGGAATTAATATGTGATTGAGTATGAGGTTTGATAGAGGGCTCAGTCCTCTACAAAAGAAGCTCTGGAAGGAATATAATGTGATTATGATTTTGGTGGAACTTCTTTGGGCTAAAAAATCCAGATGCATGTGGTTAAAGTTTGGAGAACGTAACACTAGCTTCTTTCACACTACTACTCTAATTAGACGTAAAAGGAATAAGATCGAAGCCCGACTGGATGATAATGGGGACTTAGGTACTGACTATGATGCACTCATGATACTTATTGAGGACTACTTTAAGCTTATGTACTTGGATGAGGGTGTAGTGACTGCCTTTGACACTAGAACTACTTTAATTCATCCTCATGATAGTATTGCCCAGAATCTTCAGTCGCCTTTCTTTGGAGAAAAAGTCAAAACTGTTATTTTTCGTATGCGTCCATTGAAAGCTCTAGGACTAGATGGGCTTAATCCTCTTTTCTTTTAATCCCAGTGGCAAGTGGCTGGTCCTTAAGTTATTAAATTTTCCCAATAATGCTTCGAGAACCCTTTACTCATTCATGAGGTTAATGATACTTTGTTGGTTCTTGTCTCTAAGATTGATTCTCCGGATAAAGTTTTGCATTATCGACCTATCTCTTTTTGTTATGTCCCTTACAAGATGGTGATTAAGATTCTTACTAACAGGTTAAGGAGTGTGATGGGGGATTTGGTTTCTCTAACCAGTGTAGCTTTGTTCTTGGGAGACATAGCTCCAACAACATCATCATTGTCCAAGAAGTCTTCCATTCTATGCGCACTTTAAAGAGAAAATTTGGTTGGGTGGCCATTAAAGTTGACCTTGAGAAGGCGTATGATAGACTCTCTTGGCCTTTCCTTCAGTATACACTTCGTATGATTAGCCTTGACGACCATATATGCATATTGATCATGCATTGTGTTACCTCCTGGAACTACCAGATCAGTTTTAATGGAGATAGGTCTCCTCCTTTTAGTCCCCAGCGAGGTCTATGTCATGGTCCACTCTCCCCCTATCTTTTTGTTTTGTGTATGGAAAGGTTAGCTCACAAAATTATGGATGAGGTGACTATTGGGTCGTGGAAACCGATAAAGCTCTCTCGGATTGGTCCCCCCTATATCTCATTTATTCTTTGTGGACGACCTCCTCCTTTTTGGTGAGGCCTCAGTGAGTCAGATTGAACACATCTCTTCTACTCTTTAGGATTTCTGCTCTAGCTACCATAGGTATGAAAGTTAGCCTCGCTAAGACTCGTATGATGGTTTCTAATAATGTTCATCACAATGTCTCTCAACAACTTCAACAGTTAGCTAACTTTTGCATTACTTCTGATATGGGTTGTTATTTGGCAGTTCCTCTTGCTCGCAAGCGTGTCATGACATCAACCTATTAGTTTATCCTTGATAAATTCAATCCAGGCTGTCCAGTTGGAGAGCTCATATGTTGAATTTCGCAGGTCGTGTCGCTCTTGCAAAGTCGGTCATTGCATCTCTATCAACTTATTGTATGCAAACTACTTTTTTGCCTCAAGAGATTTGCTCTAAGTTGGAGAAAATTCAGAGAGACTTTATATGGAGCACAACTGATAAGCAAAGATCGTCCCATCTTATTGCTTCGGAGAAGGTTTGTAGGCCTAAAAATGAAGTTGGCTTGGGTGTAAGGAAAATTCATGATTTTAATAGGGCCCTTGTCATGAAACTTGGTTGGGGACTTATGTCTGCCACTGATGCTTTGTGGATTAAAGTGCTTCGGGCTAAGTATGCTTATGGTGAGAATTTGGTGCCTATTGTTTGAAAGCGCAATAAAGAATCTCATATTTGGAGAGGTATAAGATGTACTTTGGGGGGATGGTAAAATTGCTAGGTTCTGGTCTGATAATTGGCTTATTTCAGGTGTGATTCTTAAGGAGGTTGCCCTCCATCCTATCTAGGTCTCTGAGGTTGACAAAATGGTGGCTGATTTCTATGATCATAACAATTCTACTTGGAATTTCCAAGACTTCATGCACATCCTTCCTCCTCAATGTTCGGCGGAAGTTATGGTTATGCCTCCCCCCTCTCCATTGATGGGTTCAGACTCCATCTAATGGGGCTTAACTAGTAATGGCCACTTCACATCCAAATCAGCTTATGAAGCTATCAGGTCCAAGCACACAACCCAATCTAGGTCTTGGAGCACAATTTGGAAATGGGATGGCCTATTCAAGGTTAACAATTTCCTTTGGCGTGTTATGCATAATGGTATTTGGGTAAACGATCGTAGATGGAAGGCCAATATTGTTGAGGATCCTACCTGTCCCATTTGCCTGTGAGAACCGGAAACAGTTATTCACCTTCTTCAGGATTGCCAGTATGTGAGACCTATTTGGGAGAGCTTTCTACCGATTTACTCTCAGATCGGTTTCTTCACTAGTGATTTGAAAGTATGGATAATTGAGAATCTCATACATGTTGAACTTATTGATGAAGCTAGCATGAAATCTCATAATTTTAACCTTCTCCCATGGTCAATATGGAAAATGAGGAATGATGTGGTGTTCAAAGGCAAAGTCTTTAATAAGCAACATATTTTCTACTATGCTGGCAAGTTGACTATTGGCAATGCTTCCAATCTTAACTTGGGCTATCTAAATCATTCCTTATCCTCTCCTACTTATAAACAGATATTGGTAGGTTGGGACCCCTCACCTTCAAGTTGGTTAAAATGTAATGTGGATGGGTCAGTCAGATTACATAATAATTTAGCAGACCGTGGCGGTGTTTGTCGTGATGACTCTAACAAATGGATTTTTGGGTTCTCCAAGAATCTAGGGACCTCAAATGTCTTATGGGTTGAACTTTGGGGCATCTTCTCCATCCTCACTATGGCTTGGAAAAAGGAGCTAGGAAGATCATTGTGGAAAGTGACTCTAGAGTGGCTATCAATTTGGTGAACAATGACTGTGATAACTTTCACCCTTATGCCTCTTTAGTGAAAGTGATACAGCTTTGGGTGGACAAAAACTGGATAATTCGTTGCACTCATATTCATAGGGAAGTTAACCAGGTTGCTAATTTTATGGCAAATATGGCACACTCTTTGCAAGTAAGCACACATGAGATGGATAGGCCTCCTCCTACATGCATGGATTTACTTTTATTCGACTGTACAAACATGTTTTTACCTAGAAATGTTCTAGGTCTCTTTGAGGGTTCTCCCCCTCCTATTCACCAAAAAAAAACTTAATTGATTCTTGAGAGATAACATAAGGATTTTATAATTCTGTTTTTCTATCCTATATAATCGATTAAGATTTAGTCATAATCAAATTATTGGTTTTTTAAAACATCTTAATAGCTTACTAAAACAAGATAATTGATTAAGTACAACTCAAAATAGTTTCTCACAAAATGTATTTAATGCTTAATCGATCATGTGAGATGAAACTCATATTTTTAGCTTAATCATCATATGTGATGATCCTAATTATAATAAATATGAAATGTATGCAACCTATTTGATTATGTCCATCATTATATCTTAGACCTAAAAGATATAGAAAAGAAATATAAACTAAGATATAAACATAAGATTAGTGTCATTTGTATGTCACACCATATCGTCCTGTAAATTATTGTCTTTGTAAAAACCATGATATGCATATTCTTCAAACTCACATGTATTGATTTAAGCTTTCATGCCATGGCACTTTAGATTCAGGTTGTTTTGTATTTTATTATTATTATTATTATTATTATTATTATTATTATTATTACATTTTGTTTGTTTTCTGTTTCTCTTTTTGGAATAATAAAAAAAAAGAGTATATAAAAACAACATAAACATTTTGCATTAGCTATCATTAACTATTCCCCATAATTAGCCCTTAAAATTTAATTATTGATAAAATTGGTCTATACAAATAATAATATTTTATTATTATTATTACTATTACTATTTCCTTTTCTTGTTTCCTATTTTTCTTTTTGGAATAATAAATAGAGAAAAATATGTTGAATACCATAAACTTTATGCATTTTGTAATTAGTCACTATTAAGTATTTTTTTTATTCTTAATTATCCTTTAAACTATAATTGTTGGTGAAAATGGTCCCTATATAATGATAATGTTTTGTATTTTATTATTATTATTATTATTTCAATTTGTTAGTTTTCTATTTCTCTTTTTTTGAATAATAAAAACACCACATACTTTATCATTTTGTAACTAGTTATTAATAACTATTTTTTTTATAATTACTCTTAAACTTTAGTTGTTGGTGAGATTGATGTCTGCATAATGATACTATTAAATTAATAGTAATACAAAATTATAACTCATGTATTTTTGTTTTAACATTATTGACTATTATATCATTATTATTTAATTTTAATTTTTATATATTGTTATAGTAGTACATTAACTACTTTTAACTCCGAACGTTGCTTGTCTGATCCTTTTCAATCAACTTTATATCTTGATAGTGGAATCCTCCTAATATCAATGTTAGTTAACCTACATTGTTACATTATTATTGCTGTGAGTCTAATTACAATGATTTCTTTATTGATCTATTAGTAATTTAATAACATATTTATATAGGGATCAATTTCATAAACTCATAAAGTTTAAGGAATAATAAGAAGAAAAATTGTTCAGTGTGATTACTTTCAACAGTAAAAAAAGAGTTTAGAAAGACTTTATACATTTTTTCTAATAATATAATAATTAAATATTTGGATAAAATAATTAAATATTAAAATGTGACTTTTTAAGGGTTTTTTTAATAATAAAAAGTATATCATTTTTTAGTAAAAAGCAATAAATGTTAAATCTAAATAATTAATAAAAATCTTTAAACTAATTAATGATTAAGATCCCATCTTTTTTTGTTGTAATAAATTATATTAAGAGTGGAGAAAATGTCATGAAAATTGGTTTTTTCTTATGATCATCATTTGATCATTTATCTCTAAAATTCTTTTACTTATAAAAATAATAATTTATCATAAAAATGAAGTAAATGTCTTGATGAGTTATTATTTTTCTTGGATAATTATTTGAACAGTCTTAATTTATTACTTATGTTCCTTTAAATATATAGGAGTTTGCTAAAATGAATAAATTTGTTTTTATTAAGAATCATGTTAGAGTTATGAGTATGATTGAAAATAATTAAGATCCCATCTTTTTTTGGTAATAAAATTACATTAAGAGTGGAGGAAATGTGATGTAAATTCGTTTTTTCCTAAAATCATCATTTGAACATTTGTCTCCTTTAAAATTCTTTTACTTATAAAAATAATAATTTATCGTACAGATGAAGGAAATGTCTTGATGAGTTACTTATTTTCCTCGGATAATTATTTGAACAGTCTATTCCTTAAAATATATAGGAGCTTGCTAAAATGAGTAAATTTGTTTTTATTAAGAATCCTGTTAGAGTCATGACTCATGAGTATGATTGAAATTATTTTCGGAACATATAATTTTATTAGAGTCATAGACATCCAGAGAGCTAGTTCTTTGAGTAAGAATTTAACTCACCCTTCGTTGCTTAATTAAAATTAACATGTATTACATTTTAGGTGTAAGAATCAAATAATTTGATTACTTAATTATTTAAAAATATATATTTGAAGTAAAATTTTAATAGTTGTATATTTTTGTTATAAGCGATGCCACATTAAGAGACTAGCAACTGGCAAAATAAAGTGGCGTTGAGGATCACTTTTTGTGTACTAAACTTTGTATCATTGAATGTCCTATTTATTTTTCATTAGTTAGAAAAATAAAATATATATTAATTTTATGTTTTTGACCGACGAGAATAAAAGAAAATATATAAAATAGTATGAGAATAGAAAATGTGCTCCTTTAATTATCAACCTAGTCCCGTGTGGACGTGTCTTGGTAGAAACTTTCACACGTTTTTTATGAGCATTTAAGCCGCCTCACACGTGCTAGTGCCGCCACTTACCTCATGTTTTTTTTCCTTTAACCTCTCTCCATTTTCTGCTTTCCCTTTCTCTCCTCACTTTCTCTTTCTCTCTCTAGAGATCAACTTGATTGAGCAATTGGCATAATGCGGGGGAAAAGGAGGAGAAAATTGAAACTGTAAGTTATGTTCTTCATAATCCAAATGTGATTTTTTCATTTCCATTATTACAATTTTAATATGTTTTTTTTTCAAATTCTTTTATCAACTAAGACAATATATGAAAAGTAGGTTTTCAATGCTGGATCAGTATGGATTTGTAACAAGTACAGATTTTTATTTAGTTTTTGTCTTGTTATGGAGTGTGAATTTCAAAATTGTATCTTCAAAGTGGAATTGTTTTATGGTTGTGAGTGCACTAGGGTTTATTAGTTTATGCCTTTATGTATTGATCAGATCAATATCTGAATTTGATTTTTTTTATTTGAAAAATGAGTTATACTACTGTGAATTATTGAGAATTGGAGTGGTTTGTGTATTCTGTATTTTTATTTTTATACTTTATTTTAATTTCAATTTCTAGAATCTAGTGTTGAATTTATATTTAACCCTCTGCTAGAACTGTGCTTAATTTTAGCGTGTGTACTTTTCATATGGATGAATTCAAGCTTTTTTTATTTTCTTTTTTGCACACTATTTTATTTTTATAAGTAATGGTAGAACCACGTCTTAGATTCTTAGGTGGTTTGGACATATATGAAGGGGGCTGTTAGAGAAGTCTTAGTAAGAAGAGTAGATCACATGCAGTTTAGTCCAATTCTTCGAGATCCATGGAAATGAAAACTAATGTGATACAACAGAGAGAGGACAAGAAAAACTATAAGTGAAACAAAAGAGCATTATGGTGTCGTTCAACTGAACCTTGTGGGATTTAAGGCTTGGTTGTTGTACTCTTTATTTCGTTGGATTCTTGGACTAACTTCTAATTTGTAAAACTCTTGTAGACCCATATCGTCAGTTTTGATGGCATTCCTACTTATTGTAGTGTTACTATATTTTATACTTGTCATGATGTAAACAGCTGATTCTATGTTTTACAAAATCTGAGTGCTAGAAGAGAGATTGGTGGACATCTTTTTTAGGGATGGAGCACTGTTTGTGTTACAAAGCTATAATCTCTTTTTACTTTTGCTGTTATATTATACGTGCATTTAAGTTAATTTTCCCACTTCTATCTTACTTGTATTTCTAACTATATAGGTTAAATGATGCAATCACTGACAGTAGAAGAACAGGAACTGAGGTGAAGAATGAAAAACTGGAGCTGCAAACTTGGTCTGATCTCCCTGTTGAACTCTTAGAATTAATCTTTTCCCGTTTAACCCTAGACAATAATATCCGTGCATCTGCTGTTTGCAAGAGTTGGCATTCTGTTGCCACTGCTGTACGTGTGTTAAATCAATCACCATGGCTTATGTATTTTCCAAAATTTGGTGATTGGTATGACTTCTATGACCCTGTGCATCGTATTACCTATTCCCTTCAGTTGCCAGAGTTAAGTGGATCTAGAGTTTGTTACACAAAAGATGGTTGGTTACTGCTATACCGACCTAGAACTCACCGAGTGTTTTTTTACAACCCCTTTACTCGGCAGGTGATCAAACTGCCAAGATTTGAGATGACATACCAGATAGTTGCCTTCTCTTGTGCACCAACGTCGTCTGATTGTGTTCTCTTTACGGTGAAGCATGTTAGTCCTACTGTTGTGGCCATTAGCACATGTTACCCTGGGGCAACAGAATGGGCCACTGTTAATTATCAAAACCGCTTGCCCTTTGTCAGTAGCATATGGAATAAGCTTGTGTTTTGTAATGGACTCTTTTATTGTCTGAGCCTCACAGGTTGGCTAGGGGTGTTTAACCCAGCTGAGCGCACTTGGAGTGTTCTGTCAGTACCTCCACCCAAATGCCCACAGAATTTTTTTGCCAAAAATTGGTGGAAGGGGAAATTTATGACAGAGCAAGACGGAAATATTGTAGTTATTTATACATGTTCTAGTGAAAACCCCATTATCTTTAAGTTAGATCCGACATTAATGCAATGGGAAGAGATGATAACACTAGATGGAGTAACTCTTTTTGCTAGTTTCCTGTCTTCTCATTCAAGAACTGACCTCCCTGGAAATATGAGAAATAATGTTTACTTCTCTAAAGTTCGATTTTATGGAAAGCGATGCATATCGTTCTCTCTTGATGACTGTAGATACTATCCGCGTAAGGAGTGGCATGACTGGGGAGAACAAGACCCTTTTGAAAACATATGGATTGAACCACCACAAAACTTCTCTGGGTTCACATGAAGAATTTTAGTGAAACAAGTAAGCATTTCCAATATTTGTTTTGACGCAGTTTATAAATGTTCTGTAAATGTTTGATATATGCTTTCATAGGTATGCTGTCTATGCATAATAATCTAGTTTATGTTTGTGTTTTACTAAGTAACTATGAATGTCCGAATTTATCATCGGCAGCATTGGTTTTCTTTTTTTCTTTGATAATCAGTGTTTGCTATAGTCCAGGGTGAACTCAATCAGTCATTCTTATCAAATGTTCAGTAATTAGGATTTAATTTTGATTCATTGTTGGTGTAAAGGTTTTTTCTACACAAGCATCTAATTATTTACTGTCATGTCATTAAAATAGTTTGACAATGAATCAAAATCAAACTCCTAAGTTGTTTTCAAATCTTAAAGGAATTTTCCTAGAGAAAAAAGTGAATGCATTGACAGTGTGAGTGTTTTTCACAGTCAGTATATCATCTACGATTCATATTTAATCATCATTAACTCTTACATATAAGTAATACAAATGAATGGTGGATGAATACTGATTGCGTATAAATCTTTACATCGACAGTCTTTAGATATTACACTCTTTTCGTAAATGATTAGACATGTAATAATACTTAATAGCATCTCCTTTTTCAATTTTAGTTATAAAATATGAATGATATATTGCATTTACTTTTCTTTTACATGAAATGACTGTAATTATAATATTTTAAAACTGGTATAGTACACTCGATGCTTTTAAAATGAACATGGTCCTTATTGACTTTGGAAATGAGAAAAGGGATTAGAGGTTAGTGTGAAACCATGAAACTTGTGCATATATCTACTTTATATATGCATGTACAAATAAGTGACATAGCCGACACTACTTAGTAAGACCAAGGTTTGGTTGTTGTTGTTAGCTGTACAAACAAGTGAGATCACTGTTTGTTGTGAGAATGAAAGGAGTGAATTCTGAAAATTGGATCTCACATGGTCAGTCAGAATTAAAACAAGTCACGTATGTCTGCTGAAATTTATGATTTTGAATTTTTACTTAACAAATTAAACAAGTTCATTCATTTGCATTAACCAATCAGCTTTTTTGAAGTTTGTCTAAAATTCCACATAATGTCTATATAATTGATAAGTGATTTTCTTCCTATGGTCTAGGGAGGGGGAAAAGTTGGGTTATAAAAATGGAAAAGTTGTATGATTTATATTGACAGTGACAGATACAAGTTCCAAGTTGAATGATTTATAATGTCAAAGATGATTTTATGTAACTGTGCTCCCTGTTTTCCAGTTAAGCTGGTTAGCCCAATCTGTTGTTGTGCAAATACATTATTTTGAACGAGTGGGGACTGGAGAATAAACCTCTATTTACAAAAACTCTATGTTGGAATGCAGTATTTCCATTCAGGTGTCTGTGTTAATGTAATTATTAATCAAGAGCATGAAAATTTCCACACTGCAGTTTCAGATTTGCTCATTGGGCTGTAAAAGTTCATTATTAAAGCTTATTTGGAAGCATTGCCTAAGGCAGCATAATTACAGACTGTATATAGGAGGCTAATAATGTGTGAAGGAGTCATATTTAGCTGGGGTAAGCTAAAGCGTTACCTCTTTTTTATATTGTCTATGTGGATCTAGAAATATCAATTAGTAATTGAATGCCAAATTAAAAAGGATGAACTTTATAGATATTATCACAATATTTGAAAATAATGCTTAGAAATAAGAAAAAATATGAATGTGCTAACAATGTAAAAGTTTGATATACTGTCATTACATATCCATATTTCATTTTAAATTATTATTGATTCTTAAAAAAATGGTAATATAAATGAATGAATATGATATATTGATTGTGTATAAATCTTTATACTGATATCTATATACTCTAGAAAGAATAGGATGTTAAATAATGCTGAGGATGATTGATGTATAAAGTCTAACTCTCATAAGGGAAGAGACTATTTTAGAAATTTGAACTATATTGAGATCACAACACAGACAACTTTATTATTGGATTGAAATTCACCTAGGATACTAAATAATTGAACTACAATTATTTGAATAAAATAATGTGATAACATTTCTTTTTGTACATCCGAAATAAAAAGAAGAAAAACTAGACTGAGGGGCAATACTGCCATAACTTTAATAAGACTTGTGGCAATTCCATAATAAAATTTTTAGTGGGTGAACTTAAGTTTCAAGTGCAAAAAGCACATCATTGAATATACAAGTGACAACTGCCCGAATTTGGATTTGAATTATAATTGATTGATTATTTACTAATTCATTTAAATCTATTATATTATAATTTAAATTATCTAATTCACCATTTCTAAACTTAAAGGATCATTCATTAATCCATTTGATTTTTTTAATTGAAACTAAAAATAATTTTGTAAAAATATAATTCTTTTAAAATACTATTATTTTAAATAAAGCATTTTGTAAAAGCACTTTTAAAAAAAGTGATTTTTTGAAATATTATTATTCTTTTTTTTTCAACATTTTACAAGCAGGTGTTGTTTAAGTTTCTTTATGTAAAACATTTGATGAACTTTGTATTGCTGTAAATTTAGAACAAATTTTAAATATTAGTTAGGTCCATGTGTCCTAGATGGCAAAATGGGCAATGTCTATAGGCGCGTCCCCATAGCTTGCATTTTTTACAGGAAGGGCATACATATTTCATCCATTTGCTTGGTTTGTCCTGTCTGTTTTGTCCGCCAAGCCTGCAGACATTTTCAATGGGCAACGCGGGTGGTCCGCTAGCGGTGCACAAACATAATTTAAGGAAAAATTATGAAAATTTCAAATAAGTTATGATGTAATATGATTTTTATTCCCTAAAAAAAATTATAATTTGATGTGATTTGATAAACTTCATATAAAATTTCAAGTTTTTTGTTAACTTTTTTTTAATTACTTTGTTTAGTTTAATTTTATTTATTATATGATCTTTTTTTTAATTTTTTTAATTATTCAATAATATATGCGGGCCGCCCGCAAGCATGTTAGCCCATTTTAAAACGGACAAGACAATGAATTTTGTTCGTTAAGCCAATGTGGGCATACCCGCGACTGTTTAAATTACTGCGGACATTTGCGGACACTGACAAAACAGGCCAGACGACCTATTTTGCCATCCATACCTCCCATTGATCTCACTACTATCCTGAATAAGTGATACTAAGAATATACTAGTATCACAATTTGATATAATAAAAAATCGAAGTGAAACTGAGAATGAGAAACATGTACAAGAAATGCGGGCTTGGATCCACGAGTACCATATCAAAAGAAAGAAAAAAATTGTGGCCCCATATCAAAAGTTCTCTCTCCAAAGTGAAGAAAACATCAAATCAAGTAAGGATGACAATGCGGGCTTGGATCCACGAGTACCCATAGATATTACCCATAATGGATTAGGTATGCGTCCATATTTTTGGATTTATAGATAATTGAGATCCGATATTTTGAGACTCACAGACACTAGGAGGTCTTGGTTCGAGCAATATCGAGGTTGAGGCCAAATCGCGAAAAGATAGGAGATCTTAGTAGGAGAATTAGATAGGTCAAACCTAGGTTGTCAAGCTCATAGGTGCTAAGAAAGAAACTGCTTAGTTTTCTGTTTTTTGTAATTGGAAGTGTGCATGTAAACTTACAATTGCAATAGTGAAGAAAAATCTCCCGAGATCAGAAGGGGAGGCCTGGATGAAGTTTGCAGTGGACCGAAAACGAACCAGGAAAAAAATTCTTGTGCACCTTTTTCTATCTCTAATATCCTTACTTTTGTTCTTTACTTTTTAGTTAATTGAGTAATATGAGTGGCATGTTATAATCTATTTTTCTGTCATTCTATAATTCAAATAATCAATTAATTGTGTAAAGAAATGGTAATCGGTAACTTGCTATGCAACAAACCATATAATCAAGTAGTGCAAGATTCAGGATAATCGATTATCCACAAGCATAATCGTATAAGTCCAAGCACTGATTAATTGATTAAAACCGAGCTTAATCGATTAAGTGCAATCAGTTTCACTTTTGAGCAAAATATAGGAAAAACAAAGTAAGTGATCCGCGACACTTATTCAACCCCCCTTCTAGGTGTATTCTGACTTGCTGATACCCAATACTCTAAAATGTTTCTTTAAGGGATATATAGCAATGCTAACCTTTGTCACATGATAACTTTAATGGTCTTTGAATATATCCAAAGGATCAACCAAATGACAATTTAATAGTCTTATCTCATAACTAGATGCCTCATAATAAGCTATGAAAGTCACTACCATAATGGATGGAGCTTTAAGTGTCTCCTTAGCACTTTTCGAACTAGCTCCTCATCCACCTAATAGGCTGATACATCCTTACATTATTTTCAATCATATTGACATCTAACTAAATTAAATACCAATACCTAATGATATCAAATTGAATCACTTTATGTATGTGAGAATATATTTTCTTTGTAATTACTGCATAACCTAATTGGCTACTTTCCATTAATTTGTCATTGAATTACTTAAATATCTGCATTTTAACCAAGTACACAATATCCTGATATGCACAACTTTATATACACATTAGACAAACTTAGCCAACACATAAGTAATCTACTATATTTCTTTCACTTTAAAGTACCTTCCTAAAACATTGCACCCATGAATGTTTGTAGAATTGCATACTTAATAAACATAAGACTAATGTCTTATGCTATTTAAACATTTTTATTCCTCATACCTTATCCTTGTAATCATCCAATTTTGATCGAGGTTAAAATTTTTTAAAAACTAACAAGAAGATAATAAGTAAATAGTGAATAACAATTAGAATGTTAGATGGTAGTTGGAATTTTGTTGGCCCATAGAAATTAGGTTTGCAACCCTAATTTACCTCCCTTTATATTATTAACATAGCAAGGAGGTGGTGCCACACTTAGCAACACATATTCTTAAATAAAAAAGGGGGCAACCCTAGAAAAAAGAAAAGAGAGAGGCAAGCTGAAGAAAGCATCATCGTCCCACATGAGGGACGACATTGTTCCTGCTGACCAACAATGGCACCACAAATATGGATGTCGTTTCCAACAATACAGATATCTATTTTCATCCCACATGGGGGATGATGTTGTTCCTGCCTGCTGTTCTTACTCCATGGGAAACTTCACTGCTCATTGTTAGGTATCAGCAGGTCAAAATACACCTAGAAGGGGGTTGAATAGGTGTCGTAGATCACTTACTCCGCTTTTCCTGTATTTTGCGCAAAACAAAAAGTTACTACACTTAATCAATTAAGCTTGGTATTAATCGATTAACCAGTGCTGGACTTAATCGATTATTTGTGTGGAGAATCGATTATCTTGAGTTTCTTGCAGAATCTTGATTTTAATGGTTTCTTGCAACGCAAGTCACCAATTACCAATCCTTATACAGTTAATTGATATCAGAGATTACAAATGATGCTTATACAGATTATAACATGTATCAATCAAATAACAAGAATATAATAAACAAAAGTAAATGAGATAGGGTAAGAAAATTGTGCACGAGGAAATTTTTATCCTAGTTCGTTTGCGGTCCCCCCCCCCTTTTTCAATGAAGGCTTGTCCTCAAGCCTTAAAATTTTTTGGGATTTACTTGATATGATTTAAAATTTTTGTTTAACTTTTCTAAAAATATAAAATTAACATTACTAACAAAAGACACTCTATTAATGTTAACTTGCTCATAACATAAACTTAAAACATAATGGGAAATAACATAAAGAAATGCAACATAATATGAAAGTTGAAATTTTTAGGGAAAAGAAACAACTGGAATAGCTTTTTCTCATTCTTCATCATCTTCCTCTTCACTTGTGTCTTGGGACCTCCCCTCGGACCACTTAGTCATTGCTACGAATTCTTCATAGGATCCTCCCTTGAAATCATGTTTCTTCCCAAAAATACTACGCAAACTTTTGTAGATGCCCTTAAGCCCACGGTAGCATGCCTTTTGTTGCAAATTTTGCATTTGTTGTTCCTTTATTATGGCATCTACCTTAGAACTCATGGTCCTCCCATATTCACTTGGTTGTTTTGAGTTTAAGTCACCAAATTTCTTTCTAAGCTCGGTTTGAGCTTGGGAAAGGGTTTTTTCTTTGCAATTTTTGATGTCATAAGCATGGTTGATTTCGGATTTGAGAGCCATCATTTCGTTGTAGGGTTTAGGCACATTTTGAAATTTGCACAAATCAGTGATAAAAGATGGAAGAATAATTGAAGGGATACCTTTGTTGATGCAATCCCAAATAGCATTTGAGATTATTGCAGCAATATCTACGGAGTCTTCATCATAGATAGAGCTAATTAGCTTTGCTTTAGGAAGAGGGATATCAGAAACATGTAAGGAAGGCCATATGTTGGAGAGTATGAAGCTTGCCCATATTTGGGTTTGTTGAGTCATACAAAACTTGTAAATGGGCCCAAACATGTTGAGCTCCAAGTCCTCCAAACATAGACTTTTCCTAACATATTCTTCTTCATGTCTTTCTTCTTCACCCAAGTAGGATGCATTGAGCTTCTTTTGAAACTCGAACAAGTCATGTCATTCACTTCTTGGATTCCATGGGTTACCCAAGTTGATTACTTGCTTGTTGTAGAAAACTTGAGTCCCATTTACCCAAGTATAACGATTTCTCCTTGCCTCACCTGATGTGATTGAGTTGGCAAAATATTGTTTAACCACATCCAAAGAAAACTTTTTCCTTGGTTGAGCGATTTTTTGCCATCCATATTTTTCTATGATGAAAAGAAAACCTCCAAAGTCATCATCACTCAAGTTGACAATTTTTTCTAAAGTTATAACATTCTTGAGTGTGATTTTTCTTGAGTGTGATTTCCTTGAATTTTTCCTTAGCATCATTGGAGACAGATTTGGAGTTATTTCTCTTCCTTGAGACTTCCTTTCCTCCCCTTTATGAACTTCGGAAATTCCTAAGAAGAGTCCGCAAAACTCAAGAAAAACTCTAAAAGAGTTAAAACACAAAAATGTGCATAAGTGTATAAATTTTTCATGAATTAAACTTCTTACACATTTTATTTGAAGAATATTGAATAACCATAAAAGAAATTTACAAAAGAAAATAATTAAGAAGGAAAACTTACATGATGAGGTTAAAGAGAAAACTTGAAATTTTGAAAGAAAACATTTTTGTGTAAGGATGAGTTTTGCAAATTTTGCTTGATGATTTGTGTTTCAAGAATGGGTGTTTATATAGGAGTTGGAAGTCCTTGGTCAAGGTCTATGGTCAAGAATTATCGGTCAAAAATTTAAGAAAAACTCCTCTTTTGAGGAATTTTTGGTTCCAAGGCTCCTGACCTGGTCAGACCTGCGCTGAGCGCATGGTCCCCCACGCTAAGCGGTGGGTCAGTGGTCCAAGTTTGACGAGTAATGAGCCTTGACCAAGACTTTTGACTATGTTTTGGGCCTTTTTCTGATTTTTCAATATTTATGCATTTGGCCCATTAACCTATTATTGAAATAAAAAAACTTTTCTCTTGTAAACAATATTTTCCGAGTTTTGATCCCCCTAAAAGAAAAAAATTCGAATTTTTTTAATTCTAACAAACAATTAAAATAAGGATAAAA
This sequence comes from Lupinus angustifolius, assembly GCF_001865875.1. Lineage (NCBI taxonomy): Eukaryota > Viridiplantae > Streptophyta > Magnoliopsida > Fabales > Fabaceae > Lupinus > Lupinus angustifolius. The sequence goes on from NC_032013.1 coordinate 4,155,572, forward strand.
TTGTAGAAAAGGGAATAGTATATTATATATCAAAATATACTGGGTTGCCTCCCAGCAAACGCTTCTTTAATGTCATTAGCTTGACATCAGTTATCATCAATTTTCTTCTACTGCCCTGATGGTTCGGATTCACCTCTCAGGATTGCATTGCCATGTTCTCTAGGGTTTATTTTTGTGTTAGCTGAAAATGTTGATTTTTCATTTTCAGCTATTAACTTGGCCAACTGCCCAATTTGTATTTCCATATTCCTTAGAGAAGCATCAGTGTTTTTCTGATTTGCCATGGTCATCTGCATAAACTAGTTCAGAGTGTCTTCCAGTTTGATGCTTTTGTTCTGAGTTGGATGTTGTTACTGATTATTCTAGGGGTAGAAGTTTTGTTTATGAGGAAGTTCTTGCCTCCAAAGTTGATTCTTTTGAAATTGGTTATTACCCCCATGAGGGTAATTACCTTGAAAAATTTGTCTTGGAGGATTTCCAACAAAATGCACTTCCTCATTTTGGCAGACATTGGCATCACGATCCTCATTGCAATTGTCACACCTATAAATCTGCTTCTTTGAGGTTTCCCGCAACTGTTTTGGTAGATCGTTGAGTTTATGTGTTACCTCCTCTAACTATTATTGAAGCAGTTTATGTTGAGCCAAAACAACATCAGCTGAGTTCAGTTCAAGCATTCCACCTTGCCTAGGTGGTGGCCTTCGTTGGTGTTGACTTTTCTGATCGTTCAAGGTCATGGATTCGATAATGTCAATTGCTTCCTGCGAAGGTTTAGCCATTAATTGTCCACCTGCAGTTGCATTTAAGATCCATTTATGATGCTGCTGAAGTCCGTTGACAAAGATATCAATCTGAGTTTGAACGTCAAATCCATGGTTTGAGCACTTGCTGAGCATAAATTTAAATCTATCCCATGCCTCGCATAGGCTTTCCCCAGAAGGCTGGACAAAGGTGGAGATTGCAGTTTTCAAATCCATAAATTTTCCTTGCGGAAAATATCTCGACATAAATGTTTCTTCCACCAGATTCCAGTTATTTTGTATAAGTTGTGGTAGATCGAGGAACCATTCTTTAGCTTTTTCGATTAATGTTAACGGGAAAAGTCTTAGAAGGATGGTCTCCTCTTCAGACTCGGAGATTCCAGCAGTACCAACCAACTCATAAAAATTAGTGAGATGGTTATATGGATCTTCGTGGTCTAATCCAACAAAAGGGTTGGCGTTCATGAGCTGTACTAACCCTGTTTTCATTTCAGCCGGCCTTTGAGAGTCGGAAGGTCTCCCGATTCTTATCATGTTTCTGGGATTGAAACTGACAAATCCTCCTATGATGTTCTGATTTTCTGCCCTGGACTCATGATTGTCTATCATTTCTGTTTTGTTTTCTTGAAAAATAGCTTTTGCTTTACGTGCCTTCTTTTGTGCTCTTTTTTGTTTCTTGAGAGTTTTCTCTATTTCAGGATCAAGAGAAAATTCAAGTTGTTTATTCCTGCTCATGCACAGAAAAAGGTTCTTCTGTTTATTTTCCAAGAAGAATTAGTGGATCAATAATATACATATTTAATAATTCACATTTTTGTACAAAGTCAAAAAGAAATAATTTGTACAAAATAAAAAATAAGTTTATGCACAATTATTTGATTAATGACATATAAATATGAAATGTTTTATTATTGAATCAATTCCCCGGCAGCGACGCCAATTTGTTGAAAGCGTATTTCGGTGTTTTGTTGGGAGTTTTCTCCTCTCAACAAATCGTCCTGACAGCAGTGTCAATTTGTTGAAAGATTAATATTCTCATTTTCGTTATGTTCTTTTTTGTTTTGTTTAAGTAAGAGAACTCAGTGTTACTCTTTGTTCACCATCTCGGCTTTGTTGAAATAAATTCCAACGCCGGTATAATGGTTTCAAGAATATTCCAGTTACAACTTACTTCTTTAATAATCATGTACACAAGTCATTCCTTCTTTGCCCCATCTTGGCTTTGTTAGAATAAATTCTAACGTCGGTACAATGGTATCGAAGCAATTACATAATTATTAAGTACCTTTGAATACCATCTCGGTTTTGTGGAATAAATTCCAACACCGATTTAATGGTATTCTAATATATAAGAGTGATGAATAGTTAGTTGTTAGAAACAAATAAATAAAGAACAAAAGAATAATAAATTAGTGACCTTTTATTTATTTACTCCCTTTCGGGTTCATTTTATTAACAAACCAAACTTCTTCCTTAAGGAAGGTTGGTATTA
>NC_032013.1:4157924-4158140 GCF_001865875.1 Lupinus angustifolius
ATGTGGAAAGTAAATAACAATAAATAAAAGTTAGCAAGTTAGTTTCATCACTTTTGTATGTTAAAAGGTGTTTTCAACAAAGAAATTTATTGATAACACTTTACTATTTTATAATTTACACCTCTATCAAGATTTAATTGTAGTATAGTATACGGTTATGTCGAACCACAAGGAATTGCCTAATAAAATGAATCATAAGAATATGTCAATGCACAA
>NC_032013.1:4158240-4160313 GCF_001865875.1 Lupinus angustifolius
AAGATCTTAAGAAAAGTATGCTTAACTTGGCAAATAAACTAAGTAGTACAACTACTTCTTAGTTTATTTGTTAAGTGTTTGAGACAAGTAATTTTATTGACTTGAAATCATTTTTTAGGTGATCAATCTAAAAAGAGCATTAAGTACTTCTCAAACAAATAAAATTAACCAAAACACCAACTTAAATGATTAAATTCAAACTTTTGTAAATTAAGAAAAAGTAGAAAGTACATAACCATATTCAATAGAAATTTTTAGGAGCATGAACCATCCATCCAAGGGTTGGATGCTTTTGAGTTCCAAATGGGGGTATAAAGTTGATTTTTGCATCTCATTTGCCTTCTCCTTTTCTCCTCTTGAATTCTAAACTAAAACTGCAAAACTCACTTGAAATTAAAGCTCTAAACTAAGAAATGAAGAGAGAACTTCAGAGAGAGGTTTTTAGTGAGAGATTTCTTTGTTTCAAGTGTTTTTGATATTTCTTGCTCGAATGAAATGCTCTCTTATTTATAGGCCTCTCTGTTGGACCGCTGAGCTGCTTGGCTGGACCGCTAAGCAGCTGACCAAGCCCTTCAGCATGGGTTTGGTCCCTTGACCAACTAGCTAAGTCACCTCCTTGTGCTTGACTCATCAAAGCTAGTTGTGGCTATGAAACCAACTATTGTGAGCTACTTCTGAAAAGCCCATGGTGGGCTACTTAAGGTGAGGTCATGGATGACTTCATGGTTTGCTTGATGGTTAAGTTAGGTCTGGTGCACACCGCTCAGCGCACCTGCTTCACTGCTAAGCTGCTTGTTCACTAGCTTCTGACCGTATTGACTGGGACGTGGCCTTGTGCTTGCTAATCTGGTCAGGAGTCTGGTTCTCCGCTGAGCTGCTTGGTGGGACTGTTGAGCTACTTGTTCAGCAGCTTGGGCTTGTGCCAAGCTCGTGTCTGACCGTGTCAAGCTGAATTTCTGACCGTGCCAGGTCTAGTCTGGTGCTAGGTTGAGCGGCTAAGCAGGTCCGCTAAGCTGTCTAGTTGAGCAGTTTGGTCCAGGTCAAGCTGGTGGCCATGTCAGCTCAGCGGTGCTTGGTCCATGCTTAGCTGCCTGGTTGAACATCTTGATTTTTTACTTCTTTTGCTTTGTTGAACATGAGTCTTTCTTTCTTCTTTTCTTCATTCTAAATCCTATGAAATACATAAAAAAGGGTATGAATTTTAGGTATGTTTGGCACTTATCAGGGACCAAGTCCTAGACATTGTTTCGCTAGAACTAGTTTAGCTCTTCTTGCATAGCTATACCCCAGTGTACATCCTCGATGGCTTCATCTATGGTCTTAGGCTCTAATTGAAACACGAATGCAACAAAATTAGAAAAGTTTCGTAAAGAGCTACGGGTTACCACTCCCGTAGTTATATCACCTAGCACCTTATTGAGTGGATGATCCTTTTTAGTTTTCCACGTGATAGGCATTTCCTGATCTTGCTCTGCTTCTGTTTGCTCTGCTTCTTGTTGGATTTCTTCCATGTCCTGGTATGGTACTTCTTCAAGTGTACTTGAAACATCATCAGAAAAGATCATTCTCTTCTCTTTTGGAGAAGATTCGTCAAAATGGACATGAATAGACTCTTCTACTTGCACGGTATATTTATTAAACACACAGAATGCCTTGCTATGTAATGAATATCCTAAAAATATGCCCTCATCAGCTTTTGAGTCAAATTTTCCTAAAATTCTTTTTTCATTATTCAAAATAAAACATTTGCAACTGAAAGCATGAAGATGAGCAATATTTGGTTTTTGACCTTTAACATAAGGTGTTTTTGAAGAAGTAGGTCTAAGTAATATTCTATTTATTACATAACATGCTGTGTGAACTGCATCAGCCCAGAAATACTTTGGGACCTTGCTTTCATTTAGCATAGTCCTTGCGAGTTCCTCTAGAATTCTATTTTTCCTCTCAACAACTCCATTTTGTTCAGGGGTACGTGGAGCTGAGAACTGATGCATAATTCCATGTTTATTACAGAACTTATTAAATTTATGATTTTCGAATTCTCCGCTATGGTCGGATCGAATGTAAATAATC
>NC_032013.1:4160413-4160731 GCF_001865875.1 Lupinus angustifolius
GGAATTTTGACTTGTCCCCAGTCATATGTCTCGAACAGTCGCTATCAAGATACCAATTTTGTCTGTGTGTTCGAAGCCATACCTGCAATATAGAGCACCTACAAGACTCAGGTACCCAAATTATGTTGGGTCCTTTTTTGTTAGTGATCAGGGAGTTATCTCCCTTTCTTACCCAAGCGTAAACACCACTGGGTATCCCATATCTCCTTATATAACAGGAATGAGAAGTATGGCCATAAGTGCCACAATAATGGCATGTAGGAACTCTATTTTTCTTATTTGAATTTCTATATTGACGTGTTAGAGGTCTCCTATATG
>NC_032013.1:4160831-4187537 GCF_001865875.1 Lupinus angustifolius
GCAAAATTATTCTTTTTCTCTCGTTACTTAACTTTGCTAATTTTTTAAGTTCTTCATGCATCTCAACATAAGCACTATATAATATTTCATATGAGGGAGAGTCGGAAGAAGAAGAGGATGTGTCAGAGTATACCTCATCTGAAGTATCCTTGCTACCTGATCCACAAGCCTCGTCTGATATAGCCATTAAGCACAGCTTCACAGTCTCCTCTTCATCTGAGGTGCTTGATGTTGTTTCTTCCTCTGGTACATCCCAGACGATGTATGCTTTCTTTGACTTGAAGTCCTGGGGATTGCTCTTCTCTGAATCAACTCTTTTCAGGTAAGTGGGGCACTAATACTTCGTGTGTCCTGACTTACCACATTCATGGAAAGTGAAGCCCTCCTTTGTCTTGCCTTTCTTTGTTGATTCACGCGCTTCTTTCTTTCGGAATCGTCTAAGTCCTCCTTTCTTCTTCAAGAAATTTCAAAATTTTCGTACTAGGAGGTTTAGCGTTTCCTCGTCAATGTCTGAATCAGAGTCGTCATTATCTATCTCTTCAATGGGTTGTGATGTTGAAGCTTTGAGAGATATTCCCTTCTTTTTGCAATCAGACTCTTCATGCATTGTCAAACGCCCAAGCTCCATCTCATGCTCTTGAAGCTTTCCAAAGAGTGTTGCCAAAGGCATGGAGTCTAGATCCTTAGACTCCACGATTGCTTTTACTTTAGGTTGCCATCTCATGTCAAGATAGTGTAAGACTTTATTAGTGAGCTCTCCTTTGGTGAACACCTTATCTAAAGCGATAAGATGTTAATAATGGGAGTGAATCGTTTTTGCATATCGCCGATTGATTCACTCGGTAGCATAGGAAATAATTCGTATTCGTGAGTTAGCATGTTTAGTCGGGTGCGCTTGACTTCGCTAGTGCCTTCTTGAGTCGCTTGTAAAGTGTCCCACATTTCCTTGGCACTTTGACATTGAGACACCCGAAAGAATTCATCGTAGGATAGGGCTGAGGTAATGATGTTCTTAGCGCGAAGGTTCAACTAGACCTTCTTGCACTCCTCATCGGTCCTTAAGCTTTTTGGCTTTTCTTTCGGTTCGCCATCCACTAAGTGAAGTGGTGCGAAGGGCCCACTGATTACAGATTCTCAAATATCCGAATCAATAGCCTCAATGAATATTTTTATTCGGATTTTCTAGTAGGTGTAACCCTCGCTACTGAATACGGGAGGGCGGTTAATGGATGCGCCATCACCTCCAAAGGGGTTGGTGGAACCCATTTTAATTCCCTTCGGATCACGCATATGTGGTTGAGCTAGCACGTCGTACTAGCTCTGATACCACTTGTTAGGTATCAGTGGTCTAGGAACACCTAGAAGGGAGGCTTGAATAGGTGTAGCGGTTAACAATCACCGCTTCTTGAACCAAAACCCAACTGCTGGAAAAAAGCCCAGTTAATCGATTAACAGCAAGGTTTAATCGATTAACTATTGCACATAACATAATGATCAGACATGCAATTTGCACAGTAATTAAAATAAAATTGAACATATATGATACAAATATTTTTACGCACAATTATTAAGTATATGACAGTAAACAAATATCCAACTTTTCAATTACAGATTCAATTTATAATGGCAAGAAACATAAAGAAGATAAAGAGAGGTAGAACAGTGCAAAAAGAATTTTTATCCTGGTTCGTTTGTGGTTCACTACAAACTACATCTAGGCCTCCCCTTCTGGATCAATGGGATTTTCTTTCTTCACAATATTGAAATATGGATACAAATACCAATTCAATTACAAGCACATAGGATGCTCCATTCTTGAAATCTAGGATCTCTAAATCCTTGGTTTGACTCTACCCTTCGCCTCTAAGAAAACATTTCTCGAGAACTAGCCCCAGCCAAGATTCTTATCCTCAAATCAAGAGCTCCTAGCCTGGGTGAAGAACCTCAATCTCTATGGCGATCTCACACCAAGAGACAAATCCAGACTACACAAAAACACATTAAACAACAAGGTATACTAAGCACAATAATGCTTAAAATATGACAAGATAAAGACTCAAAGATTAACCCTTTTACTAACCACTTAAGCCATGAAGATTCAAATGAGTTAATCAATATCAGCATACAAATAATTTATCTCTAACAAAATCTAATGCATGAGCATGTAAGCAAGATAAGAATGGATACAAAATTATGCAGAAACAGTAAGCATATAACATCAATTAAACCAGCATAACCTCTCTTCTCACGCATGCAACTCTCTTGCAGAAACACAGTAAAACACGTATGTAAAATGCTCTCTAAACAGCCATATTCAATAGAATGCAAGGCTATGGTTTTATGAACAATGCCTTGTATTTATAGCATAGAGAATAGGCAATTACATTCTTTCCAAAAATAGTTAAACAGTTAAAACAGATTTCAGTTATAACACATAACAGACTAGTTAATCGCTTAACGGGGCAACAAAATGACACAATATTCAGTTGAAACAGAAAACACATATTTAAAAGAAAAGCAGTTGAGTTAATCGATTAAGTTACTACGTTAATCGATTAACTGGAACATTTATTTCTTATGTTTCAAATGGTAAACTTCTCATATGTTATGCACAATATATATACACTTTTTAGCAAATATATTATGCCTAATATGCACATATAACATGTATGACAGACGCATGAACATACAATTAACTAGATAATATGTCTCATGAATATGATATGACAATTAAGATGGCTTAAGAGACTAACACCTAGGTTCACCTAACCTATACTCACTTACTACGGCACACATCCCAGACTACTTAGATTATAGACTCAATTTACACCCTAGTCTAGATATGACCAAATGAGCATAAGGCATGTTGGTTTTTGAGCCATCTTCAAGCTTTGTTAGAACCTTGTCTTCATCAAAATATAGGCAATGACATGTTAGTGCTATCCCTGACACTTTGCACTTTCATATAAGTGCCCAAAACCATGTATGCATCCTAAAATAAGTTTTAATCATGTTATGTATGAAAAATATCTTTTATGCAATATGCTCATGATATGTGAGATTTATCAAGGTTCACTCAACTTAGATTCTTCCCATTCGAAGCATCTTATAGGACCTAAAAAAAATATAATTACTCTTCAAGTTCATTCCATGCTTGAATTTGAGTCTTGTAATGTTTTTGTTGACGTGTCCATTGTCTTCAAGCTTTAGTCTTTTGTCTTTATCAAAATCATGTTCTAGAGGTGATAAGTAGAAAATTTGATATCTTCATCAAGAGTTCACTCAACCTAGACTCTACCCATTCAAAGTATCTTATAGGACCTAAAAAGATAATAATTACTCTTAAAGTTCATGATTCATGCTTGAATATGAGTCTTGTAATGTTGTTGTTGATGTGCCCATTGTCTTCAAGCTTTAGTCTTTTGCATGCTTGAATTCACAAGTTAGAGTAGCTTCCATTATAGAAAAGATGGTAGAATAGTGCCTTATGTAGTTTGGACATGTATATAGGAGATAAGTAGAAACTAATTTAAGGATATTATATCATATGGAGGTTTGATTGTTTTAGTAATAATAGGCAAACAAAAAACTAAGTGTTTGTTAAAATAATTTAATCTTAATCCTTCAATCATAAAAGAATTTTGCAATTGAAAAATAAAAATAGTGTAATGATATATCCTCTTACTAAATCCTCCTACAAATCCTCTTATCAACCAAAATGATGAAAGGAAAAATAGTCAAAGGATGCCATCAATGATTAACCTATTTAGTTTTGATGAAGACAAGCAATTACATGAAAGCTTGAAGACTTGGACATCACCAACAAACAACATACCGAAACTCAAGGTCAACATTATAGAACTTAGGATTACTTTATTAGTCTAGAGTTCTAAGATGTTTGCCTAGTATTGAGTTTAGGTTAGGTAAATTCAAGATAAAAGTCTCACAAAAAGTCTAAAATGAAAATCATATAGGTTGAGGCATTCCATCTTAATATATATATTAAGTAAGATTAATGCATTTGCATTAGGCATACATGGTTTTTGTGCATAAAAGAATCATCTATTTCAAAATCATGTATTGCATGTTCTTTCATCATAAAGTATGTTTACCATGCATTTAGGAAAAACCATTTTCATACATATAAATGGTTTAACTTGATTGATAATCAATTATATCTTGTTTAAATTCGTTAATCGATTAAGGAATGATATAATCGATTAAAAGGAGTTACAGTAGCTAACCTCCCAGGATTTTTGGCTTATTAATCGATTAAGCATTTTGATAATCAATTAAGCCATAAATGAAAAACTATTTTCATAAGCACGTTAATCGACTAAAGTAGTATATAATCGATTAACATTTGTTACAGTCAGTTACATCTAAAAGTTGTGATTTTAACAAATGTGCATAACTCATAGATTTCAATTTTTACACATTTTGAGAGAGAAATAAAACCCAAGATTCTCATAGCTGAATTTTCAAAGCATCTTTCTTATCTTTGAAAGATTTCTTGCATAGTTTTCATAGAGAAAAAAAAGAGAAAAAAGCGAATTTCTTTTCATAGTGCTGTAATTTTCATTCATTTGAAAAATCCTGCATTATCTTCACATTTAGTTTAAGGCTGGTTGTGAGATTTTTGTTGAGGGTTGTAGAGCCGAAATTAGAGTTTCGATCAACGCATTAAGTGTGCAAATAACTCGACTATTGTTCAGTTACACAAGGATAGTTCTCGTGGTGTGTTTAGTATCATCACATTAGAGAATTGGTAGTCTTCACGGAGCAGGAAGTCTTGGATCGAGTGATACTTTGGCTGGTGCCATATTCACGAACGATGTTAGTATCCTAGTAGGCGTATAGAGTGGTCAAACCAAGCGCGTAGGCTCAATGGGTTCAAGAAATAAGTCTCTTGCTAGGTGTATTGGAAGAGTGCTTATAATCAAACATTTATTTTCGATGGTGAAGAAAAATCTCTAGAGATCAGAAGGGGAGTCTTGGATGTAGTATGCAATTGGACCCGTAAACTAACTAAGATAAAAATCCTTGAGCACCTTTCTCTTTCCCTATCTCTTTTATGATTTTGTCTTTACATGTTTTTATGTTTCAATTGCATTCTATGATTTGTGTTAATTGTCAATAATATTCGTATAATCAAGAATCAATTTAGAAAAGTAAAGATCAGCAATCATCACAGTTTTCATTGCAAGACAAGTTTGTTTTTCAAAGAATCAGTATAATTGATTAACACTAACTATAATCGATTAAGACAACTATCAATAACAAATTAACCTTGTTATTAATCGATTAACTGTAGTAGTTTTCTGTTTTGCGCGTAAATTTGAAAAGCGGAATTAGTGATCTACTACACATATTCACTCTCTTAGGTGTGTTTTACCTTAATGGTACCCAACAAATGATGACATTTTAGTAAAGGTTTTATTTAGAAAGAAGTATCCAAAACAACGTCCTTTTGTTTAAATAAAACAATAATAATAATAATAATAATAATAATAATAATAATAATAATAATAATAACAACATCGTCAAATAATGTGTCAAATTTTCTACTGTGAATATAACACATGTGACCATGTCACTAGTTAATGATACACGTAGACATGTCTGTTAACATTAACAAACGGGAAGGGACGAAAGGACTAACATATTTCCACATTGAGAAAATTGGTGGCTAAAATGGTAATTTAAAATTGTTAGCAGCTAAGTAGGCATGATAAAAAAAATATGAGAGACTGAAATGAAGTTTTACTCAAATTTTAATTGATGATATTTATGCCAGAACTCTAAAGAGATATTATTTTGATTTCAAGGCACTTTCCATTCAATGACTCACTACATTATGTCAACTTAACAACAACATATATGTTATTGAAGGAGTTTTATGCCAATTTTACCCAAAGAGGAAACTCATAGGTTACTCATTTGTTGGGTCATAGGATTGTGCTCACACATGAAGTTTTTGACCATTTAATGTTATACAAATTTTCTTTGCACAACCACCTCACACATCGACAATACAACCTTAAATTCAAGTCACATGAATGTTGGAGACACCCTTATCCACTATATCATAGTATACATCTTGGTTCCTAGAACCTACATTAATTCCCAACCTAATATTTCAGTCTAGAAATTCATGTATGCTACTAAAAATGGTTGTTTGATTCATTGGCCATAAGTAACTTTAAATTATATGATGGTTAAAAGAAATGAGACAAATGCTAGACTATCATATCCTATTTTCATATCTTACATCATTGATCACTTAAGAATCGATGAAATTGGATTGGTCAATATCCATATTTCTCATAAAATAGAGAAATTGGAATACCTAACCTTAAATAAGATGAACATAGAAAGGCAAAGTGATGGAAAGTGGTACTGGAAGCCTAATCCTCGGGTAGAGCATCAAGTTTCCGATATGTCTGATTCTGAGTTGGAAATAATGAATACTCAAGAAATGGGTCTTTCTAGGAGACATATTGAAGTAGGTATGTTAATGGATCGCATGCAAGTGCCCCGCAAGACTTGATACAATAGATATGGTACTAGATTATGGTTTTCAAGAAATGCACACTCTCCTCTTTAGGATTGAGGGAACTTCCCACCTATGGATTGAGAATTTGTGTAGTTGTGGTTTTTTATTTCATTGTACTTTGTTTTTATCCATTGTATTTTTATTTTATTTTTTGTATTTGGTTATGACATTTTAGTACTTTGGTAATTTTGATTTGTAATATTTTTATTGTTTTATGTACTATTATGAACATGGTTGTTTTCTATAATGGTATAGTTAACTATTTTCCGTTTTATTTTCATGTTATTATGATGTATAGTTCAACATATATTACTAATACTCTCAACCTTTGGCATTGTTACTTCATGGTGTCTTTTGAAACATTACACAATGTCAAAAATCATTAATCAAAATCAAGAGCTTCTCTTTAGAGGAAGCAAAACCAAAATGCATGCTTGAAGAATTCTACAGCTCATACCACAACCTTATATAGTGACATAATTGACATTGTGGTTTATTATTATCAAAATGGGGGAGATTAAAAACACAAATGTATACAAGATTTTGTGTATACATATCATTGTTTTGATTAAGACAACAATTTATAGGACACCTTAATACGACATACAAGGACAAAAAGAAACTCTAGACTCTCATTTGGTTACATCTTAGTACATTTTATTTTTAATACTTTCTATGTCTAAGATGTAATATATCTCATATCATTGATTTTAATTAGGATCAATATATATGATGATAGAGATGATGATTGAACTAAAACTCTGAGTTTAACCTTATATAATCGGTTAGTCTTTGATTAAGCAACAAGTGCGTAATTTTAGACAAATATTTTTGGCCTGCACTTAACTACATATGACTAATTGTTAACCAATAATTTATGATTGAGATAAAATTCCCAGAACCTACATTAATTCCCAACCTAATATTCCTAGAACCTACACTCTTATCTAGTTAATTGTTCCCCTCCCCTCTCAGTGTGTAGAGCCCTTATAAATTAACATTATGTCCTTTTAGTATTTCTACATTTTTTATTTAGTATTTACGTAACCACTATTTTAATTATTCCTATATTAAAAAAATATTTTTATATTAGCATCGTTTTTATTATTCAAATATTATTATTATTTAACTATTTTGAAAAGGAGAAAGTTCATTATTTGTTTGAATAAAACAAAAAAATATTGATTACATGCAATATAAAAATGAATAAAAATACTAAAAAAGGGAAATAAACATATCTAACATTATGATCGACGAGGATTGCGCAATAGGAAAGATGGCACAAAATTTCACATAGACTCATGAGGGATTAGAGGTTGTGATGTGACGGCCTGCACAATCAGCCGGACCAAGACGAGGTTGTCAAGTGTGGATGACGAACAACACAAGGTCAATGGCGTAGAGGGATTAGGAGCATAACCAACGTGAGACGATGGCGCACAAAAATTGAAAAAGGCGCACATGATCCTAGACACGACAGGGTGTCACTAGTTGATATAACATGTTGCAACCTACAATGCATGAATGATTAGGATATGGTTGGGTCTACACTATCATGTTGCAAGGGTCGTATGGCGTTGAATTTCATGTTGTTTGATGTTGATGACTAAACCATCATGGAATGCCCCACCAATTATTGAGAAATGATGTAAATCAGCGCCACGAACTGTTGCAAAAAAAAAAAACAAACAAATAGGCATGGAAATCAATGTAACTAGTTGTGTTGTTTCTGGTAGCTTTCTAGTTTATTTCAAATAGAGACTAAGACTCCATTTATAGTTGAAAATATAAAACTTTGGGATAGAAAATATGATATAAAATGTTGATAGGATTTGTAATCAATTTTTTTAAAAAAACTGATAGGATTTATTATCCTTTTTAAAAACTGGTAGGATTTTTTTATCTCATAAGATTTATTATATTTAAATAAATTGTCACTTTTACATAAAATCACTAAAACTCCCTTGTTTCCTTTGAAGATTTATTCTAAACTAGAAAAGACCAAAATATCATTATTTCACATAAGATTACTAAAATACCTCTATTTGAGTAAAATACTACAATATCTTTATAACTCAATGAAAATTACTCAAAAGCTCATAGTTTTACAGGAAATATTTAATGACCATATAAAATAATAAAAAATGACTAGACTTTAGCATCCACAAATGGGTAAAAAATAATTGACTTTATATAATGTTAAATTTTAATTTTGTCCCACCTACTTCTATAATATAAAAGAGCTAAAAACTTTTCAAAATAACCAAAATAAAAAGGCTGAAAATGCATCTTGGTAATTTGAGTCATCTCCGACCATAAATTTAATAAGTATTCTTTATGTCTTTGTAAAAACGTCTTTTATCCTAGAACAACTTTTGTTCTCTTTGAGTATTTGATTCTTAATTAACAATCATAAAATCTTTTGTTACTGACAATTTTTTTTAATTAATCTATCGGTTTTAAAAGTAATTTAATGACTTGTTATGAAATCATCTAACGAGATATTACAAATTCATTTAATGAGAAATTTCAAAATCATTTAATGAAATGTTAAGAAACTGTTTTAATAAAATAATAAAATTAAGAGTAAATTAAACACTTGGGTCCTTATGTTTTCTATGGACACCAACTTACTCTATTAACAATATAATAAAAAAAACTCTCTCATGCCATATGTCACTTTCTCCTTCCCTCATGCCACATGTCACTTTCTCCTTACATTTTTTCCTTCATGCCACATGTCACCTCCTTCTCACGTATTTTTCTTCCTACTTTTTATATATTATATATTTTATATGCTAATAATAATTTAATATTAATTAGTGATTGGTTCATGTCGCTACCCCACTAAAATTGACTGTTTACAACAGCTATGTTTTGTTATGTTAAAAAGTAATAGTCATTGAACATTAGATGAAATTGAAATCATTTTTCACATTCAAATTATTTCTTTACATTAATCTATCTATATAATTTAATGTTTACCATTAATCTAAGAATAATTGTACTTTTTCACCTCATCAACTCCTAATATTTTTTCCTTCATGTCACATGTCACCTCCTCCTCACATTTTTTTCTTCCTACTTTTTATATATTTTATATGTTAATAATAATTTATTACTAATTGTAGAAAAATCAAATTAAAAATTATCAATTTATTTTTCTTATGCGCTTGAACATGCAAATACATAAGTAAAATGTATATTCTTAATAATATGAATGTATGAGTAATATGTGTGTTTTAACTATGCGAATGCATTGGTAACATGTGTTTTCTTAGTAATGCGAATGTACGCGTAACATATGTGTTTTTAGTCATGCGAATGCACGGGTCTCATGTATTTAATTACTATCATTATATTATTTAATTAAAAGATAACAATGGTATATATATTCATGAAAAATATATGTATTTTAATTAGGAATATAACAAATCAATTATTAGACTCTTTTTATTATTTTGATTAAATTTATCAGAAAAAATATCTGTCATATCCTAACTTAGTGTGTTTTTAATTTATGAGTTATTTTCATACAATGATTATTAGCTAAAACATAATCAAATAAATAACATTTAATTATACAATATTTGAATGCTAAAAATATATTCAAATATTTATACACAATGAACATTAATCTAAAATAAAACATAAACATTTAAGAGATATGCTAAAAAATCCTTATGACTTTATATGATACTTATAAACGTAATCACAAAAAATATGATGCAAAAATAACTCCTTATATTTATAATTTTATATAGAGAATATAGAGGTGAGATATTATCCAATACAATTTGAATTTTATTTATTGAGTTATTTAAGAATCAAATATTTTCTATAATCACACTTTCAACAAATAAATGCTTATACAAACACATTTATAATTGTTAATATTCTACATATACACTCAAAAATCAATGTTAATATTGCACATATATGAATGAGAAATATAATGTTTCAATACATGATATATTGATATTATAATACATGATGTATATTGTTAATAGATTTGCATTACGCATAAACAAAGAAGCGACCCGTGCAAGTGCGGGTACACTGCTAGTTGTTAGCAAAAAAAACTTCCTAGATTTAAAAGCACTTGTCAAAAACAAACAAAAAAGATTTTAATTAAAACACATATTTAAGATTTTAATCAAATAAATAACATTTAATTATACAATATTTGAAACAAAACGACATTATTTTTCTTATCTTCCCTCTACACCAAGTCCAAAAAATACTCGTCCATTAAAATTTTCTATTGGTAAGTGAACGTTTGAACCTAAAACGATTTTCTTCATCCAAAAATCATACTTTTTAATACCAAATTATCCGCATTAATTCCTTCTTGGGGTTCAAATAGAGACAACCAATACTCTTCGTAATTGGTAGCATCATCATTGATCACAATTGTATTTCCAAGTAGCTCTTTGTAAAAATTTCCAATTGAAGCCAAAGTTGTATTTCCCACTGGAATAAATCTCTACCCCACATGATGTCCCAAGTCTACTTTCCATTATCCCAAAATCTGGCTTCTGCAACTTAACTATTTTTATTTGCAGCAATCATAAAGAGTAGTGGAAATTGCTCCTTAAGCGTTATATGCTCCATTGAGCCAAGAGTCCAGCCAGAAGAATGTTTTACGCTTTTATAGTTACTGTCTAGCTAAATAAGGATTATCAACGTGATTTAGGTTAGATTATGGAGATGGATTTATGGAATAAGGATGATTTCGGGTGAAGAAATCTGGTTTAGGTCAAAAACTTAATGTACGAATAAGGGCTAATATGGTTTAAAAGTTTTTGGAGCTAAAATATAGTGGAAATTACGGGGGACTAAAATATTTTTGGAGCTAATATGTTGAAATTTTTAAAAGTTTAAAATGATATCGTTTCCCTGATTTGACACAAAAAATTAGCATAGAATTACCACGTGTGCAGTTAACATGTGATGTAAGTGATTTTGTTAACGTTAACAAAGAGGGGATCACGAAGGGACTATATGAATCTATGTTTTAAAAGTTGAAGATAAAAATGATAATTTAAACTTATTATGTAATAAAGATGGTGTCTTTGGAAAACAAGAGGACCAAATGGGTGTAAAGTCTATGAAAAAAAAATATAAAAACCAATGGGCAGTAGCTTGTAGGAGGAGGGGGTAACCTCCTCTCCTTGTCTCTCAAGAACCACACGTTTTCACGTAAGGAACAAATGGTGCTAAAATTCCTCAAACCTAACTCACTCATCCTAATTCGTCATTGCTTTCCTTCCATTGTGTGTAACTGTGAAAGCATCAGGCAACAACAATGAGCAATTCATTTGGTGCAACGTCATCAAAACCAAGAGCAGTTTCTTCATAACGTGATTGAGGTAACCAGGGGCGGATCTTTTGACGGGTAGGTGTAGCGACAAAAAAAAATCAACCTTGCACCTTTGAGAGTGAGTTTTTGAATGTGCTTTTATTATCAAAAAATTGTTACATGATTCTCCACATTACTCATGAATACATAGTGTTTGTAAGTAATTTTTACTGATACTTTTTTCATACAATATTCTTATTTCATCAATTGATAAATTAATATTGTAGTATCATTACTTCATATTGGGATGGAGTAATAGATATTGTTAATATATTATAAATTTTTGTTATAGTATATATTGATTCAATCATAATTAAGATGAAGTTTTTATTGAAAATGTAGTGATTTATATTGAAAATGAAATAATTGAAATTTTTACAACTGATTCAATTATGGATAAGTTTAAGTATTTAAAAGTACGAAAAGTGGCGTCTTAAATGAATGCATATATTTTTAACATCTTTAATTGTTAATTGATGTTATTTAGAATTAAGAGCAAATATTTATTTTAGTCTCTCATATTTTTTTAACCTTACCAGTTTAATCCTTCAAAAATTGAAAACCCAAAATAATCTTCATACTAATAATACTAGTAAGGTTGAAAAACACAATGGACCAAAATGAATATTTATCCTAAAACTAATATATTATTTTGAAACGTTGAAACAATTATATATATATAATATATTTTATTGTTAATCAAATAATTTTAATTATAAATTATAATTAAATATTATTTGCGTCCTAAATTTTAAATTTTAAAGTCAGATCTGCCAGCCGGAGGAAACATGGATGAGAGACAAGTGAAAAACGTAGAGGGGAAAAGAAAAAGAAGAAAAAATGCCACACACCCAAAATCACGTCTTCTTCTTCCTATAACATCCTCTCTCTTCTCACATTTTTCCTTCATCTCTCACTTCAAGATGAAAAGTTCAAACTCCTTGCCAACGAACCATTTAGTGCTCACAAGTATGCCCAAGTGAGGGCTATGAAAGAGAAGCAAAGGGTTTGGCATGAAGCAGCAAGCATGGTTCTTGAGACTGAGCTTTGCGGATTCACTGCTGCCAAGATATACCCAATGAAGAGGCGTGTCCGCATCTACATAGATGGGTGTTTTGATCTGATGCATTATGGCCATGCACCAATGCACTCATGCAAGTAAAATCTATAGGAGATGAATTGGTTGTGGACCTTGTGAATGATGAGGAGATCTTGGCCAATAAAGAACCACTCGTTTTGTCCATGGGGGACAGGATGGCCCCGGTCAACTCCCATTGTCTCTCATTCCATGCATTAACGACATGGCCATTTACATAACTAGTTATTAGTATCCTATATTGGTCAATATTATTGTCTTGATATTTGATTTGTATCTTATACCAATAATCACCAATATCTTATTGATATGTATCCATAGAGTATTAAAATTGTTTTTTTTGAAAAATAAATAAATTATAAATCTGATACTTACCAGATAGTCTTCTATACTCTTAAAACATTTATTGATACCTCTTAGACACTCAAACTACCATAAAAATATAAAAACATAACAATAAATCTATTGGACTTGTAGAAAAAGCTTAAAGTCCCTTGGTTCGTTACTATTTCGTCTCTATGGTTGGCTAGGAAGAGGAAATGCATTTGCATAATGTTGATTATGGATTGATACTATTCCTATTTGTAGGTACTAGACAATGATTTCTTATAACAAGATGACTTTTATTTTGTATGTGATTTCTAAGAATATGATTTTTATTTGGAATATCATAACAATTATATGTTCATTAGGTTTCATGAATTTTATACACATATTTTATATGTGTATCTTAAATGTATCGTATGATGTTTTTTCAAGAATAAGAATATATATATCAACGTATCGGATAAATATCGTATCTGATATTCGTATTGGTATCGATGCTTCATAGGCACATGCATATGTAATACCTCTGATTTTAGGTAAAAAAGGTTATGATGCTGCAAAGGTTGATATTTCGTCATGTGGTGATGTTCTATTTGTTCTCAAGGCAGATTGTTTACCCTTTCAGGATCAAAATGTTATGGCTGTGTATAAAAAGATTTACAAGGGTTTGTTAACGTTCAGGTGTCCAAGGTGGTTCACACCAGAATTCAATAGACTACTTAATAGGCTTCCTGAAACAAACCCACCAAATATCCGTGAGGAAGTTCTCTATAGAGAAGCCACCTATTTTTGTTCTAGAGAAGAGGAAGCCAGTAATAGAAATGAGCTTTACCAAAACTACTAATTTAAATTGTGGACCACATCATGTGATGCAGCTTTAATATTATGGTGGCAGTGGTTACCACAACTGCATAATACTGCAATTATGGTGTGATACTGAATCATAAGGATAAAGCTGCATTAGGATGCAACGCAACCGTATCGAATCACATTTTGACCACGTCGGATTACATTATACCACATCAAGTTCAAAAATATTTTTGATGATAAAATAATTCACACCACAAAAGTCGCAATCTGAATTACAATAACTACAATCGCATTAAACACAATAGTGACCAGAATCATAATTTAACATATTGACCAAAACCATCAACTCTTAATGATGGAAGAATATGCATGAAAGGCAAGTATTGGCTAGTGTGAGGGAAGATGCAATTTGTTAGTGATGAAGGAAGTGGGAAGTCTTGAATGAGACGGTGCTATGATAAGGACAAAGACACCCCAGTCTAATCAAATGATCCAACCGTCTGTTAGGATATGATTCATATTGTATCTTGCTTTCTACTTTGAGTTGAGAAATAGTTCAAGGTCTTTAGTATTTATTGTAGTGGAAATTTAGTAAAGCTAATAAAAAAATGATTAATTACTTATTAGAAATTTTATATCGAAGTTACGGTTGATGTCTATTTTGCTTTCTACTTTGAGCCGCTAAATAGTTGAAGTTATTTCCTCTAATATTATTCGAAGTGGACAGTCGGTTGATCACCAATGCTGACTCTTCTGCTTAATTCTGTTTTGATCATTTACAATAACTTCTAAAAATTTTATCAAACCAAATAATAAATTTTTAACCATAAACTACGTGCTCTTGATTTTCCTATTGCACTTAGAGAAACGTTGGAGCAAGATGAAATCTTGTCAGTCACAAAAATGAAAAATATATTATTTTAATTTAGTAATTAATTTTTTCTAAAATAAATTAAGGGTATACTTAATCCAAGTATTTATCCAGGATATTATTTTATTACAGGCAGACGATGTACTAATAGAATCTATGATCCGTAACCGACTCCCGAGCTCAGAACTTAGGTTCAAAGAATATATTTCTCCAATTTGCGAATAAAAGATAATTTTCTATGTTTTGATTGGAAAAAACGTAAGCAAATGTAAATAATTTGGGATAGGTTGAAATTAAGTTCAACCTCTTCCTAAGTTACGTAGCCAGTTTTCAACAGAAAATTGAGTCGTGATAGTTGGCAACTCCACTAGAAATATACCCCTAAAAGAGTCATGTCCAAAGATGTTAACTCCGTGTATTTAAATCCCTTTTTTTCTTAAAAAAATATATGTATGTGCTTTATTTTTCTTGTTTTAACTTATTACTTTTACACACTTGTATACCATTATTCTTGGGTGGGTATTTATTTTCAGTAAAGATTTGCATGTTAACACACGTACTAACATTGTACAATTGAGTTAGCACATATATATGCCATGAACCAAGCTATTAGATATTATGATTGAGATGAGAGAGACATTTGCCTTGTAGATAATTGGCCTAGTGCCATATTTGGTATTGCCATGATGAATGGCTAAGATTATTCCTAGTATGTGAGTTAGCCGCTTGAGGATATAGTCTCTTCTCATTTCTAACCTATGATATTTGGTTTTCATTCTTTCATAATTGGATCCAGTATGGTAATCTAGTAGTCTATAGCTTTTGTTGAGTCCACTTTAGATAGGTTTGAATGATATAAGTGACCTTATTGTCACCCATGTTTAAATGATATAAGGATGTTATTGCATTCTAACATTCTTATGCCATAGGGACGACTAATTTCCACAACATACACATGACACTACTTCCTAGGGATAAAGTTTTACTTCATCATAGCTAGCTTCGAGTTAGCTTGAAGGTTTTTACCATTTAATAGGTTACTGGAACAACATAACATGTTGCCTGACTAAGAAAACAATTACAAAGCATAACTGACACTAAGTAACCGATTATTACTATGTATTAATCGATTACCACTTTGGACAAAAACTTTTGGCAATCGATTATACAGTCTAGACAATCGATTACCCATAGATGTGGGAAACTAGATTTTCAAATTTGAATGAACAACTTTCATCCAAAGTGAATAGGTTTCATTCCAATCGTGTTTCATCTTAATGAAAGGTTACCTTGGCTGATTGGAAGTCTATTTAAAGGAATTAAGACATTCAATTCACAATACAATCAACAAAAGTGATACAAAATTTTTTTGTAACTTAGTAAAATAGTTTTCTACACTCTTTTACAATCAACAAAAGTGATACACGAAATTTTCATAACTTAGTAAAACAATTTTGTGCACCCTTTTGCAACTTTGTTCTCAAACTTTCAAATTTTCTGATGTTGCTTTAAGTGCTTATGTTCTAAACTTTCAAAGATATAAAAGCATTGTTTACTAAGTATATATGGTGAGAAAAATGGATTACAAGTTATAGCAATGTTAAAACTTGTAAAGGCAATCTTGCCATTGATACAATATTCATCTTGTTGTAAACTTTTCATCACAAGGGTGTGTTGAGAAGGGGAAAATAGTTCACTTGGAAATGTTGTTTTTCAAGGGTAGATAGTTGTGAGTGTGTAAGGTACAAGGGTCTCGGGGAGAGAATTTGTAATTGCAACTCAAATTATCTAGTGGAAAAATATTTTATGTGGCAAGAGTACTGGATATAACCTTCAGTGGACAAGAAGACGAACCAATATAAAATTCTTTGTGTACTCTTCTTCTACTATATTCTTGGGGTTTTATTATTGCTTTAACTTGGTTGATTTATGCATCAACATTTTGATATTAAAGTAGAATAATTGTTCATTTCTCCCAACAACTAATTTACCCCTCCCAATCTTAGTTACCATCTATTACTTACAGACGTGGTGTTTCACTTGTGTCTCTCCACTCTTCTCATACCCTAGTAACAATAGAACTCCATGGTGGTTAGAGGCTCCCTAGTCGCATTATGGTCCAACACAAGCAACAACTAACTTCCATACCCGTCGATGTGCTCAATGTCTTAGGGTTAAATTTGATATCACAACATTTGCCTAGAGCTAAATCGCTTAATACTAGGCTGTAGTCATACCATACCTGTCAATGTGCTCATTGTCCTAGGGATAAGTTTTCCATAACCTTTCTAAGCTCAAAGTTATACAATTTAATTTTGAGTTGGCCTTAACACTAATAAATGTCAAATCCACCATTACATTTTACTGTATGTATTTACATCATTATGCATCATGTTCATCCATATAGGAATCATTAGAAAACTCACTCATTCATCAATTCATAAGTTCAATTAAAAAACAAAATATTATATATATATATATATATATATATATATATATCATACTTTCATCTACTTATTTATTCATGATAAAAATATATTATTCAAACATTGCATTTCATGCATTATTATGTCATGAATTCCAATCCATTATCTCACTATACCATCTCCTACATTATCATAAATCTCTTCGTCCATTAACATAAAAAAAGAACAAATAAGTTATGTCATACATCTTCAAACATTTCAAACATAGTATTTCATAGTTAACTTCATCATATGCATATAAGATTACATTTTCAAATAGTTTCATACATTAAAATTAAAAAATTAAAAATTGCATGCATCATATGCACTCAGCATCATGCATATAACACATTCATGCATAAAACATTTTCATCTTTAGTAATCAGATTCCTTTTTCTAAGAGAGTTTTTTAGTAAAGACGTGTATGATTCTTAGTGTTCTGGAAGTATCATGCTAGCCAAAGTAACTTGAATGAGTAAAAACATCTTGTAGTTAACAAATGCAATTTAGCTGTGAAACTTCATATTTCATCTTAAATAGTCATCAACTATAGGTTACCTTATGGAGTACGCTCCCAAGACACCATATGCAAGGCAAAATGTTTATTGCGCAATACTAAAGGAACAATCTAGATGCAATCTTGGTTTAAGACCTAATATTTTTTCTAAGAATGTCATCAACATAGGAGAAGCTATCGGGTACGCCTCATAGTAATGAAGTTTCAAATGAAGTGTCTTACTATATCAACGTCTCCTAATAATCCTTGTAAGACTTGCCTTCAATCAAGAATAATGGTAGGATTTGAATCCAATCAAAAGGTCTGGTTAGAGTTGGTAGAGCTTAGGGAACAAATGAATCAAGTTATATTTTGAAACCCCTACTACTATCCCCAAGGCTTTACGAATATCAAGTAATGGGACACTCAAGCTCTTTCATGTCATAAATAAATATTTATTTTCCAATGCATATTGTTTTACAAGTATATACTAATGCATTAATCATGAAATTTACTATCTCATATTACACTCCACCAATCATATTCATCAAAAAAATAAACAAAAAAAAGTAATTAATTCATTAATATGAGATATTTGATTCAATGATTAAGATAAAATGGAGAATGATAAAAATATAAGACCCAAAATTTTGCATCTTTGTAATTCTTATACGCTGAGAAGATATGCCTAGTCTCCTCATTTGAGTCCTAGAAGTTATGAAATGAGATTGCTTTTGAGTTACCTTCAAAATATCAATATCACTTGATATTCAATTAATAAGAAATAAATACACTCTTTATTATCATAGACAATTCCCCTATCTACTTTAAGGATAAATAATCTAAAGCAAGTCAAATAAAAATGTTCCTCACTTAAAGTGCATTGGAATGAAAAAAAGAAACAAAAAATATAAAATGAACGTTGAGTATCTCCGATAAATATCTCTCGTTGAAATTAGGGAAATGATAGTGTACACTATCAATGACCACGAAAGGAACTATTCAAATCCTACTAGAGAGAATTATCTTCTTGATCTTAGGCCTTTGCCCATTCTATTATTAAACCTTAAAATCATCTTAATTATTGAATGTGATGCTAGAAAATTATTGAAAATATGAGAAAGATGAAAAGTGGGCACAAGAAACATTTGTTTGAGTCTTAACCTTTCTCTTAGAAACCCTAAGCTAGACCATAATACAAGTTTAAAAGACTTTGTTGAAGATTTAATTTTCCCAAGGTATACATTAGGGCTAAGAAATGCTGACTCCAATAAACTTCATAAAATTTTGATAAAAATATGTCATTTTTAATGAATATGATTACATTTAATTCTGTCATCATCACCAGTGAGAATCCAAATTTTTTTCCAAGTTTTCGTGATGATTGTTTTTAGTATTTCTTTTTACAGAGTCATACATTAAAAAAGAAAAAAACAAGTTAAACCCGATAGAGTAATAAAGCTGAGAAATAGTGGAAACCATCTCAAGTTGGAGCAACTTTGAAGTGATTTTGTCCAAGGCCCCATGGTTTAAGCCTACAAGAATAACATGAGTAGAAGTATGACATCTAACATAACAAAATGGATAGTTTAATTGGTTGATCCTTTTTTCAAGTGGAAGGTACCAAGTCGCCTTTGTGAGCTCATTCATGTGTATGGGTCACCCTTAAAGCTTCTCTTGAAAAAGTTTTCTTAATGTTGATAGTATAAGATATTGTCTTGCTTAGTCAAGGAATAATTTACTGAACCATGAGCAACAACTTCCACATTGCCCTAATTTTGTTTTGTACTATAAGAATATGTCTCACTCTATGGGTAAGGAACTAATCTTTTTCAGGATGCATGATTTCCTCCCTCAATAAGTATCGTTCCCTTGAATTGAACACTTGACTTTTTTGTTCTCCTACGGATCTAGCAGGACCTTATATCACTAGACCAACGTATTATTGATTATTACAAAATAATATTGATCTTGTAATAATTTAAGAAAATGTAATTTAATTTTAGTTTAATTGTTATGTTTGGGTGGAAATTTGGAATTGGAATCATAATTTCGAGGATCAATTCGACCAAACTATTAATGAGAATAATGATAAGAAAAGAAGACAGAAAAATTACATTCACACCCCGAGAATTAGGCATTGTTGGGGATATTTTAAATAATTTATTATGTGAAGTCCCCCATTTTTTAGTATTGCAATGGAAAAAAGAGTCAATCTAATATATTTGACTCAAATATCTTTTATAATGTGCATGGATTATAAGCATTAATTAGAAATATCCAAATTGTCTTGTTCCTATGGGTGTACTAGAGCTTGTACTTTTTACTCTCTAATATCTTAGTAGTTGTTCAACGCTCCTATGAACATATATATAATTGGATGAACCATGTTAAAAATTTATCTTATATTCTTTTATTTTATTTATTCTTATGTCCTTTATTTCATTATTTATGTTCAACGTTGTGAAACAATCACTTTCAATGCTAAAACACGATGCTTGTAGTGACTTCTTCTTTTTGTGGCAAAAGTAAGTGGCTTCTCTACAGAGAAGTTCTTCACGGATATTAGGTGGGTTTGTTTGAAGAAGCCTAGTTAGTCGTTGACTTTTGGTGTGAACCACTAGGGGTGTAAAAGTTCAGTTCGATTCAGTTTGGTTCAGTTTTTGGTGTATTTTGGTGGCCGAACCAAATATAAACATATGGTTCGGTTCTTCTCAATTAACTGCAAACTTTACTATCGGAACAGAACCAAACCGCTTTTGAATGATTCGGTTCGGTTCCATGGTTTTCTCGTTTTTTTAAATCTTGCATCAATTGAAAATTCAAAATGTATTACAAGAGACATTCTTTGTCCATATAAGGAAACACACTATTAGTATAAGAAAATATGAACATATATAGATGAGTAAAAAAATTGAAACTCATAATTGTTTGTTTATAACATATATAACAATAGTTTAATTTGGGGGAAAACTTGAATGATCATATATATAATAATACAATCCACAATTAGTAGTGTATATATTTATTAGTAATATATATAACAATACAATTCAAAATTAGTAACATACATAACAATTTAGTAACACATATATTAATTAGTAAAATATATAATATTAAGATATATAACATTACAATTAATAAGTAGTAACAATTTATGGTATATACCAACAAGGCGTTGATCTAGTGGTGTAAGACTTCACTAGATCATCAAGGTCGAGGATTCGATTTTTGAGAGCGACACTTGTTGGGAGGGACAACCACAAACCCCAAAAGGGATTGGTTCATTATCCAAAAGTGTGAGGGAATCCTTAGTAGTATAATAAAACAATTTATGTTATATGTTACTTTCAAACCCAATGTCACAAGTGTTATAAGATATATTCCAAATCATTGAGACACTATGAAACAATTCAATAAGTAGTACCATATATATAATACTAACATAATAACAATTTAATAACATATATAACACAAAATTGTTAATTTAAGCAACAAAATTGGTTGAAGAATTTATACAACAATACGAAATCATTCCCTAGTATCAATTTCTTTAATACGTGGTTAATATTGGTTCTAAGTGTTCCTAAATTTCTAAAATCATGAACCGGACTGAACATTAATGGTTCCTTAAAAAATAACCGAATTGAATCGCATTTTGTGGTTTGGTTCCACCGGTTTCACTATTTAAATTGGAACCGCTTACCTGAACACACCATTGTAAATCTTTTTGTACATAGCCATAACATTTTGATCTTGAAAGTGTAAACAACTAGCCATAATAACATAACAACATCACATGCATGACCAAACCTTGTAGCATCGTAACTTTTCCTAACCAACATCCGAGGTGTTACATACGAAG
Organism: Lupinus angustifolius; assembly: GCF_001865875.1. NCBI lineage: Eukaryota > Viridiplantae > Streptophyta > Magnoliopsida > Fabales > Fabaceae > Lupinus > Lupinus angustifolius. The sequence continues at coordinate 4,182,680 of NC_032013.1, forward strand.
GTGTAGACTCAACGCCGGAGACCACTAGCTAGTTACGGACTTGCTAGTGTAGGTAATGTAATGCATAGAGAGGGAGTTGAAGAGTATTCTTTTCGGATAAAAAATAATTTTACAAAACCATAGAGAATATTTACAAAATTGTCGGTATGATAAGAATACCTCAATTTTACCAGCGTGGCCTTTTCAACCTTTATTTTGAAATATTTTGTAGTTTTTTTAATTTTAAAGAAATAGGTCGGATAAAATTAGATGCTTAATTGTGTTATCCTCTTTATTTGTTGTTTACTGGATAACAAGCAAATAGAAGTTTAAGTGTTATCATGACAAGTAAATAATAAAGAAATGAACATTAATTTTCTCGGAAAACATGCAAGCATACATCTGGAACCAAAAACAAAAAGTGTGAACAAAGTTAGGGTATTGCCAGATCTCGAAGACAAAAATTTAAAATGAGAACGCTCATCAGAGTACTGTCGGATCTTGGAGCTAGACAGATACTAAAACGAGAATGCAAGACATGACACTTATAGATCTAGGAAACAAACTTTAAAATGAGAACACAATACTACTAGATCTCAAATACATAATTGAAAACGAGACACATGTCAGATACTGCCAAACACATAGACAAAATTAAAACGAGAATGCAAGTCAGGATACTATCAGATCTCGCGGACAAAAAATTAAAACTAGAATGCAAGTCGGGGTACTGTGAGCTCTTAGAGGTATAAATTAAAACGAGGCTTGTTGGGGTACTAGTGGATCTTTGATACAAAAATTAAAGCGAGAACGTAGGTCAGGATACTACTAGATCTTAGAGAAAAAGTTTAAAACGATAATGCGTGTTGGGGTATGTAGGGCCCCAATTTTCGGTTGTCTGACCTCTTAGAGTCGTCACTACATTTTATGGTAAAAAATATAGAAAATTCTTTTAGTCCAATCACATTGGGCTATGGATTTTGATATCCAAGTTTGAGAGTCGATTATGGATCGAGAAAGGTATTAGCACCTCATATGTCCGTAATTAAGGGTACCCTTGCCAATTACATGATTTAAATACTCTTAGTTTATTTAAAATTAAATTATCTGGAACAAAATATTTATTTTTTATTTTTGTGTCTGACAAGATTAAATCTTGTCCCTATATATACCTAAAACAAAAATCAAGACTACGTAGTTCTAAATTTTAAAATGGTTTGTTAGTAAAATAATTCTCTTTAAAAAGGGTGAAACAACATATATTAATGTCCATACCGCATCTCATTTCAAAGAGGGTTGAAAATAATTATAATATATTTTTTGGTTTTTTATTGTTAATTTAGGAATTAATCGAATGAAAAGAAGCGTCGTAACGTGACTGTTCAATGATAATACGAGGACAAGAAGTGTTACCAAGATCTACCTTCATCCATTGATTAATTCCCAAATGTTGTAAAAAAAATTATAAGACTAATAATATTGTATGAAAACATTTTTCGAATCAAATAATTTTTTATTAGAAGTTATTTTTATTTTTTTTAAAAAGGTTCTGAATTTTTGGTTAATCACTATTTTAATTAATTATATATTTTTTTTAATTTAAACATGAGTTGATTGTTAGTTACATAAAGGGAATTTTTACCACTTATTTTAATATTTATGCTTAAATAAAATTAATATTTATTTTACAAAATTTTAGTATTTTTATTAGTATAAAAAAAATACAATTATTATTACTTTAAAACAAATACATTGTATTAGAAAAGAGATAAAGAAAAAATATTTTATACGTGAACAAGTTTTAATAATGTACGCACAAGAATAAATTTGGTGACTAACGTGTCGTCTAGACAATGACTAGAAAGTCTGTTGCAAAGGACTACAGAGAGGTTGGCTATCCCTAGTTGACTGGAGAGGTTGGTTGCAACAAGACTACTACGCACTCGACTACACAAGATTTGATGCTGGGAGAGAGATGTGGATCAGCTGCAGGTGAGTTCACGAATGGAGCGTGTACCACCTACGTGTCGCGATTCGATTTGCTAAGGAAGAAGGAGCACAATGTTGGTGATGGGTGCATCTACACAGGATATCACACTATGGAGGGGTGCTCTGATTTGGTCTAACATGTTTAGGAGTGACCGGTTGCAACTTCCTGCATGTCGTGATCGGACTGGCTGGATCTTGAGAAAGCTTACTAGACTGCCACGTAGAGCGCTATGACTGGCCAACAAAAGGGTCTCACGACACAATTAGTAAAACCGGCTACACTAAACCTATTTTTCTCACTGAAGTTATTTTCCTCCCTCTCTACCTTTTCAAATTTCTCCCCTTTTTTTGGAACCCCTAATGCTTTCTAAACTAGCCTATTTATAGAAAAACCTAAATTAACTAATCACTAAAAATGGCTAAACTGAAGTTTGTTTAGATAACCCACCACCCATTTTTTGTGGGATTTTAAACCTCCCCACCAAGCTAGATTTGACTTCGTAATTTTTTTCTTTTTATTTTTTCTAAAAACTAATAAATAAATAGCATAATTCAAAGTATATTCCATGTAATCTTATTATTTATTCTTTGTAATTTCGAATTTAAAGATAAAAATTAATAAAAAAATAGTTTTAAATTTCTTTTATTTACTTTACAACATAATTTTGAAAAATAAAAATAATAAAAACCATTTATTATTTTTTTTTTGTGGAAAATGAGTATAGGTGTTTATGGACCTATTTTTATTTAATTATTTTTCTTTTTTTTTTATTATCATATTTCTAAAAATGATATAAGTAATTATTTTGCCGAATTGTTTTTAAGCTTTTTGTGGGCCGGACAAAAATTGGTGTTCATAGCTGCCCCTCATTATTGATTGCTTATCTGATAGCAAGAAAACTAAGGTTCGAGGATACCAAGATAAGTAAATAGTAAAGAAATGAATGTTAATTTGGTCGGGTTCAAAAGAAGCTCAATTGACTAAATCTTAGTGCTCGAAATTGTCTATCTTTCTTTTATAAGCTGAGTTATCTTCAAGATGGTATGAGTTTACTATTGAGAGGTGTGATGAAGATGTAAATGAATCAAAGATGCAAGTTGGTACTTCCAGAATTTGGATAAATGAGGATAAAGACTAAGAACGAAAGTCAGTGTACTGCAAGAACTTGGGATGGTAAAGGTGAAACCAAAGATGCAAGTTAGTGTGCTACCGAAATTTGGAGACACTAGGATAATGACCAAGAACACAGGTCAGTATATTGCCAGTACTTGGAATGAAAACGATGAAACCAAATACTCAGGTGGGTGTATTGCTAGAATTTGGAGACACTAGGAAAAAGACTAAGAACGCAGGTCGGTGTACTGCCAGAACTTGGATTAAATAGGGTGAAAACAAAGATGGAGACGCTAGGAAAAAGACCATGAACACGGGCCGGTGTATTGCCGGAACTTCGAGTGAAAAGTGTGAAACCAAAGATGCAGGTTCATGTGCTACCGGAATTTGGGTGACACTAGGATAAAGACCAAGAACACATATCGGTGTACTGCAGGAACTTGGAGTGAAAATGGTGAAACCAAAGAAGCAGATTGGTGTACAGCCAAAATTCGGAGACACTAGGAAAAAGGACCAAGAATGCAGATCGGTGTACTGTCGGAACTTGGAGTACAAAGGATAAAACCAAAGACACAGGTCAGGGTATTGCTATAATTTGGAGACTCAAGCTATATGGGACGCCATATTTTTTTTGTTTCATTTTTATATGAATGCAAATGATTCCTATTAATGCATGTTATGAAATGCTCATGTCTAGTAATTCCATACTTTTTCAAATCAGATTGAGCTGTAATTCATATTCATCGCTATGCTCTATTGCATCCTCAATATTTGGTCGTAGGTTACTGTTTATGGGGAACGATGTTGTTTGTTCACACTAGAGGATGACGATTAACTCTATCTTTCAGTGCTAAAATGCTTTTTTTCCAATATTAATCAAGTCAGCATGTTTAAAATTCTTAAGATGATACAAGTTTAATGAAAATAAGTATGCAAACAAAAGGCTTTAATTCATTTGTGACTAAAGAAATACAAACATGTTTAGCTTTTTGTGTTGTGGGTGGAGTGGCGGAAGTTGTTTATTTTTGAAAGCATTTTGTTCGTCGAGAGGTTTTCCCCCTCAACAAATCGTTCTGACAGTAGTGCCAGTTTGTTGAAAGGTTATTACTCTCATTTTTGGTGTGTTCTTTTTATTTGAATAAGTAAGTGAAGTCGGTTTTATTCTTTGTTCGCCATCTCGGCTTTGTTGAAATAAATTCCAACGCCGGTATAATAGTTTCAAGAATATTTCAGTTACAACTTACTTCTTAATAATCATGTGAATGAGTTATTCCTTCTTTCTGCATACCATCTTGGTTTTGTGGAATAAATTCCAACACCGGCTTAATGGTATTGTAATGTACAAAAGTGATGAATAGTTAGTTGTTATAAACAAATAAATAAATAAAGAACAAAGATAATAAATTTAAGTGACCTTTATTTATTTACTCCCTTTGGGGTTCATTTTATTAACAACCCAAATTTCTTCCTTAAGGAAGGTTGGTATTAAAGAATAAATAAATCACGGAAAGTAAATAACAATAAACAAAAGTTAGTAAGTTAGTTTCTTCACTTTTGTATATTAAAAGGTGTTTTCAACAAATAAATTTATTGATAACACTTTATTATTTTACAATTTACACCTCTTTGAAGATTCAATTGTAGTATAGTATAAGGTTATGTCGAACCACAAGGAATTGCCTAATAGAATGAATCATATGAATATGTCAATGCACAACTAATGAGTTAAACATATTTTGGTGGTTTTTTGTTGTTTTGCATATAAACAATTTAACA
>NC_032013.1:4187637-4257569 GCF_001865875.1 Lupinus angustifolius
GACTAGGTTGTCACACCCTAATCTTGGCTACTCTAGTATTGAAGTAGTAGTGAATATAAGATCTTAAGAAAAGTATGTCTAACTTGGCAAATAAACTAAGTAGTACAACTACTTCTTAGTTTATTTGTTAAGTGTTTGAGACAAGTAATTTTATGACTTGAAATCAATTTTTAGGTGATCAATCTAAAAAGAGCATTAAGAATTTATTAAACAAGTAAAATTAATCAAAGCACCAACTTGAATGATTTAAATTCAAATCTTTTAGAAATAAGAAGAAGTCAAATACATAACCATATTCAAAAGAAATTGTTAGGAGTATGAGCCATCCATCGAAGGATTGGATGCTTTGAGTTCCAAATGAGATTACAAAATTGATTTTTGCCTTCTCCTTTTCTCCTATTGAATTCTAAACTAAAATTACAAACTTACTTGAAATAAAGCTCCTAAGAACAAGAAGAGAGAACTTCAGAGAATTTCTAGGCAGAATGTGTAAGATGTATTGTATGTTATGATCCTCCTTTTATGCTCGTATGGAATGCCCTATTTATAGCAATTCTTCTGGGCCGTTGACCTGCTTTTCAGCCCCGCTAAGCAGCTGACCAAACCCTTCAGCATGGGTTTGGTCCCTTGATCAAGTAGCTTTGTCACCTCCTTATGCTTGACTTATCCAAGCTAGTTGTAAGTTATGAAACCAGCTATTGTGAGCTACTCTGAAAAGCCTATGGTGGACTACTGGAGGTGAGGTCATTGGTGACTTCATGGTTTGCTTGATGGCTAAGTCAAGTCTGGGTGCACATCGCTTAGCATACCTATTGCACCGCTAAGCTGCTTGTTCAACAGCTTTGACCGTGCTGACTAGGACGTGACTGGTGTTTGCTGATCTGGTTAGGAGTCTGGTTCTCCGCTAAGCTACCTGGTTGGACCACTAAGCTGCTTGTTCAGCAGCTTAGGCATGTGCCAAGCTTGTGTCTGACTGTGTCAAGCTTGAGTTCAGACCATGTCAGGACTCGTCTGGTGCTAGGCTGAGCGGCCAAGCAGGTCCGCTCAGCTACTTGCTTGAGCAGTTTGGTCCAGGTCAGGGTAGTGTCCAGGTCAGCTTAACGTGGCTTGGTCCACGCTTAGCTGCCTGGTTGAGCACCTTGGTTTTTTACTTCTTTTTCTTTTTGACCATGAGTCTTTTTTCTCTTCTTTTCTTATTTCTGAATCCTACAAAATACATAAAAAAAATACACACAAATATACAAGATTGTGATATTTTATACAAAAAATATGTTGGTTTTTCCTCAATTATGCTTAAGATAAGTGTCATAAAAGTGTATGAAATTTAGGTATGTTTGGCACTTATCATTTATAAATAACAAAACATGTTAGATCACCACTATACAATCATTGACCATCCAAAAAAATTGCCCCAGTAAATTGTCTTAATTTTTTGTCTTCCAAAAATTTGCCACAGTATTGACTTATTGTCGTATGCTCTTAAGAGACCTTTTCCTTTATTTTTCTTTTATCCCTAAGTTTTTCTTAGATCGCCCTTTCGGGTTTTCGACCTAACGAGATTTATCCATTTCTTTAATAGTGTTTGTGTATTGATCATGATATGCATAGATTTTTAAGAAAGATGTTTTGAATTTGTTTTGAAGTGAGTCATTTGGTACCCTTGGTATGTATCTGAAACAGTTCAAATCTCAACAATGACTTTTTGAGCTTGTAATGTGATCTGGTTAGGGGTTTACAAGAAAGAATAGGATATAAGGCTCAAATGATGTTTTTCTCGTCTCCAACTTTCTCCATATTCTCCATAATCTTATTTCCAACATCTCCTATATTTTAATCATGGATCACATTTGTTGGAAAACTACCCTTTCCATAGTTTATTGGTGTTTTTCGATGATGTCGTATTTTTTTAATAAATTTCTTTCATATTGTCCCAGCTCAAAAGGGTTGACTAGGGATATCATCATTGGTGTTTGGAATAATAAAGAAGCCTTGTGTCATCAACATGACCTACCTGAGGGTACACACTGTATGAGATTTATTTACATCATCCTCCTCAAAGAGTGCATGAAAGTATGGAAAAATGATTGAGTAATGCACAAACTTCTTTTTTTTTTGAAAGGTCTCTCAAGCATAATACTTTTTTACAACATCCAAATTTACAGAAAGAGGTATATCGTTTATGTCCATAGTAGTCAATATCAATGCTCCTCTAGAGAATGTTTTTTTCACCACAAATGGTCCTTCAAAATTTTCGGTCCATTTCCCTCTATGGTCCTTCTGGATTGGGAGTATCTTCTTAAGTACCAGATCCCCCTCTTAAAAGTGGTGTGGTCGAACTTTCTTAGAATAAGCTCTCATGAGTCTTTTCTGATACAGTTGACCATGACATATGACAGTTAACCTTTTCTCTTCTATCATGTTCAGCTGGTCGTATTGCGCATGGATCCATTCTGATTCTTTCAGTCCTGATTCTGTCATGTTTCTAAGTGATGGAATTTCTACTTCAACATGGAGCACTGTCTCTACCCATATACTAGCGAGTATGCAGTACCCATGTAAAGCAACATGTAACATTTCATGCCAATCCTTGTATGTCACCACCATATTCTGAACAATCTTCTTAATAGTCTTGTATGTTGCTTCTAGTGATCCATTCATCTTAGGGCGATAAGGCGAGGATGTGTGATGCTTGATTTTGAATTCTCTACACATCTAGGTCATCATCTTATTGTTTAGGTTGATGGCATTGTCCGTTTTTGCTGGGTAGCCCATATCTACACACCAACTCCTTCTTGATAAGTCGATGTAGCATTGTCCTAGTGACATTGGCATTGGAACACACCTCAACCCACTTCATGAAGTAGTCAATGGCTACACGGATAAAGCGATTCCCATTAGAAGCTTTTGGTTCTATTGATCCAATCACATCCATTCCCCACATGGAGAAGGGCCAGGGTGCTGAAAGAACATTTAGAGGATTTGGTGGAGCATTGATGTTGTCTACATAAATTTGACACTTGTGGCATTTCCTGACATAAGAACAATAGTCTGTCTCCATTGTCATCCAGAAGTAACCTGCCCTTAAGATCTTTCTAGCCATAGCATGTCCATTTTCATGAGTTCCAAACGAGCCTCCGTGCACGTCCTTGAGTATCACTTAAGCTGCTTTCTCTTCTACACATATGAGGAGTACCATGTCATGATTCCTTTTGTAAAGAATATCTCCATGTAGAATGAAATGCATAGCTAGTCTTTTCAAGGTTCTCTCGTTAGTCTCTGAGGCACCAATGGGATACTCCTTTTTCTAGATGTAGACCTTGATGTCATGATACCATGGCTTCCCACCTTGCTCTACTTCTATTGCACAATAATGGATTGGTTGATCTTTGCTTTCTGTTTTGATGAGAGGTTGGTCCTTCCCGCTTATATGGAACATTGAGGATAATGTGGATAAGGCATCTGCTAGTCTCTCAGAATTTGGTAGAAGTCGATCTGTTCAAAGTGCTCAACCATTCTATGGATATACTCCTTGTAAGGTACTAGCTTGGTGTCACGAGTCTCCCATTATTCTTTCAACTAATGGATGACTAGGGTTGAGTCCTCAAAGACCTTTAGAATTTTAACTTTTCTTTCCAACCCTGCTCGAAAACCTAGGGCACATGCCTCATATTCAGCATTATTGTTGATGCAGTCAAAGTATAACCTGGCACTAATAGGAATAAAGTTGCTCTCTAGAGATACAAGTACGACTCCTATCTCGTGTCCGAGTGAATTAGAGGCCCCGTCAAATACTAACGTCTATACACCATATTTTGCTCGTTCTTCCAAGGATAGACTCGTGATACCTTCATCTGTGAACTCCTAGTTCATTAATTCGGTCTTCTCCATGGGTTGACTGGCAAGATAATCGCAAGGGCACTACGTTTGATTGCTTTCTGTGTCAAATATACTATATCATATTCTGACAATAAGATCTTCCACCAAATGATTCTCCCTATTAATATTGGTTTCTCAAAGATATCTTCACAAGATCCATCTTTGAAATCATCCAAGTGGTGTGGCTCAACATGTACTACCTCAAGCGACGAGATGTCCATGCTAAAGCACAACATGTGTGTTCCAGCAATGAGTATCTTATCTTGCACTCGGTGAATTTCTTGCTTAGATAGAGTCATCTAGCACTGTTAGGTACATTAGAAGAGGTCGATTAGGTACTGAAGGCATCAATATTGTGGTTTGGTCAAATATTGCTTTATGCTTACAAATGCTTTCTAGCAATCGTCATTCCATCTAATTGTTTGAATCTTTCTTAATAGCTTGAAGATTGGTTCACATGTAGCTGTTAGGTGAGAGATGAACCTAGATATGTAGTTCAACCTTGCTAAGAAACCCCTACCTGACTTCTTTGATTGCTTTGACCTTCTTAGGATCTAATTCAATTTCTTTTTGGCTGACAATGAAACCCAGTATTTGTCCTGATTTAACGCTGAAGCTATATTTTGTGGGATTTAGCTTGAGACAATACTTTATGAGTCGTTCAAATAGCTTCCTTACATTCTCCACATGCTCCCCCTTTGATTTAGATTTGCATATGATGTCTTCTACATAGATCTCGACCTCCTTATGCATCATGTCGTGGAAAAGAGCTACCATGGCTCTCTTGTATGTGGCCATAACATTCTTCAGACCAAAAGGAATGACTAGATAGCAAAAGGTTCCCCATGGGGTGATGAAATTAGTTTTATCCACATCCTTAGAAACCATCTTGATATGATGATAAACAAAATATCCATTCATGAAGAAGAAAAGGGCATGGTGTGTAGTGTTGTCGACTAAGACATCTATATGAGGTACCGGGAAATCATCCTTTGGGCTAGCTTTGTTTAAATCTCAGTAGTCAATGCCGAACCTAAGTTTGCCTCCTTTGTTTGGTACTGCTACGACATTAATCATCCATCCTGGATATGTAGAGACTATCACAAAACCGACGTCTAGCCATTTCTCCACTTCCTCTTTCACCCTTAAGGAAATCTCTAGCTTTATCCTCTGTAGCTTCTGCTTAACCGAATGTCAATATGGATTCAACGACAGCTTATGTTCTACTATGTTTCTGTCCAAACCAGGCATATCGACATACGACCAGACAAAGACATCTATGAACTCGGGCAGAAGCTGAATCATATTTTTGAGCTCTTCTTCTTTCATCAATGTACCTACTTTCACTTAGGGGATGCCTCCTGATGTGAACCTCTTGGATAAAAGGATCTTGAACGATCTATCTTGGTCGGTGCTTGACCCAAGCTCACGGTTAACTAGAGCTTTTGAGAATAAAATAGGCAGCGGAAATATGAAATTGGATAAAAGAAGATGGAATAGATTTGAGGTGAAGACGCCACAACACTTGAGGTGTTGATAAGCCAAAGTGATGCTCGTCACAAGAACTTGGTTCTTGATAAGAACTTCTAATCTTGGTTCAGCCAAGAAGGTTTGGAGAATACTCTCACAAGGATAAAATCCTCAATTCACAAAGAATTATGATTCAACTTAACTTTTTTATTCCATTAAAAAAGTCTGACATTTATAGGCAAGCCACTAGGCTCCCATGGTTGGCGAACATTAAGCTAATAAGGCTAATGCATGGTAATCTTAACATAGGATACCATAAGCCAAATGAATCTATTCCTAAACTAGACTACATTCGGATGGTAAAGATATGAGCACATGTATTTCGTGTGCTTTATTACAATTGAAAGACAAACATAATGACTTATGCCTATGATACCTTGGATGCCACGGTTGGATTGTGAAGAGCATAGGATTCCATTTCTCCTTCAGTGCATGACTCATAATTAAGTCACATGTTGAATGAGACTTGATGACTCCATAATGCTCACGGTTAGGCTTTGATGAGCTCCATAGGATTCTTGTTTGACTTCTAATTCGGCACATGGGAATTGTTGAAGTTAAATCCTTCTTAATGGTCCTCGGGTGCACTTATGCTTGGCATAGGATTCCCTTTTGTCAAGGAAGGAAATTCCCTCGGCTGAATGATGAGTAATCATGCACTAAATAGTTAGGATTCCGTTGGTGCAAGTTGGTAGTCTGCTAACGGCTAGAACATGTGCATAATGCACCATTAATGCACAATTAAGGTCTCCAACGACCTCATGCTAATTCCACACGAGCATCTTTGCTCCAACGACTCTGAAAGTGACTTATGATTCCTCTGGATGAAATGTGTTCAGGTAAATTTAGCTCCAACGGTCCAGAAAAGGTGTTTAAGCACCATAAATGCTCCATTAAGCTCCTCCATGGTCATATTTTGATTCCCCTCGAGCAATCCTCCTCTAACAGCTACAATAGTCTTTATTTACGTGCCAAATAATATTAGACTAAGTTAGAATGTCTTTGATTCACAAAAAATACAAGTTGATCCAAGCATTAAAGTGTCGGTTACACTTTTAGGCTTGAATTGGTCATCCACGAGTCGTTTTTTAAACTAAATTTTACTTATAGGCAGATTTATGATTAAAACAGTTAAAATAAATTAACTAACTACTGGACAAAAATTAGCCCACACATTTATAATTAAAATTAAAAATGTTCAATACTAACTAAATTGGCCAGGCCTGACTCGGTCAGGCTACGCCTAGTGCCTGATGCGGCATGCGCCTCGGTCAGATTTCCGGGCAGGCCAGTTTGGCCCAGCGCCTGGTTCAACACTTGATGCGCCAGGGACCTCAACTCGGTCAGAGTTGTCTCGATCAGGTTTCACGCGTGATGCACCAGGGACGTCAACTCTGTCAGAGTTGTCTCGGTCAGGTCTTGCGCCTGGTTCCGTGCAGGGTCAATTTTGGCGCATGAGTCAGATCTGTGGCCTATCTCGTGCGTATTTCCTGGTCCGTCTTTGGCTTGGTCAGAACCATGGACCAAGATGCTAGTGAGCATCTTTAAACGCCCTTGGGCTATTTTTGGTTCATCATCATGGATCAACCCAATGAGTTGTCCAAGGGCATTTTGACCCCTTTTTGCCCTAGCCCTAGTCATAGCACCACTTATGTCTTCAAGGCCATCATAATCCAGGTTAGGCTCTTTGGGGTTCACATCACCTCCTATTTTTCAACACTATCTCCTTCATTGAGCTAATTAATTGCATGATCATGATTGTATGTGTGACTAATAACATGATGATAATTTTTGGGGTTAATGTTAGATCTGCATTAGGTTGATGTTATGATTAGTTTTTTTTTGGTTTTCATGGTTTTACTTGTTGCCTTTTTTATTTTTTTTAGTGTGTGCAAGTGTAAAAATATGTAGAATAGAATGAAATACGAAATATGAAGAAAGAAATGCATTTTATTGAATTCAAAAACTTGTACTACTCAATGAAACATAAATAGGTGTCCTTGTTCGAAAAGAAAGAAAATAAATCCAATAGCTTTAGACATGACTAAGGGATTCTAGTATCTTATTACATTGTTTCTAAAACCACTTGTGAAGATGCATCTTCCTCTATCCAATTTTTGGGAGTGGTGCCTGAAGGGCACTGAACAACATAGTCTACCCCATGTTCTTAATAATCATCTCCTACAACAGCAATCATTCTTGGTTCCAAGCCTGCACTAATAAAGTTCCTACTAATGTGGGGGATGAACATCCCTCCAGCTTCATACTCCCACTGCCCCATGCAATCCATCCTTCCTTTCGTCTTCTCTTCAGTTCTCTCCCTATCTTCACGAGTGGGTTTGTATCTTAGGCCATACTAATCTTTGGTATGTCATAGCATGACTATGTTTTCTCTTCCTTGGCGAAACTTTCCAAGCCCTTTTCCTGGATGATAGCCATTTTTCAGCATTACTCTTGTCATCAATAACGATGCTTCCGAAGGTTGGGGACTTAGTTTTGATGTCCCCCCTCCTACAAATGAGGTATTGGCAATCTCTAGTGCCTGGAAGGATGTTCAAATAGCTTCCTTTTCTGCTTCGGTATATGGAGTATCGAGAGATCTTGACACCAACATATCCTCTTCTCCCATAATGGTGAGGAGCTTTCCATCCACTATGAATTTAACTCGCTGGTGCAATGTAGAAGGCACAACCTTTGAAGCATGGATTCATGGCCTTCCCAATGAAAAGTTGTAACTAGGATTTATGTCCATGACATGGAATATTATCTGAAAATGTAGGGTCCTATTTTTATTGGCAACTCCATTTCTCCCATGACATTTATGTACGAACCATCAAACGCCTTCACTATCATAGAGCTTGGTCTGATATACAATGCATCCAATAGAAGCCTAGATAATTTCCTTTTCGACATGACATTAAGGGACGAGCCATTATTGATAAGAACCTTGCCAATTAGGCAATTCTGATACATTATGGAGACGTGCAAAGGGTTAGTGTGTTCCATTCCCTCAGAAAGTATTTCTTGATCACTAAAAGATATATAATTATCAGGCACAATGTTATCGATGATACCACTAAGCTTGTCAGTAGTTATTACGTGGCTAACGTGGGCACGGTTCAGTATTTCCATCAGCACCTTTCCGTGGGGTTCATAACTCATTAGTAGAGACAAAATGAATATCCTAGCAGGAGTGTGATTAATTTGATCCACGAACTGCACCATTCAAGAGCGATTCAGTTTGGTTCGGTTCCGGTAGTGGAGTTTACAGTAAATTGAGGTGAAATGAACTATATATTTATGTTCAGTTCGGTTACTAAAATGCACCAAAAACTGAAGCAAACTGAATTTTTACACCCGAATAGTTCACACCAGAACTTAACCACTAATTAGGCTTCTTCGTACAACCCCACCTAATATCCCTAAGGAACTTCTCTATAGATAAGCCACCTACTTTTTCCACAAAAGTAGAAGTCACTATAAGGATTGTGTTTTAGCATTGAAAGTGATTGTTCAGCAAAGTTGACCATAAACAATGAAATAAAAAGTATAAGAATAAATAGAAGAGAAAAATATAAGAAAGTTAACTGGGTTCGACCAATTATGTATACGTTCCCAAGAGCGTTGATCGACTATCAAAATATTAGAGAGCAAGGATTATAATATCTAGTAGACTCATAAGAACAAGACAATTTGGATATTTCTAATTAATGTTTATAATCAGTGCACATTATAATAAAAGACTTGAGTCTAATATATAACATTGATTCTTTTTTCCATTCTAATACTAGAAAATATAAGACTTCATATAATAAATTATTTAATGTATCCCCCACAATGCCTAATTCTTGGGGTGTGAATGTATTTTTTTTTGTCTTCTTTTCATATATGTATTCTTATAGCCTTTATTTGATGAGTACACATCTGTTGTCCCACATTTTGTGCCACTTCATGTACATTAAGTTTATGATTGGTCAGAAAAATATATCTAAGTTAAAATTTAATTATTAAATATTTTTCTGACCAATCATAAACCCATAATACATGGAGTAACACAAAGTATAGAGAGGAGATGTGCTCCTTTATTTGATTGCTTTAGGACAATACAGCACAACAAACACTGCTATTGCACCAACAATTATAATTTGGTAGAATTGATCCTTGAAGTTATGATTCCAATTCCAAATTTCCACCCAAACATAACAATTAAATTAAAAGTAATCTTTACAAGATCAAGCTTATTTTGTAATAATCAACAACCAGTGGTCTAGTGACATAAGGGTGTGCTAGATTCATATAAAGAACAAAAAGTGAAAAAAGTCAAGTGCTCGATTCCTAAAACGATATTTGTTGAGAATGACAACTATGTATCTAAAAAAGATTAATTACTAACTCATAGAGTGAGACATACTCTTGTAGTACAAAACAAAAGATTCTTTTGTAATTACATCTGTGAATTACAAATGCTAAATCAGGTTCTTTTCCCATTAATCTTATAGGTGGACAAAGATCAAAGCACTTTGTATAAGATAATTTCATTGATAGCCCATATTATTATTCAACTTACATATATATCTTCAAATGTTAACAATTTCCAAAGAAGCATTCCCAACAACGACACATATAGTTGACGCATCCCCAATGAAAATACCCTAACTTAGCGCAATAGTCTACACAATCTCTGTCATACTTACATTCAGTGGTTTCAGCTATTTGGTTTAATCCAAAATTAAAATAAAAGAATGTTAGTGTAAGGTAATAATAAAATATATGAAGGATAATGAAAGAAAGGGGAAATTAGTATGAAAAGGTGTACTCACAATTGGATAAACGAAGAAAACGGATGAAGAAGAAGAACAACAAGGGATAAACAAACTTCAGACTTTTCCGACCCATTATTTCTCTTACCTACTTGTAAACTACCTGAATTGCTTGATGGTTTTATAATATATATTTTTGTACTAACAAAAGTATCTCATCACCTTGTGAATAAAGAACTAATCATTTTCGGGACTATCTCTTCCAACAAATATTGCTCTAAGTAATTAAACCTTTATACTTATAATCTTTATTGGTTCTAGTGTGGTCTTATGCAATTAGACCAATACCTCTTTGGTTATCCACTTATAATTTAGTTAGGAATTGTATTATATTAGGAGCATTTGTGCTTTGTAGAACTTCTTTTATTAAGTTACCCTTTCGTAGTATTGAAACCATTAGTTCTCATTAACATTATATAGTTATGTTTGTCTCATTAACATACTCGAGTGACCACTTCACATTAGTAAGGATATGGATATATTGCTTATCATCAGAAAAACTTCCTATTTTTTACCAACCTTTATTACTTTGATTATTATTTCTTTTTCATTCATGATAAACAAAGTCAATATCTCATTGAGAACGTACTGCAGAATGATAGTGATAACTTTGCAGGAATGATAATGCAACATATTCTAGAAAAAATTAAATGAATTTGGGATTCAAGTTGATTCCCATAAAATGTTGGACCTGCATGATTTATTCCATATACTCATTACTAAAATAAATATGAATCGTATCAATTAGCATTTTTCAAACAGATAATAAATATAGAATGTTTAGGGACTTGTACAATAGTATATAAGTGACATGGAACCATCTGTAAAGTAGAATTGTTTAATTATTTAAAATATTTTTATACAAAAATTACAAGTTCTTTGTTATAGAGTAAAACATTACACAATTGATAAAAAGAGGGGAAATAAGGACCATAGTATAGGCAACTTTAGGGTTTTAGCCATAATTTTTTTTGATAAGCAAATATATTAGAAACAGGCACAAGGGGTGTCAACCCAAATACAACTTACAAAAAAGATCAATACAAGACTAAGGATCAATACACCATTGGGAAAAAGTGTACAAATTAGATCCTATATTTTTAGAAATTGACAACCAAGATCTAATTTGAATCGAATACATAATCTGAGTAAAACTAACTTTGCCCCCATGAAAATAATATCATTTCTTAACTTCCAAATCGACCAAATAACAGCAAACCATAACATTCTCCACATCGATTTCCCTTTACTACTCCTACAGAGGGAATCATTCGTTTTTAGCGATTCCACAATCGAATCCAACAAGGTAATATCAATTTGAAGCCAAGAATAGAACCATTTCCACACATAATAGACAAAAGGACAAGAAAGGAAAAGATGCTCTAAATGTTCATCATGCAACAAACACAGATCACACTTCAAATCATTCACCCCCACTATATTTCTCTTATGAAGCTCCACGTTTGTTGCTACCCTACCTCTGATAACTTTCCACATTAAACAACACACTTTTGAAGGCGCACAATTAATCCAAAATAAGTTAAGAACATTACCTGGCTCCATCATACTAGCATTCAAATGAGCCAAGTAAGCTGAGTTCACCATGTAGTACCCCGACTTATCAAGGTTCCATCTCCATCTATCACCAACATCACGTTTGCAAGCATGGTTCTGAATTAGACTATAAAGGCTTCGTGCTACATCTTTCTCCCACGCAAATAAGTTTCTCCTCCAATAAATATTCCAAGTCCAATCACCATTGGTCCAAACCCCGCACTCAGCTACCAAAACGTCCTTATCTAAAGCAAGCAGGAAAAGTCTCAGAAAGATATCCTTAAGAGTTCGATTCCAAACCAAATATCCTTCCAAAAGCAAGTATGAAAACCATCACCAATTTCCTTCCAAAGGTTGGCTTCCATCCAGTCAGATCCATCATCGTTAGAACCAATTTTAACCAAATCTCTCCACCACCTTGAAGCCGACGGACTAGAGTTAAAGACCCCATTAGTGCCATACTTAGAATCGATCACTTTAACCCATAGAGCATCAGAGTCCACCAGTCTTCTCCATTTCCATTTTCCCAGCAGAGCATCATTGAACTGAGAAAGATCCTTAATACCCAAACCCCCAAACTTTTTAGGCTTACACACATCCGACCAAGCAACCCAAGGATGACCTCTAACTCATGTTTTGTTACTCCAAAGAAAGTTTCTCTAAAGAGAGGTCAACTTCGATATAACCTTCTTTGGAGCCTTAAAAAGCGATAACATATAAATAGGCATATTCGTGAGAACTGAATTAATGAGAATCACTCTACCACCAAACGAAATATGCTTACACTTCCAAATTGCCAATCTGTTGGAAACCTTATCAATCACATTCTGCCAAGAAGAATAGTTTCTTGGATTAGCCCCCACCAGAATTCCCAGATACATAAAAGGAATAGACCCAATTCTACAAGATAAGAATATATAAGCTGCTTCTAGAATACTATCTGCAACCCGAACACCAATAAAAGAGCTCTTATTGAAATTAACCTTCAAACCAGAAACCAACTCAAAGCATCTGAGAATACTCTTCATACACCAAATGTTGTAATCTTTTGGAGTGCAAACGAAAATAGTATCATCTTCAAATTGAAGATCAGAGATCTCCACCATGTGCCTTCCCAATTTGTAGCCTTCCAATAAACCACTAGATCTAGCATTCCTAACCAGCCCTGCAAAACCTTCAGCCACCAGCAAGAACAGAATAGGAGCCATGGGATCTCCCTGCCTAATACCTTTGGACACCGTAAAGGATTCAGAAGGATAGCCATTAACTAGGATAGACATTAACGTGGACGTCAAACAAGCATTAATCCACATTCTCCACCTATCATAAAAACCAAAACGACCAAGCATATAATCAAGAAACTCCCAACTAACTGAATCGTAAGCTTTTTCAAAATCCACCTTGAAAAGAAGATAACCCTCATTGTCCTTCTTAGCAGAATGAATAACCTCATTGATCACAACGATAGCATCGAGAATACTACGATCTTGAAGAAAAGCCGATTGAGAAGAAGAAATTAAGGAACCTACCACTTTCTTCAATCTTCCCGCCAAGATTTTGGCAATAATCTTGTATAACGAACCCACCAGGGAAATTGGTCTGAAGTCTTGAATCTTGCTCGGATTTTTAATCTTAGGAATCAAAGCAATAAACGAAGAATACAGCCCCTTCGGAATCTTACCATTCCGATGGAAATCATTCACAAAACGACCAAGATCACTTTTTAGAAGGTCCCAGAACTCCTAGTAGAATTTGAAATTGTATCCATCCGGACTTGGACTCTTGTCACTGGCATAATTCCACACATCAGCTTTAAGCTCCTCTTCCGAAAAGAACTCATCCAAATCAGAAATTTGAGAATCTGAAAGCTTTGTGAACTCCACCCTATCAATCATTGGGTTATCAATATGAACACGCTAAAACAATGATTTAAAATAGTTGACAACTCCGTCCGAGATACCATTCTCATCAGAGCACCAAACTCCATCAATCCAAACCCCGACGATTTGATTTCTCCTTCGTCTATTATTAATACAAGCATGAAAGTAGCTTGTGTTAGCATCTCCCTCCTTTAACCACTTGTTTCTAGACTTTTGGATAAGGAGACTTTCCTTCATATTAGCAGTCCTCCACCAATCAGCAAGAAGATTCTTTCTCAATAAAATTTGATCCATCTCCAAAGTAGTACTCTCACCAGCAATATCAATATTCTGAATACCCTTCGAGAGAGCAGCCATTTTACTATCAAAGCACCCAAAAGTCTCTTTGTTCCAAATTTTCAGCTTCAATTTTAAACCTTTCAACTTCTCTTTCATGATAAAAGCCGGCCAACCAGATATCTGAGTCTCCAACCAGGTTTTCTTCACAAAATCCTGAAACTCAGGATGCTTCAACCAACAATTATTAAACTTAAACGGAATAGGAAATGTAGACGACTTCCTATGCTTCAACACTATAGGACAATGATCTGAATAATCTCTATTGAAAGCCCATTGAGAAACCTGAGGCCATTGACAAAGCCACCCCGGAGACAAAAGGAACCTGTCGAGTCTACTCATAGCCCCCACTAGATTGATACCAAGTAACTTACCAATTTGTAACAAATTAGAATTGGTTTGACTGCTTTATAATGTGAATAGAAGTCACATTCTATTGAAGTACACTAAATATAATTTAGCACATCTTATATTGCAAGCTACCATTTCTTTATACTAAAATCATTATATGTCCCATGAATACATTAAAAGGTCATGTATTTCCCTTTAACCCTCTCAATTAGCACTTATCGTTATTAAGAATCTAGCAACATTGTTGATCACTAGAGATAATTTTCTATTTTAACACCCATTATTTACTTTATTTGGTGATAAATAGGGGCAGAAGCCAAAAGAGAAAGAGTAATGCTAAAGTTCATAAATTTATTGGTAAGTTTCGTGTTTAAGTGATATGGCACCATGTTTCAAGTATCGTTTTCTTTGGTTAAATTTTTTATATAAATTTTTGAAGTGCGACTACAATTTTTAGGCAAGTTCACATGTCATTTCAAGTAACAAATTCTTTTTTAAAACCTCATATGTCAACCCCAAAGAAAAAAATTGAATAAATAAAACTAACCCTGACCTAGAAAACCAAGAAGGTTGGAATGAATACAATTATTTACATAAATAAAAGGCTTAAATACATTTTTAACCCCAACAAATATAGCTCGCTAGCTCTGATTATATCCCTATTTGTTTTTTACTTTTTAATTCCAACATTTTTTGAACTTTATATGGAAAAATACTGGCGTGGTATACAGAGGCCATGTCTGCATTGCCACAAAACAATGATATGAAATTCAGGGACTAAAAAGGGACATAATTTGTAGAGACTAATATTAGTTTGTTTTTTTTCCTTCCTCTACCTTTTTGAAGCCCTAAAAACTGAAGTTTATATCCTCCATCAAACATCGAACCAGTATAAGACAAAAATTCAAAATCACTAAACTCTTATTAAAATGCAAAGATAATTTTTTATTGGCAAATAATTTTAGTATATTAGTATTTATAGTAAGTGAGACTCAACCCTCAACCTTCTTATCATTTCACTCACTACATCATGTGATCCCTAATATATAATAAATTTCCCAACGTTGTTTTCTTAGAATAAATGGAATATTATATTAATTCCAGTAATTAATATAAGAAGAATGGGATGGACCAATAGTCTTGTGACCCGCTTTTTGGTTGGATGATCGACTCTATAACTTAAGAAGAGTTTAACTTGATTTTGACCTATCCTAAAAGATTTGGATTCGTCACTACGTTTTGTAAGAACGAGGTTGCAACTAAGAAGGGGGTGAATTAGTTGACTTCAAAATTATGACCACTTTTTCTGCAAAATCAAGAGTTAATGTGCAGTGGAAAATATATGCAGAAAAATAATAAAGACAAAATGAAAGAGATAAGGGATAAGAGAATACATAGTGATTTTTATGCTGGTTCACCTTCTAGTCCATCGAAGGCTACGTCCAGTACTCTTGCAGCATAAGAGATTTTTTTACTAAGAATTATGAGTTATAATTACAATATCTTACCCCGAGATTTCTATGTACCTTACACACTCCCTAATTCTTATTCACTCTTGGAAAGCACCTTTCCAAGTGATTCTAATCCCCTTTCTTTTCACACCCCGTGAAAGAAAGTATTTTGCAATAATATTGAAGAATGTACAACGATGACATATTGCCTTTACAAGTGTAAAAGTAGTATAACTTGCAATCCAATCAACTCTTTATGTATACCAAGTGATAATGCTATTTGAAAAACTTTGAAACACTTCTAAGCAACTTCAGAAAAATAACTTTGAAAGTTTGAGTGCAAGTTGCAGAAAGTGTAGAAAAATAATTTCAAAATAAGTTTTAGAGCGTTTGGAAATTGTATAAGAGTTGTGTGTTGTTGTGTGTTTGTGTTGTGAGAGTTAGAGCCTTTATATAGACTTTCCAAACACCCATGGTGCCTTTCTGAAAGTGTAGGAGTTGTTTGAAGTGAAGAAATTTCGTTTGGAGTGAAAACATTTCATTTTGGAATCTGAAATCTCATGCAACAGCTCTGAGTAATCGATTACTGATAGTGGGTAATCGATTACCCAAACTCTCTATCCACTGTTCTTTTAAAAATGAATTAGAGTAATCGATTACACCATTTGGGTAATCGGTTACTCAACTTTTTCAAAACTAGTAATCTGTTACTCTAAGGCAATAATAGATTACTCTGAACAGTTTTAAGTTGGATAACTATTTTTCTGATACATGTAACTTGTTACTTAGATGAAGTAACCCGTTACACACTATTTTTTGAAAAATGTTTTAAGTATTTTTGAAGTGTTTCATCTTTCTTTAAAAATAGTTTGAGCATTACTGCTTTGTATATTTAAGAGTTTTAGGATAGAAGTACCTAGAGAGACTTAATCTAATTTTCTTGAAGCATTAATCTTCTTTGTCTTGATAAGTATTCTTCCTTTTCTTATTTTTGGTGATGTTGGTGTCTTCATCAAAACCGTGCCAACGTTTTTTGCAATTAAAATATAGAAAACTCTCGTTTAAGTATGATTCCATAAAATGGTCATTTGAACAAGAGTTCTGAGCTCGAGAGTCAATTACGAATTGAGGAAGATATTAACATCATGTCTGCCTATAATGAAATGGCTCTCTCATTAATTGCATAGACTTTTATTCCCTTTAAAATTTTATTCACTAAAAACAAAACATTTTATTTTTATTTTTATGTGTAACAAGAGTTCATCGTACTCCTACATATCCCGAGTGCAACAAGAAAATCAAGACTACTAGTTGTTTGTAAAATATTGGTTGATTGGTTTGACTTGAGTTGATTTTTCATTGATTTAAAATTATTTAGAAGTTAGAGACGACGTGAACCATAACCACACAATAAAAATTTCATGAAAAATTATTAATAATAAAATAAATCATTAATTAAAAAAATGAGTTATTAATTTTATATGAAATATATAGCGAAAAGATGATGTGGGACATAGACTTTGTTCCCATTTTTAGAAAACTTAGAGATGATGCGAACTATAATCTGATTATAAAAATTCTATTAAAATAAGTATTGATTAAAAATATACATTATATATTTTAAATGGAATTAATAGAAAATATATTGTTTTGGTCGTAGACCTTCTTCTTATTTTCAGAGAAGTTAGAGACGGTGTAAACTATAACCGAACTATAAAAATTCCATTAAATTTGTTATGTGAACACATATTTATATATTTTATTAAATAAAAGAGACATTTTTATTATTCTTGTAAAGAAGTAGACTCAAGAAATAGTAATATAATAAGAGTATATAAAAAACACAAAAAACGTGTACCTCTTGATCCTATATATGTAAGCCACATGGGATTGAAAAGGGAATACTATTGCATTTCAACGATAGAATCTATATATATATATATAAATAAGGAGGATCTGTTTATACCCAAACTAAGTTACATTCAATTTTATCCATATACTTTTTTTAAATCTAACGGATGAAAGAGATGAAACTTAAAAGTCATATAAGATTCCTCCTTTTCTCTATCATCACATCATTCACTCATCATTTGATATGTTGAATTAAAAAAATTGAATGCACAATATTGATTGTAAATAATGTAACTTAGCTTAGATATAAACATATCATTTCTTATGTACAATTAAAACATTTTTTATGTCTACCCTCCATGCAAACCCACCAAGAATCTGAAGGTCGAGAATGGTTCTTCTATGACCTGTTGGGTTCGTATCTAGTGAACATTAATATATAGCATGTAGATCAATGACTGCCATTGGGTGTGGCCAAGAGTCACCCACAAACATCACAATTTTCCTTCTCATTCCAAGCAGAAACTCAACCCCATTGAACTTTGGAAGCACACAGTTGAGGTGTCTCAAATGGTATTTGAGATAATTATAATCACTCAGAGGCCATAATTTGGTAACTAAATTCTAGATCTATGATGGGGCAGCTAGAAGATTGGTAAAGTGGATATATGTCATCATGGACCCAAGTTCCCACAAACAGTGCACGGTTGGTTTAGATGACATCAATGATACAAATTATGGCACATAATGCCTAATGCGGCTACAAAATTGTAGCCGCGGACAACAACACATCTTCAATGAACCACAATTGTGATGTGATTACAAATCAAGGAAAAACACTAACAAAACAATGATCTGGGTGCATCGAAACAGGCTATAACGACAATGTTCATTACCTTCATGGCATCACAACCTTTGAAGCATCAATACACCATTATTCACCGCCTTTAGGGCTTCACCAACAACATCGTTCGAGGCACCGACCCACCGTGGTTCAACGCCTTCATGCTTGCGCCATCTGGGTTGACTATTTATAATTTGTCCAGTCATTTCAATGATTCACTCTATCATTCGTTGACTGAGAATGTAGAAAATTAAAAATGTGGGAATGTGAATTGAGAATGTGAGAGTGTGAATTGTGAAGTGATAGTGTGAGAATTAGAAGGGAAAAATTATGATTAGAGAGAGTACAAAACTCAAATGTGAGGAGATGGAAAGACAAGTTGACATGTCTAAGGTGTGAACCACAAATTCACAATTAATATGCAAGGATATTTAATTGTGTATTATGTAATAGTGTCTGTATGTCTTGGCTCACGAGTAATAATTAATTATCATTAATTCAATTTTTTGAAATATGAAATTATGTGAGGTATATACCCCGGATAAACCCGAGATCTTTCCGACGCATCCCGAACGTATAGCTTAGAACATATTACCCCTTATTCACCCGCCCAAGACAGGTCAGATCCACTACAAGCATCATAAATGCTTCTGACACATCATTAACCCCTCTGACCTCCTCCACTTCAGTTGCTTCAGTACAAGTAGCAGCCTCACTAGTCAGGTCCACCGATTGACTTCGGGACAACTCAAGAGGAATGATGATAAGGGGAGTTGGTTGGCTTAGGGAAGCCACCCCTGACAGGCCGACATGGCCACCCTCCCTTCGAGGAGTGCTGGGTGGACCTTCAGAGCGGGTTAAGGAGCTCTTCCTAGGCCGCTTGTTAGCTTCTACATCTCTCCTCTTTAGGGAAGCCCGTTTCAAGAGCCTGCTTCGGTCAGCTTGATCACCCATAGCCGCTGCTGGAAGAAACAAACAATGTAAATTAGAACAAACGTTATAATATACAAAAATCACAAGACATTTATAACCGGACACCTACCAACTATTTCCTTGGACGAGCTTATAGCACGGGATTGCCCGTCCTTCCTCTATCTAAGTCATCATTTCATTCGCCATCCTCATCTCCTGGTCATCCAAAAATTTGTAGGAGAAACCGAAGGAGTCGGCGGGTTTTTGATGGATTTCCCCATTTCAAGAAAAAAGAAAGAGGGGGAGGTAGTCAGGTCTGTATGTCCAACTATGGCGTGTCCCCTAGACCTCTATGTGGAAGAAGCCACCTTTCTAGTTCTTCATCGACCCTTCAAAGGGAAAGAAGAAAGCTCGGCCATTCCGAGATTGTAGAGACGTCCACCCTCGGCACCCAGCCCTAGCTTCGTCTTTATTGGAACTATGCGTCACCCGGAACATCCAGAAGAATAACCGAAGGGTGCATGGCTATTCTATGACTCCGAAAAACAACTTAAATGCCCGAATAAATCCTCAGAAGTTGGGATGTAGTTGGGAGGGGGCCACTTGAAGATGTTGTAATATTTCGGTATACCACCCTTCAAAAGGTATCTTCACCCCTATCCACCGACAGACGTGCTCGTACATATAAAATCTCCATCGATTCTTTGTCTCTAGGATAATATCTTGGCAAAACCGCTCCTAAGAAGTAGGAGCATACCACTAGATATCATTTGCCGGACGCGTCAACACATCCACGACCAGACATGCGCCTAGAGGGAAGTAAGACGGGATGCCCAGAACTTCTTGGTCGATACACCATTAATGGGAGTTAGAACCTGCCATGCCCTCTGGGATGATGAACTAATAAGTATGATCGACAAAATTTTGCCCTATGTTAGACCTGTCGTTAGAAGAAGTGTCAGAATCCAAGGTGGACATATTATCCAAGACCAAACGTCACTTCTCTAATAAAGCCGCTCAATCTACCAAGGCAATTGTCCTTCCAGCCTTCTCCCTTCTTAGGGTACGTAACAAGGCCGACAAGGACAGCTGCTCTGGTCGTCTCCATGAGGCCCATATGTCACCCTAGGAGGAAGCAAGCCGAGCTCGCTGACGGCGACGGGAGGCAACATTAATAAAAACGGGCGGAGGTCCAGGAAGGATCTCCACCTCGTCAAAGCTAGACTCCCTGTCCAACATCGATATAATGAGAAAACACTTATTTAGAAAGATAGAGAAAAGGAAAATACTGAGATGTTGAATGTTAGAAACTTTGGTAATGGGAAAGAACTGAAACTATGGCGGTCGAATTCAAATACTATGCGAGATCGGCAAGAGGAAATTGTCCAAGAAAAAGCAAAGTGAAGTAGAATGGAGGAGGAAGTCCCCTATTAAGCATCTCTGACCCGTCCATGAATGCGACACTAACTCGCTATTAATGCGAGCTGATATTCCACCTGCCATGCCGCCTGCACATTCTACATATCCCCCCCCGACATTTCGACAATTAAAGACCTGCAGGGTGAATAATGTCAATCTGGTAGATCTCCATTGTACCCACCACGTACTAACCAATGACTAGACGCCAGATCAGCGACCCCAAAACTCTATAAATAGAGGATCCCACACAGGAAGTATAGTTAATTCTCATTCCCTCATTTATTGCTACACTTATTGCTATTGCTCAAACTTCTCTCTTATTTAATCTCACCCTCTCTTTAAGACTCTCAATGACTTGATCGTCGGAGAACCTTTTCAGGTACCTCTCTTGGCAAGTCTAGATAATATCCCGACCAAGACTTCTGATCATCTCTATTCTATCAGGCATCTGATACCAACCATTCCCTTTCGAATACCAAAGAACAAATGTAAATCAATTAATTTTCTTAAAAATGGAAAGACCTAGACTCTAAAGTCTCTAGACCAAATGTGGCAATGGGTGAGAATTAGATAATGGACTAGTCAAATAACAATGACCCATTTTATCAAAAATAATTCCTAAAAACTAAGAAAACTTCTACTTTAATTTACTTAGTGAATCGAATTCATTTTTGTAAATGTGAAAAAATATGATATATTATGTTATTTTTATTACAAAATCTAATTAAATTTATTCATTATGATGATATGAAGTCTTAGAATGAATAAAAATATATACAAAATTACTAATAAAATAATAATAATAGTTAGAATAATTATATTTTTATTTTTATTTTTTGCATATATTAATTAACTTCATGTCACTATGACCACAATTCGATCGCATTGGTCGCATAAACTGCAATCACAACTATAATCTCGACCACAACTATAATTTAAAATACTTGGCATGGATTATAGGTTTTTTATGTTGGAGTAGTTACGGTGGTGTCTCAAGCTTAGTGTAAGTGCTAAAGAGGCTACTTTTGTTAGGTATCAGTTGACAGAACACACCTAGAAGGGGGGTTGAATAGGTGTAGCAGAGCTCAAGTTCCACTTTTTGGATTTTTGCACACTTGCTGAAAAATATCGAGTTAATCGATTAAGCATTGTTCATAATCGATTAAACACAGTAAAAACATAATGCAGAAAATCTTATTTAACAACTCTTTTGCACAACAGGTTATGAGAAATCAGGCAATGATATAACATATATTTTTACACAAAATTAAACTAGTTATAGAACAGAACCAATATACAAATTATCATGTTATATCATGCAATATTAAAACTTGAAATGTTAAAGAGAAAGGGATAGAAAATATTGCGCAAGGATTTTATCCTGGTCTAATATGAATGTATATGCATGAGGTTTCTGAAATTATACAATCATTAAAAACTATCTCTTTTATTTCCAAGAAACACAAGAATGATGCAAGAAAGATTTTCAAAGAACATGCAATATGAATATGAAACTTAAAGCCTTAGCATGATCTAATCTTTCTCCTAATGCAACATGCAATATTTTCTCATAGATATGATAGTGAGTGACTCGAAAACATTCAGTTTAAATAGAAAGTTGTCTAAAGTCTCAGTTAATCGATTAAGTACCCATTTAATCGATTAACAACTTGTTGAAAATAACGGTTTTCAGTTTTCCAATTTTATGTTGAAACTGTGATTCTGTTAATCGATTAACACTATTCATAATCAATTAAACAGTGTCTATTAATGAATTAACAGAATTCATAATCCATTAAACAGTGTAAAATCAGGTTGTTAATGCATGGTGAACTACCTATATGATATATGCTCATGCAATACATGATTTCCAAATATAATACCTTTAATGCACAAAATCAATGTATTCAAATGCATGAACCTAATTATCATTTATTTCTAGATGATGTCTCATTTTAGTAGATTAATTACTTTATTAATTCTTGTGAGACTCACACCTACGTTTACCTAACCTAGACTCAATATCTATGTCAAGCATCTTAGACTTCTAAAAATATAATATAGAATTATAACCTAAGTCTAATAAGTCATCACTTAAGTCCTCGACATGTTTGTTGAATGATCTTCAAGCTTGTCTTCATGTTTGTCTTCATCAAAACATAGATCAATCTCCAATGGTGCACTTCACTTTCAATCTCCTCCTTTTTTATGATGATAAACTTCATGACAGTCTCCACACCAAATCTACCAAATCCTTGTTTGATGAAAAACTTGATGATATGATCAATGTTGTGGAACATAAATAAAATGCACTTTTCAATTTGGCTATTTATTATTTTTCTTGAATTTTTTATATTTTTGTGAAGAGGTCTAACAAAATTGAGTGTTCACACTATTTTTGGGTCGAGATCACTTGATTTGAGGAGAAATCCAGAATGGGGGAAGGCATATGGTTTTAGGGTTTTAGTGTAAAATGACTTAGCACAACACTGGAATATATTATATGCTTGCCGTTAATCGATTAAGATGGGTTTTAATCAATTATCATGTTTAAAATATTACCCAGTTTAATCAATTCAAGCCTCTAGTAATCGATTAAATATTTTAAAATTTTCAATCTTCAGAAATTTGAGCCCAGTCAATCGATTAAAACAACTTGTTAATCGATCAAAATATGATAAAAATTCATTTTCTGGTTAGTGGAACTCAAACTAATCGATTAAAATACAGAACAATCAATTAAGAACAAAACTAAGTCAAGTTTTAGTGCATTTGTGAGATTTCTAGGTGATGCTAAGATACTATACTCAAGACACTAACCTAAAAGGTATATGACACACAAAAAGTAATATAAAACAATCATGAATTCAGTTAAGCATATGAATCATACATTCAGAACAAATATCACACATAAGCATACATTAAAGATCAAGATAAGGCATACAATACCCTAAAGCAAGTTAGTTGAGATATATTTCATCAAGTATGCCAAGTTCTATGCGTAATACATAGAATGTATCTCGTGGAAGGGGCTTGGTGAAAATATCGGCTAATTGCTTTGAGGTTTCAACAAATTCAAGAATGCAATCTCCTTTTTGTACATGAGATTCTTTGATAGGTTGATGACACTAGTGTTATCACACTTTATCAGTATTTTCACAAGCTTTATACCAGAGTCTAATAGTTGCTGCTTCATCCATAATATTTAAGCGCAACACACGCCAATGGCAAAGGATTTAGCTTTAGCGGTTGATAAAGCAACGCACACTTGCTTTCTAATATGCCAAGATACTAAGGAGCTGCCCAAAAGCTGACAAGTTCCACAAGTACTTTTCCGGTCCAACTTACATCCAGCGAATTCGAAATCGGAATACCCTATCAAGGATAATGAGGCATCCCTAGGATACCATAAACCCATAGATAATGTTCCTTTCAGATACTTCAAAATATTTTTTACAACACTAAAATGTGATTCCTTAATTTATGCTTGTTATCTAGCACACATACATACACTAAATATAATATCGAGACGACTAGACGTTAGATATAGCAATGAACCAATTATGCCTCAATATTTGGTTACCTCTATATCATTACCTTTTTCTTCCTTGTCGAGATAGCAGGATGATGCCATAGGTGTTGTCGCTTCTTTATATTTGTCCATCTCGAACATTCATAGAAGTTCCTTCAATATTTCATTTGGTGAACGAATATCCTACTGCTCGTCTACTTTATTTGTAGTCCTAGGAGGGATATCAATTCTTCCATCATTGACATTTCGAACTCGCCTTTCATTAAATTAGAAAATTCCTTATAAAGAAAATGTTAGTAGCATATTATATTATATCATAAACATAAATCTATACTAACATGATATTATTTTTTGATTTTGATATAAAGAGTGTTGTGTCAACTTTGCCCCTCAAAAACCCTTTCTGTAATAGAAAACTACTCAATCTATCGTACTAAACTCTAGGATCTTGTTTTAAACCATATAAAGCCTTTTTGAGTTTATAGACATGATTAGAGTATTTAAAGCTTTCAAAGTTGGGCGATTGACTAACATATACTTCCTCTTGAATATAGCCTTTCAAGAAGGCATTAGTCACATCCATTGGAAAGAGCTTAAAGTTCATTATAGATGCATAAGCCAATAACATCCTAATGGCCTCCAACCTCACAACATGGGCATAGGTTTCATCGTAGTCGATGCCTTGTTTCTTATAATCAAGCCAGATTGATCCATTTTATTTCTAAAGATCCATTTCGTATCGATTATAGTATGATCTTTAGGTTTAGGGACCAAGTCCCACACATTATTATGCTCAAACTGGTTTAGCTCGTCTTGCATATCTATTCCCTAGTACTCATCCTCTATGGCCTTATCAATGGTCTTAGGTTCGACTTGAGATACAAAGGCAACAAAATTTAAAAAAAATACATAGACAGTTACGAGTTATCACTCCCGTTGAGATATCATCTATAACCTTGTCAAACAGATCGTATTTCTTAGTCTTCCATACCTTTGGCATGTCCTGCTGATCAGAATTCCTTTCCTGGTCATCCTGAACCTCCTTTTCGATATCCATATCCTTCGTGTATGCGTTCTTCAAGGCACCTGAAATGTCATTATACATGACCTTCCTATTTTCTTTTGGAGAAGACTCATCAAAATGTACATGGATAGACTCTTCAACATGCATTGTATATTTTTTAAAAACTTGATAAGCTTTACTATGAACAAATTACCCTAAAAATATTCCCTCATCAGCTTTCGAATCAAATTTTCCCAAAAGTATTTTGCCATGATTCAATATAAAACATTTACATCCAAAAGCGTACAGGTGTGAGATATTAGGTTTTCGACTGTTTAATAATTCATACAACATTTTTAAGAGTGTAAGCCTAAGAAGTACTCGATTAATTACATAGAAATCAGTATGAACCATATCGATCCAAAAATACTTAGGGACATTGCTCTCATTTAGAATTATCGTAGCTGGCTCCTCTAGAACTCGATTTTTCCTCTCAACAACTCCATTTTGTTGAGGGGTTCGAGGAGCCGAATACTGATGTAGGATCCTATGTTTCTCGCACAAGTTATCAAATAGGTGGTTCTCAAATTCCCTACCATGATTGATGCGAATATATACTATCTTATGGTCGAATTGGTTTTGAAGCTGTTTGGCGAGATTTTAAAAGATTTAAAGGCATCACTTTTCATAGCAAGAAACAACGTCCATGTATAGCTAGAAAAATCATCAACAATAACCAATGCGTAGTAGCTACCGTCAAAACTCATAATTTGTGATGATCCAAACAAGTCCACATGGAGTAGCTCCAAAGGTCTTGTTGTGGATATCACATTCTTATATGAAACTGAGCTCTTTACTTGCTTACACTTTTGGCAAGTGTCACAAGAGTCTTTTGTTTTGAAATCTAGTTTTGGTAGTCCTACAACTAAATCATGCGATGGTAGCATAGCTAGATATCTTAAATGGACATGTGCTACTCGCTTGTGCCACAGCGAGACGTCACTCTCTTCTGAAATAAAGCATTTGGAAAATGGAGTGGTGACATCATCCAAATCAATCATGTAAATATTGTTTATTCACTGCCCTACGAACTTAACATTAATATCTATGTCGTCACCAATGATATAACAATTAGAGTCGAATGATACCTTATTACCTTTGTTGCACAACTGACTAATACTCAGAAGGTTGTGCTCCACCCCTTCATCATATAACTTGTTCTCGATAATGGCATGTGCAGCATTGTTGATCCTTCCGACACCTAGTATCCTTCCTCGATTGTTGTCTCCATATGTGTTAGGCAAGTCCAAAATTAGGCAAGTCCATAAGGAAAATGTCTTCAAAGACATTATTTTGAAATTCCCCACCATGATAACTTCTTATTGAAGAAAATTTCAAGGAAATTTTATTTTAATCATGGTTTGCATATTTTATGAAAAGCATGAAAAACATCATTCTTATGTACTAATTATAATTCCCAAATAAATCTTCAATAGTCATAAACAATTATGATACCATAAATGTTTCCCTGAAAATTCTTTCTTCTAGATGGACCAAACAAGTCCATATGTAATATCAGTAGTGTTCTAGTAGTTGAAACATTATGTTTTGATTTGAAGGATACTTCAATTTGTTTACCTTTTTGACATGCGCCACACTAACTATAATATAATTATCTTTTAAAGATAAGTCATCTAAAGATATCATATAAAGATTGTTTATCCTATTATCAATTAGTTTGGCATCATGGGTCATCTTATCTTCTATGATGCATGTATTTGAGTTGAATACAACACTTAAGCCTTTGTCACATAATTGACTTATACTATGCAAATAATGCTTTAAACCATTAGCATATAACAACCATCAATAATGTGAAGGGTCGCTTCCTGACTCTACTTAAACCATGAATTTTTCTTTTGTTGTTGTCTCCAAAGGTAACCGTGAGACTAGTCGGCACATCTCCTTCAATTAAGCCTTGATATGTGGCTCTGATCTCTTCATTTCAAATATGTTTTGCAACACCTCCAGCTAGCATATTTGTCAAAAGTCAATGTTGACATTTATCTCAATTAAAAGAGTTTCTTACGCAATTATATATATATATATATATATATATATATATATATATATTCATATAAATCAATTGAGAAATATATAGAAAAACATTGCTGCATTATCTTACATGTATCAGCCTTCTCTTAAGCTTCATAGCTCACGATCCTTATTTTTTTTCTTCATGGCTACTAACATCAAGACTCCCTCCTCCAAACCCTCTCTCCTCCTCCATGCTTCTATCTCTTTCAAACTATCTCACAACAACTTTTGTGCCTGGAAATTTCGGGTCACCTCCATTCTCTCGAGTATCCAAGTCATAGGTGACATTGATGGCACCACCCCTCTCAAACCCACACCGTTGTTCGTGCTGGTGCCTCTGTCCCAAATGATGACTATACAAATTGGTTTACCCTTGATCAATTGATCATTAATCTTCTCCTCTCGGCCATGACAGAGGTCGACGATCTCTCGTTCACTTCCTATGAAACTAATCAATCTCTATAGGTCATAATTGAAGCCCAATATGCCAACACGTCTCACTCTCAAGAATCAACTTCAACGCTGCAGCAAGGGCGACAAATACTGATTATTTATTTTCAATCAAAATTCTTTTTGACAAGCATGTCGTCATTGAAAAATCTCTCTTTGTTGACGATGTTACTCTTTACATTCTTAATGGTCTTGGCACTGAATATCGTGACATTGCAGCCTCTATTTTCATATGTGAATATCCCTTCATATTTGAGGAACTTCATAGCCATCTACTTGCACACGACGACTACATTCAACATGAAACTCAGAAGGACATACATGTTCCTAGTACAAACTTCACTCAGCGGCATTCAAAACAAGATGGCCTACTACCTACACCCTCTTATGGACGTGCTAACTCACTCTCTCGGCCAACTCAAGACAATGCATCTCGTGGCCATGCCCATTTTCCTCGCAAGACTTAAGGCTTCAACCATCGTAGCAACAGAAACCCACCTAGATGTCAATATTGCTCTCTACTTGGTCACATCACCAATATTACCCTCAACACCTACTACACAACAACACACCAGTGGCTAACTATTAATCTGCTCCTAATACAATTGATGAATGTGAAATTATGCTACATTTGCATTGCATTTTAGTACATAATTAGGAATTTAGGATTGATTTTAGCTTTTATTTCTCTTTGTTCGAGTTGAACGAGTGTTTTCGGCTATGTTGTGTAGGTTGGATCGATTGAAGCCAAAAAAAGTAGAGATTGGGTGCAAGAAGATGAAATTCAGTGTTGAGGCTATATGAAGACCAATTGAAGGGCCAAAATAAGTCGCCTTGGAGTCTGGGTCGAAGAGAAGCAACTTGAAATGAAGGCACCACGATCTACGACTAGGTCGTGTCCTACACCCATGGCCATGGATGGCAGATTCTATTTCTATTTTTTTAGATTTGTTTTGTTGAGCTTAGCCCAGTCTTTTGTAATTAGGATAAATGAGGATTCTCTCTCAAGGATTGAACATTCTTTACATTATAATTCTCTAATTTAGAATTTGATATTCACTTCTCCATCATGAGTGAATAATTCCTTTTGTTTCTAAGATTGGGGATATGCCCTTTTATATTCAATAAATACTTGTTCTTACTTCTATTTTATTAAGTATTATTATTTGAATCATTAATCTGAGTTTTATTCGTGTGAGTTGTCTGCCAACAAATTAAACCTCTTAGATACATTGGGGAAGGACTGAGAGGTGATCCCAACTATCTGATCATTCATTTATTCAAAATAGAATCCTAATTCACGAGAGTAGTCTTAAGATTCTCAAGGTTTTTGGAATACACCTTGGGTTGCTACGAAACAATTGAATAGAAAAATCAAAATAAAGGATTCGATTGATAATCGTACCACGAGAGTAGGTGCGACTTCAATTGAGTACACGTGTCGAAGCTCGAGAGAGAATGACGCATATCAATGAGCAATTCACCTTCACAACTTAAAGTTCATGAAAATGAGCAAAACAAGGATTTGCAAGTGTAAAGGCGTAACCCATATCCTGAGAACTCTTCCTAAATTCGATTTCAATCATTTTTACTATTTTTCATAATTATTCTTGTCAATTGTTCAATTGCTCTAAATTCACTTTTAATCCAGTTTTAGTTAAGTATAAATTAATTGTTTTATTTAAAGGAATTTTTTAGTCCTCGTAGAATCGATATTTTATTACTTGACAACATAATTGTGCAATTAGTATTTGCCTTATCAACAATGGCTCTTGGTTGGTTATTTGACACCAATGCTAGCCATCATGTGACTACAAATCTAAACAACATGCATATTCACTTTGAATATGATGGCCCTAAAGAAGTGCACGCATAAGTGATGGTACAAGTTTGAAAATGTCACATGTTGGTTCAACAAAACTCCCTGCAACCAATAGTATTTTTAATCTTCAAAATGTTCTTTGTGTCCCTCTTGCTAAACATAACCTTATTTATGTTTCCAAATTTTGCAAATCAAATAAAACATATACTAATTTATCCCATCTTTTTATTATGTGAAGGATCGATCAAGCAATAGAGGCGATGTTGATGTGCAACCAAGTAATGGTGATGTCCACACTTACACTCCAACATCCTCACTATCATATCCCACTGCCCTATCAACCACTTCCTCAAATTCCACTCTGTGGCATGCTCGTTTTGGTCATTCGTCCTCCAAGAGTCTTACTAAAATATTGTCAGAATGTGGCATTTCTAGTACCTTCAATAAAAATATTCATTCTTATTCATGTCATATCAATAAAAGTCACAAGCTTCCTTTTCCTGTATCTTCTATAAAAAAACAATTCTCCTCTTGAACTTATTTTTTCTGATGTTTGGAGACTATCTCCTATCACATTCATCAATGGATACAAATATTATCTTCTGTTTGTTGATAATTTTACTTGATATACATACATGGCTTTATCCATTAAAAAGTAAAATTGATGTTGCATCTATTTTCCCCCATTTTCATACAAAAGTTAAAAAAATTCTCACAAAATCAAATCCATTTACACTGATGGTAGAACTAAGTACTTTAAACTTTAACCACACTTCAATTCTCATGGCATTACTCACTACATCAGCCCTTATACACTTCTGAACACATTGGAATTTTTGAACATAGACATCAACGTATAGTCGAAACTATACTCACTCTCTTATCCCATTCGTCTGCCCCACAAACTTTCTGGTGCTTTGCTTTTCAATTGGCTATTTACTTAATCAATCAAATGTCATATGTTCAGTTAAATAACAAATTTCCTCATGAAACTCTCATTGGTACCAAACCCAATTATCTCAACCTCTGGGTATTCGGTTGTCTATGTTATATGTGGCTTCGTCTATACTCACAAAATAAGCTCTTCAATCGTAGCATGTCGTGTGCCTTCCTTGCTTATTTATCTCAACACCATGCTTATCAATATTATAATCCACCCACACAAAAATTATATCTTTCAGACATGTGGTATTCTATGGGACAACCTTCCTATTTCCTCTTGATTTTTATAGGTCTCCACCCTCACCTAACTCACAACACTCTAATAACTTTTCTTTTTCTTGCCACCCCCTTATCATCCAACAATCTCACTCACCTCCTCCTATTCCAATCCACCCTCAAAATTCACCATCCTACCTACCCACTCCACCACTTATTCCAACCATACCAACTTCTCCCACATCATCCACTCAATCTTCCAAACCACAACATACTCTTTCCTCTTCTATGGGATCACCATCAAAAGCTATCATTACATCAACATCGTCCACACTCCCTGCATCTTCTCGCCCAGTAACAAGAGCCATGAACCAAGTACATAAGCCTAATCCAAAATATCTCCTTACCACCAAATATCCTCTCCCTCCTCCAGTCGAGCTAACATGACTCAGTCAAGCCCTCAAATCAACTGAATGGCGTGATGCTATGAGCAAAGAGTTTGACGCTTTGATGCAACAAAGAACATGAGACTTAGTACCTCAACCTTGAGATGCAAATTTAATAGGTTGTAAATGGGTTTATCAAGTTAAAATAAAGGCCAATGGTGACAATGACAAATATAAGGCAAGACTAGTGGCCAAATGTTTTCATCAACGACCTGGCCTTGACTACGCATAGACATTTAGCCCTATTATTAAACCAATAACTATTCTGCTAGTTTTGTTATTAGCATTTCAGAATAATTGGCCTCTTTGTCATGTTAATGTGAACAATTCATTTCTCATGGTTCTCTCGATGAAACAATATACATCCAACAATCTCCAGGCTTTATTGATCCAGCAAAGCTTACCCATGTTTGCCGCCTAAGGAAGTCAGTATATGGACTCGAACATGCACTACAGGCTTGGTTGCAAACCTTGTGTAAGTTTCTCTATGACTATGGTTTTGTCAATTCAAAATCTGACCAATCTTTGTTCATTCTTAGACACAAGCATATTATTTTATACATGCTTGTGCATGTGGATGATATCATAATCACAGAGAACACCATTAACAAAGATATCAAGTGCATTGCATCCCTTGCAACTTCCTTCTCCATCAAAGACTTAGGCAAATTATACTACTTTCTTGGTGTTGAGGTCATTCCAACTACCACACGTTTATTTCTTAGCCAATATAAGTATATTGTAGACTTACTTGGGAGAACTAAAATGGTTGAAACCAAACCTGTCCTCACCCTATTGTCATCTACTAGTTCCTTATGTAAAAATGATGGTTGACCAAGCACCGATGGTACATTCTATCGCAACGCACTTGGTAGTGTTGAATATTTGTCCATGATAAGCCTGATATGGCCTTCACGATCAACAAACTAGTAAAATTCATGCAACGACCCACCACCAATCACTTAAATTCTTTAAAGAGGTTTATACGTTACCTCAAAGGCACTATTTTCCATGGCATCCTTCTTCAAAAACCAGCATCATCCGCTCTCACTGCACATAGTGATGCTGACTGGGCTAGAAATAAAGATGACTACAGCTCTACATCAGCTCATCTTGTTTACTATGGTTCTAGCCTAATCTCGTGGAAATCCTCTAATCAGCAGGCTATATCAAGGTCATCCATTGAACCTGAATATAGAGCTCTTGCAAATGCTGCATCTGAGCTGTCATGGATTCACTCTTTACTTACGGAATTGGATGTCAATAGCTCTATGCCGCCATTAATCCTTTGTGACAATCTATGTGCTACATATCTCACTCACAATCATGTTTATCACACCTAGATGAAACACATTTCAATTGATATACACTTCGTTCTTGACCTCGTCAACCAAGGAAAGGTCAAAGTTCACCATGTTTGTACAACTGATCAACTTGTTGACTGTTTAACCAGGCCTTTCTCAAAGCATCACCATCAACACCTACATAACAAAATTGGGGTCATTGACAGTACTCCAATCTTGCGAGGCATTTGAGACTAGCCAACACATCTCCTTGAATCTAGCCTTGATATGTGCCTCTGCTCTCTCCATTTCAAAACTGTTTTGTAACTCCTCTAGTTAGCATATTTGCCAAATATCAATGCTTACATTTATCTCAATTAAATGAGACATTCTTACAAAATTGTTCTTAAATAGTTGATTAAATAAATATTATCTATTGACAATAAAAAATATAATATATGATCATGATTTTATGTTGTATATATGGACCATGCACATTGGCCACACTTTTCATGTTATGACCTATATGGACCACAATCTTCAGCCACAGTTTTCTTATTATGGCCTATATGGACCACGATCTTTGGCCAAATTTATAAAGGTGTATCAATGACCTAAGACAATGGTTTTCAACTTTTGATATTGACCGTGCTTTTAAACCATTGTTGTTAAGGATGACAAAATCCATGACCAATAATATACATTACATAACAATTTTCAACTTTTCATATTGGCAACAATTTTAAAACTGTTGCTATAAATAATGACAAAAGTTGTTGCCTATAATATATATTAGATGGTTTTTTAAATTATTGTTGAAAATCAAAAAATCGCGACCTAAACAAATTAGACTGTCACAATTACAAAATTGTTACATATAAAGAAGAGAATGGTTTTTTTGAATTTGGAAATGGTTTTGAGCCGTTGTTGAAAGTAAAAAATGTTGTAGTAAATTAGATGGTTTTCTAGGTCTAAAATTTTATCTCTTGGTATCATTTTAAACATTTTATATTCGTAAGAGGATTTAATCTACTTTTAACTCTCAGAATTATTTACTCAACACATGTTTGGATTGTGTTTGTCTTAGATGAATTATTACGAGAGGAGTGATATTACACTTGAACTTATGACCCCTTCAATGAGTTGAACTGCAGGGATCATAGATGTTATTCGTAAATGTTGTTAATTTTCTATATGTATTTTTTATATAATCATAATGAAAGATTTTTTTAGTCACATTATTAGTCGCACATGCAAAACATATTAATTATTAACATCAAGATTTTGTTTAGTCACGTTTATTGCACATGCAAAACATATTAATTATTCGGATCACTTTGGTGTGTGAAACTGAAATTGTAGTTTGTAATTATAATTTCAACACAGACATAATTAGAATTTATGTCGGAGTTATTCATAGAAATATAGCTTTGAATTATAATTGAAAATTTAATCCCTAAAATTGGTCGGGGTTGTGATAGTGGCAATGGTGGCATCGGAGGTAGTGAGGTGGCAGTTATAGTGGTGGCAGTGAGGCCGTCATGATTATGGTTGTGAGGTGATAGT
The DNA here is from genome assembly GCF_001865875.1 of Lupinus angustifolius. Classification (NCBI taxonomy): domain Eukaryota; kingdom Viridiplantae; phylum Streptophyta; class Magnoliopsida; order Fabales; family Fabaceae; genus Lupinus; species Lupinus angustifolius. Next base: position 4,221,819 of record NC_032013.1, read on the forward strand.
TATAAATAATGAGGTGGTGGTAATTATGATACCACAACAACGATGAAGGAATATTATTGTAGTGGAGATGACAATGATAATAAATGCTGGTGGTGGTAGAAACCTCGAAAGGTATAGATTGGTGATGATGGGAACAATGATAAGTAATGGCATTGATAGCAAAAGCCGCTTTGGAAGTAAAATTACAAAGTTGCTTTATTATCATGGAATTATGGTGAAGGCTTAAATTTGAAACTTGTTTATGTTAGTTATATTATAATTTGGTCCAATTGGTCTTGAAGTTATGAATACAAATGCTAAATCCGGTTGTTCTATCCATAACTCTTATAGGTGGAAAAAGATCAAGGCACTTTTATAAGATAATTTGATTTTCTTTCAAATATCACATTATCTATAGCACAAACTATGAGAGAAATCATAAAAGTAATAAGTTTATGGTATGCAAATAAGATTACAATTACAAAAAATTAATGTGAAATCATTATTCATCGTACATACATATCTTCAAATGTTAACATTTAACAAAGATGCATTCCCAACAACTACACATATAGTTGATGCATTCCCAACGAATATAACCTAAAGCAGCGCAATCGTGTGCACATTCTCTGTCATAGTGACAGTCACTGGTTTGAACTATTGTGGTTTAATCCAAAATTAAATTAAAAAATGTTAGTCAAATAAGGTAAAAATAGAATGTATGAAACATAATGAAAGAAAAGGGAAATCAGTATGAAAAGGTGTACTCACCATTGGATAAACCAAGAAAAGGGATGAAGAAGAAGAAGAACATCATGGGATAAACAAACTTGAGACATTTAGCCATTATTTGTCTTACCTAGTTGTAAGAACTAGAATTGGCTATCGTTTTATACTATACATAAACGTTGTATTATATTACGAGGACTAATAGTTTGTAGCACTTCGTTTATGGTAAGGTACCCTTTCCTTGTATTGAAATCATTAATTTTCTCATTAACATTATATGGTTATGTTTGTCCCATTAACACACTCGAGTGATCACTTCACATTAGCAAGGGTATGGATATATTGCTTATCAACTGAAAATCTTCATATATTATTACCAACCATTCTTTCTTTTATTAGTATTTATTTTTCATTCAAGATAAACAAAGTAAAAATCTCATTGAGAAAGTAATGCAAAATGGTAGTGATAACTTTGTAGGAAAAATGTAAATGTAAAAATTTATATACAAACAACAAATTATTTAACATTCTTTTATTATTATTTATATTTAAAAGTTAATAATTATTAAATATGAAGCTAAATAATATAGCTATAGTGTAATAAATTCTAAAGTTGTGAGTTCATACATTTTATTCTCTTTGCAAGAATATAGTGTAGGAATGATAATGCAATATATAATCAGTGTTGTGAAACCCGAGCCAGACGTCAAACCGACAGAGGTCCCGTATTAGGTTTAACCGGTTTAAACGGTTAAACCGTCCGGTCTGACTGGATGATTTCGTACATAATTAATAATTTTTATTTATAAATATATAGTTATATATAAATGTAAAACTTTATATGATTAATAATTATGTATAATTATATTAAAATAATACTTCTTTATCTTTTTTTGGACAATAGTAAAACAAAATATTAGAACATTGTTCTATTTTTTTTATTTTTAAGTGAGTCGTCTGATTTACTTCCCGGGTTAATCTGGTTTAACCAGGTTTAACATGGTCGGGCCGGATTTTTTCTGGTTCAAAGCGGTCCAACTCTCATTAGATTAAGACGGAAAACCAGAGCCGTTTTCAAGTCCGGTCAATGATTAGACCAGTCAGTAGGAGTCCCATTCTATTTAAGTCAGCTAAATATGTTTTTAGTCCCATGCATACATGAAAAGGTCATGTATGCCCCTTTAACCAACTCGAATGATCACTTGTTGTTAGTAATAATCTAGCAATATTGTTCATCACTGAAGATAATTTCCTATTTTAACAATTTCATTTTCAAATAGGGGCAACTGGGAAAAAGCCAAAAGAGAAAGATTATTACTAAATGATAACTATGTTATTTTTAAAAGTGTTGCCAGAAGGATGCAGAGATATATCTTTCAAGTATATAGTAAAATAAAGTTGGGATCCCAATTAATTCATATAAGATTTGAACTTTCATGATTTATTTTAAATTATCATCGTTTTAGAAAATATAAATGTATTAATTACAATTTATTAGAGGAAAGAATACCAATTTTCATAGTATTTATTGCTAAGATTGGAATGAATGTAATTATCTGCCTATACTATATATAAAGCCAAAATATGGTGTAACTTCCACTATGGTGTAATTTTCACTTCCTATTTTGCCTTTCACATTATTTAATTTTGACAAAAAACCATATAATCCTAATTAATCACCAACACATTAATTAACCACATTTCTCACCTTAAACTAAATATTATCATAAACACACAAAAATTATAATATAAAGTACACCGAATACAACAAATATATTCTAATTATAAAAAATGAAATATATAAAAATTAAATACAATACAATATTGATCGGCAGGCACGAAGTGCCTGTATACACTAGTACTAATTAAAGGAAAATACAAAATAACCACCTTATCATTGAGTAAGTTGTGATTTCTTATTTTGCCTTTATTATCTTCTTATTTTTACAAAAAAACCATATAACATTATATTTTTATTTTAGCTTCCTTATCTTCTTATTTTAAAAGTGTATTTAAAAAAGTTAAACATTACACCAATCAAATAAATTCAACTGTAAAATACAAATATTTAACACAAAATACTATATTTGTTATTTATGACATACAAACTACACGTTATAAAGAATAGAAAAACGGGTTGATAAGTACGGTCGTGATTGTCAACAAACTAGTTTACATAAATAAAATACTTACATACATTTTTAAAGAGACAAATATAGACCCCTCTAATTCTATTCCGTTGTTGTTTTTTTAGTTTTCAAGCCAACATTTGTTGAGATTTTTCATTTTGTCCTGTCTTGATTTAAATTTAAAATTTATTTTAATTATTAATTAAATAAAAAAACAAAGAATATCTGGAATAGGGAATCTAGAAGGGCAAAAGATCAAAGTGCCTTCCTCCTCTGTACATTTCTCCTCTTTGTCATACACTCCTCTTCTTCCCTGTGTTCATCGTTTTCAAATACTGTTTAAGTTATAATAATAGTAATAATAACTTTTACAAGTTTTATAAAGTCACTCACCAAACAACATCAACACAGAGAAAGAGCATAGAAATATGGGATTTTTGCTAGGTGAAACAACAAAGAATAAAACAATATGGTTGGATGTGAGTTTTAATTCTTCTTGAAACATTGGTAGACTCTGCTTGATTTTCCAATAGGAAGGCACTTCTTCTCTCATTTGCATATGCTTCTGTAATAATTTCATGGAAAGATTTTTGTGAAGACGAAACCATATAAAGATAATCAATAAGATCGTCACAATACATTAATATTTTAATTCTAATTAAATTTAATTTTAAATGATATCATCAAAAACCATAAAATATACTTGTTTCTAAAGGTAACTTTTTTTCTTCTCTCATCAAATTTGTATTGAAAGTACTATGCTGCTGTATTGATGCCATGTCAGCATTGGCTCAAAGCAATGGCATGAATTTTAGGGACTAAAAAATGACATACTTTATAGAGAGTAAGATTAGTTTGGTTTTCTTTTCTTTTTCCTTTTGAAGCCCTAAAATATGATGTTTTATATCCCCTCCTTTAAACGTCAAACCAATATAAGAGAAAAAAAATCAAAATCACCAATCTCTTGTTAAAATGCAACCTTTATTAGATCTTGTGATCCCTAAATATAACAAATTTCCCTACTTTGTTTTCCCATAATAAATGGAATCTTAGATTAATTCCAATTATTTATATAAGAGGAATTGGCCCCTATTGTAATAAAATTTTCTAAATAAAACGGTTTAGTTAACTTACTAACAATTGCTTCCTTATAAATCCTACACATGGAGTAGTAGAAGGCTTGACCTATCAGAGTCCTCCCATGGAAATGGAAGTCTAAAACATAGTGTTTATCCCGTACTTAAAGTCATACTCAAAAGCTACTAAATCTAAGGCAATCTCAATTCCCATGATATAGGAATATAGCTTATTATACCTTATAACCAAGTTGAAAAATAATACGAAATTGATGTTATCCATTTTCCTTCTTGATCATTTGCACATAATCTAGAGAGGTCAAGTGAATCTTCCACTTGTTGTTCATGATGTCATATGCTTGGATTCTTGGTTCGGGTTTTCTAGGGTCTAGAGGCTGAAGTTGACATTGCAATAGGAGTCAAAGGTTTCAAGTGTGATTGACTTACTTAGTTTTAACAAAGACAAGAACCTTAAGAAGATAAAGACTATGTGAAAGTTTAAAGATGAAGACAACTTTGCAAGCAACATGCCAAGACTCAAGGTTATCATAGATTTAAGAGAAAATTTTATATTTTCTAGAAATCCTAAGATAATTGCTTAGATTGAGTCTAGGTTAGGTAGACCTAGGATAAAAGTCTCACAATAACTAAAATTGACTTACTTAAAATGAGACATTTTATTCATCCATATATGATTAGATAAGTGTTCATGAATTGCATTGATCATACATGAATTTATTGTATAAAATAATACATATTTTGAAATCATGCATTACATGCTCATTCATCATATAGGAGGTTCATTTCACATCAACAAAACTACTCTTCAGCTCTATTTATCGATTAACATGAAATGATAATCAATTATACAGTCAGGGAATCTGATAATCGATTATGCATTGTAATAATTAATTATTCAGAGTTCCAATAGCTAAAGATTTTGATCTTATGATATCAACAATCGATTATCAATAGTAATAATTGATTATGTCCATCAAATATCTTGTTTTTAGCATATCGATAATCGATTACCCGTTTAGATAATCGACTAGATCAAACAAAAAACTGTTTTGTATAAAAACCGCTTTTCTCCTCATTGATTCAGAATGTTAGTTTTCAAATTTTCATATTTTCTAAGAATTCTCTAAGCGAAATCTTCTGTTAATTTGAGTTAGTGTTTCTCTGAAATTCAACAGAGAAAATAGAAAGAATTTTCATATTTTCAATGGAGTGCATATTCATAAGCCTTGCATAAATTCTCATTACAATCTAGGGTTCTTGTGAGATTTTTGTGATTAGGTTTAGTTTTGAGTTTAGTATTGTATTAGCACAATCAAGGGGCAAATTCTCAGATTTATCTTTCATTAGCCAAGTGAATTGAGATTCTCAAGAGTGTTGAGAATTAGTGGTAGAATCTAATTGCGGTTAGGTTTTGCATTTTCACACTTTACAAAGGTCTTGCTTGGGAGTGATCATTGGCTGGGGATACCGTAAGTAGGTGTTGAGCATTCGAAAGTGACGTGTTAGAGGTCAAACGGACGTGAGTGACTCTAGGGCCGACAAAGGAGCGTTTGTAGAGTTATTGGAAGTGTATTAGTAAAATACATTTGGTTCCATAGTGAAGAAAATCTCCCGAGATCATAAGAGGAGGCCTGAATGTAGTTTGAAAGTGGACCCGCAAACGAACCAGGATAAAATTCTTTGACACAATCTCTTCTATCCTTTATCTTTTTACAATTCATTTTTTTACGTATTTTCGTTATTGATTCTTTATGATGCTTAATTGACTCTTGATTTGAAAGTTGTTGTTTTATCATTTGATCTACTATCATTAAGTATTTGAATTTGTAAAGATTAGTTTTGCTAAAAACTTGTTTTGGAAGAAACTGATAATTCATGATTTCAAGATTTAGAATAATTGGCTACTGTGTGAATAATCGATTACTCAGTGTGATAATCAATTATCTTGGATTGTGTTTGTGATATTCATGATTAACCGGAAAAGCTGCTTTAGTGAACTGCTACACATATTCATCCCCCTCTAGGTGTGTTTGACTCTGATTTTACTCAACAAGTGGCATCATAGCTAGTACGTCTGTGCAAGCTTAATCGCTTAGATCGTTGATCCTAGGCAAAGATAACTATTGGCTCTACTAACCTCTTTGGCAGGGATGGCACATCCATCAACCGCCCTCCAATTTTCAGTGGCGAGGGATATGCCTACTAGAAAGTTCACATGAGAATATTTATTGAAGCTATTGACATGGATATTTGGGAGGCCATATTCAATTGTCACTACACTCCACTACACCCAGTGGAAGGTGAGACAAAAGAGAAACCTAAAAGCATTTGGACGGATGATGATAAATGAGAAAATCCAGCACAATTTAAAAGCAAAGAACATAATCACATCTGTGCTTTTATATGACGAGTTCTTTAGAGTCTCACAATGTAGTAGTTCTAAGGAGATGTGGGATACCTTGCAAGTTACCCACGAAGCACTAGCGAAGAAAAGCATGCGTGACTAAATGCCTTAACTCATTTAGTTGCATTGAATAAATCTTTTGCCAAGGTGAACTCACGAATAAGGTGTTGAGATATCTTGACAGGAATTGGCCACCAAAGGTAATGGCCCTCGTGGAGTCAAAGGATGTGGATTACACTTTTTGGCAAACTCCAAGAGCATGAAATGGAGTTGGGTCGCTTGAAATTGCACGAGGAATCAGATAAAAATAAGAAGGGAATTTCTCTAAAAGCCTCTACATCACAAAGTCAAGAAGATAGACATGATGATTCCGATTCATATTCCAATGATGAAATCTTGACAATTATGGTACGAAAATCCAACAAGTTCCTCAAAAGGAAAGGTGGGCTGAAAAGGTTTCAACGAAAAGAAGCAAACAACTCAACCAGAAAAGGCAAGGCTCCCAAGAAACGCTTCACTTGCCACGAATGCGGAAAAGAATGGCATTTGAGATACAATGTGATAAGTGTCAAAATGTACTACTTTTCCATCACTTTTTATGGCTCTTATCTTGATCAATCATGTTTCAAACTCAACTTATAACACATTTTTTAGATAAATTTTATATGTTTAAATAAAATAATTTTTGGTCACCTCTTGTCCAAGTTTTCTTTGAATTTTGTATGAAAATGCAGCAAAAAGAATTAGTTTAAAGGTATCCAAGAATTCAAGCCAAATTATAAGCCAAATTCACAAAAAGAATTGCTTAAAACAAACAAGCTAAGAATGGTGTGCTATGTGCTTAGCTTGTTTCCAAAAAGATTGCTTAGGATTGAAGAATGGTAGTTTACCTTACCTTGAAGAAACCTAAGCTAGGTGTGCCAAACAACTTACATAAATTAAAAGCTCACATTGCCTAGAATAAATCATGCTAAAAGTGCCAATTAACCAACCAAACTTAATTCAAGAACCATGGAAAAAAGGTTGCTTCAACTTAAAGAAAGATAGGTTACCTTCACTTGAAGAAAGTTGGCCAGCAGCTAGGCATGGAGAAGCTTAAGCTTAGCACCTAACTAACCAATCAAACTTCAGAATGAATAAAGGCTTGGCCAACTCACCAAGCAACTAGCCATGCCTTTACTTGATGACCAAACACATGACCTCATGCATAACACAAGCTATGAAAAGTCAATTAGGAGGTGTCACTAAGCATGGAGCCTAGCCCACAATAGGTTGACCATCGAAGGTGGCAAGATGTTGACTAGCAGCCTTGGCACATGGGCCAATCCGTCCCAAGCAGCCAACTGGGTGGCCCTAACCTTTGGTTATAAAAGGAGAGCCATTCTCCACCATTTTATACATTGTACATACATGATACATACCATTTTCTTCTCATTTTCGGTTCTTCACTTCTTAGGCTATTTTTAGAGTTTTATTTTATAGAAATTTAGAGGGAATGAAGTTGGTAAATGAGGTACAAAAACATGATTTTGTAACCTCATTTGGAACCTAAAGCATCCAATCTTTGGATGGATGGCTAATGCTCCAAAATTTGGACTATGGTATCATTTATTCCACCATTAGAACCATAGTCTCCTATTGAATTTGTAAATATGTAGTTTCTTTACTTTTTCATGTTTATCATTTTATGAAATCACAAAACAACTTTATTTGCTACTTTCTACTTTTGATAAAAGATACAAAGTATGATTACATTTCTGTTAGGCAATTCCAAGTGGTTTGACATAACCCTATACTATACTACAATTGAATCTTAAAAGAGATGTAAGTGTAAAATATAGTAAAGTGTTACTTATAAATTTTATTTGTTGAAAAATAATTCCTAAAAATATATGTTTAGGACAATTCATGGTTTGTAACTTTGTGAATAGGAACAACATACAAAAAATATAATTCAATCAATGAATTATTACTTTTTAATAAAGAGTGATGAATAATTAATTGAACATCTAACTTTTACATTTCTATCATTTACTTTCTACAACTAACTCTTTCTTTTCTTTATTTATATTCGGTCATTTAAATTTTGCAACTAACTACTAACTCTTTTATTTTTCTTTATTTACTTTCTGTCATTTGCTTTTCTACACATACTAACTTTCTAACAATTTATTTATTGCTTTATTATTTTATTCTTTATACCAACCTTTTGCAAGAAATGGTACGATTAACTTAGATACCAAACTTTCATAAGAAATGATATGGTTAAGTTAATAAAAAGAGACCAACCTTTCATGGTACAATTAATTTAACCCGAAAGGGAGTAAATAAATAAAATCATCACTCAAAACTTAAAACTTGCAAACTAACACATAATATCTCTCTCAACACAATGCTCAAACTATCTTAAAAAGCTTGAGAAAGACAAGAACAATACTCAGGACTTCAAATCGAAGAAGGCTTACATCGTATGGAATGATCCTGATGAAGAGTCAACATCGAGCCCCTCAGAGGAGGAAGAATGGCAAAGTTATGCCTCATGGCCAATACTCAAAATTCTTGCAAATCAATTGAGCATGGAGAATCTAGTGAGGTACAATCCTTAGAAACTAGTTCCTATTTGGATAATTCTGAAAATTCACCTACATATGATGAACTAAATAATGCCTTTGTTGAACTACATGAATAATTAATGAAACAAGGTAGAATTGATGTAGATAGACAAAGAGTCACTCTTTTACATGAAAAGAAACTAGCTGCAATGCAACATGAATTAAAGTTAGAATTTGAGACTCTTTATCTTATATATGTTTATGCTTCATGTGATTTTTCTTCTAAATTAATTTAAACACCTATATGTGAAAATTTCAAGATTTTGGAAGTTGAAAAATTCTTTTTTAAAGTAGAAAATTGCAAGTTTCACATATAGCAATCAAAACCTTGAAAATTTACTTGCTACTTCAAGTAATATAGGTAACCGAGCAGGTTTAGGATATAAATAAGATATGAAAAGGAGACCATATAGAATGAAAGTATCTCATAATCATAATATGCATAAAAATAACTTGCCTACTTGCTTTTATTGTGGAGTTTATGGTCATACATCCATCTCCTGTCATATATGAAGGCATGGAGTGCCTAGTGGTTAGTTTGTTCGGCTCCAAAAAGGACTAACTTAGAATGACAATTAGTCAAAGGATGCCATTAATGATTAACCTACTTAGTTTTGATGAAGACTGAAATGATAAATAGTTAAACGATGTCATTATAACCAATCTACGAAGTTTGGATATAGACAAGATTTTACATAGAAGCTTGAAGACTTGGACATTTCAATAAACAACATACTAAGAACTCAAGGTCATTGTCATAGAATCTAGGATTGTCTTTTTACATTCTAGAGTCCTAAGATAATTGCCTAGTATTGAGTCTTAGGGTAGGTAAACCCAAGATGGAAGTGTCTCACAAAGAGTCTAAAATAAAAATCACATAAAATGAGGCATAACATCAATACATAAATTTATGATAATTAACACTCGTGCATTTGCATTTAGCATACATGATTTTAGGCATAATGGTTAATCATTTATAAAATCATGATTGCATGATCATTCATCATATAGGGTATTTACCATTTAAAGATTGAAAACCCATTTTTAATGAATTTAATCGATTAACCCAGTTTGTAATCGATTAAGCCCTGGTGAAATCCTTACTCAATTAAGGAAAGTCATAATCGATTAAATGGAGTTACAATAACTAACCTCTCAGGATTTATGTGTATTAATCGATTAAGTAATCTTTTAATCGATTAAGCCATAACTGAAAGTCTGTTTTCAAAAACCCGTTAATCGATTAACATGACATTTTAATCGATTAATATCTTTTATATCAATTATGAGCTAATTCTATTATTTTGAGACATAATCCATTCCGTGTTTAAAACAGTTTTCTCTTCACCTTTAGTAAAGGAAGAACAAAAAATATCTGAGAAAAAGAAAAAGATTTATTGTGCTAAAAAGTTTCAAAGCTATCTTGAGGTATCCTTGAGTTTTCTTGCATGAGCTTCAAGAGTGAAAATAGAGAGAATAGAGAGAAAAGAGAGAAAAACATTTCATTGAGCATAACCATATTTCATTCAATTTGAAAATACTCCTTGCATGATTTCATAATTAGGTCTTATGGTTGTGTTTGTGAGATCTTTTTGTCAATGGTGATTAGAGTCGATTATAGAGTTGTAATCCACATATTCTAGTGTCCAAAGTAACTCGGTGAAAGTTCTGAAATTGAGGAAAACTCTCGTGATGTGTGGTATCATCACAAGTTGATAATTAGGAGTCTTCATTAGATAGAAAGTCTTGATTCGAGCAAGAGTTTCGGTTGGGGCCAAATTGCGCGCAAAGGTGTGGTATCCAAGTAAGCGTAGATAAGGGGTCAAACCAAGATTTGTGGCTCATCGGTTTCAAGAAGGAAGTTTCTATATCGGTGTATTGGAAGTGTGGTTGTAATTTACATATATGATTAGTGAAGAAAATCTACCAGATCAATCGGGAGGTCTGGATGTAGTTTATAGTGGACCAGAAATGAACTAGGATAAAAATCCTCGAGCAAATTTTCTCTATCCCTATCTATTTATAATTCTGTCTTTATTGCTTCCTATTTTGATTATTGTGATTAATTGCTTGTTGTGTTAATTTGTTGTTAGTCAAGAATCAATCTTAGGATAGTAAAGATCAAGACTTATCATGATTTTTATGAAGTGGTAAAACAATCTGGATAATCGATTAATGTTCTGATAATAATCGATTAAGTGAACTGGCTTTAATCGATTAACCCTATTGATAATCGATTAACTACAATAACTTTGAATTCTGTGCAAACATCAGAAAATCAAGATTGATGATCCGTGACACCTATTCACCCCCTCTAGGTGTAATCATACTTTATTGGTACCAAACAAGTGGTATTAGAGATAGTACGAATGTGCTAGCTTGGCCACTAAATTCGTTGATCCAAGGGATTAATCACTATGGGTTCCACTAACCCTTTCGGTAGTGATGGCGCATCCATCAACTAGCCTCCAATTTTCAGTGGCGAAGGGTACGCCTACTAGAAGGTGTGCATGCGAATCTTTATAGAGGCTATAGACACAGAGATTTGGGACTCTATCGTCAACGGACCTTTCACTCCACTTCACTTAGTCGATGGTGAACCCAAAGAAAAACCAAAGGGATTGTGGACTGATGAAGAAAGACATAAAATCCTGCACAATCACAAGGTAAAGAACATTATCCTCTGCCTTATCATACGATGAATTCTTCCGGGTGTCACAATGCTAAAATGCAAAAGAAGTGTGAGATACTTTGCAAGTAACCCACGAAGGCACTAGTGAGGTTAAGCGCGTAAGATTGAATGCATTAACCCATGAATATGAGCTATTTCATATGTTTTCAAATGAGTCAATTAATGAAATGCAAAAACGATTCACCCATATTTTTAACCATTTAATTGCATTAGATAAGAGTTTTTCTATTGGTGAACTTACTAACAAAGTGATGCGTTGTCTTGATAGGAAATGGCAGCCCAAGGTGATCGCAATTATGGAGTCGAAATACTTGGATACAATGCCGCTAGAAACTCTCTTCGGAAGTGTAATTGCCTAGTTTCTAAACATTTAGATAGTGTAATCGAGTACATCTCTAGAGTAACCGGTTATTGAAAGCTATTGTCCAAATTAATAATCAGTTACACCAAAGGTGTAATCGGTTACTCAGTGTACAATAATGATTTCATTTTCATTTTTAAGTTTATTTAAGCACAAGTAGGCATATTATACACATAATGATGTACACATAATAATTTATAAATGTGTTTAAGACAAATATGCTTTATCAAGAATGTCTAATTCACATCTAATCTTGTAAAAAGATTCTTTAACCAAGATTAGTGAAGATACCAGCTAATTGATTATGAGTATCAACAAATTCTAAGAGTATATCTTTCTTTTGGACATGGTCCCTAAGGTAGTGATGCCTTATATCAATATATTTGGTTCGAAAATGCATAATCAGATTCTTTGTGAGATTTATAGCACTAGCATTATCCTATCTCAAGGGAATGCATCCTAAGTCTAATCTATAGTCTCGCAATTGTTGCCGAAGCCACAAAAACTACTTGCTGCTATGTATTCTGCCTCTACAGTACTTAGAGCAGCACATGCTTGCTTCTTACAATACCATGAGACTAGAGAATTTCCAAGGATATGACAAGTATCACTTGTACTTTTCCTCTCAGTTTTGCATCCATAAAAATTTGAATATGAGTATCCCACCAAGTCATATAGACTTCCTTTTGGATACCATAGTTTTACAACCATAGTGCCTTTAAGATATGTCATTATCCTTTTTGCGGTAGTTAAATGTGACTCTTTGGGTTTCGATTGATACCGAGCACACAAGCATACATTAAACATCATATCAGGTCTGCTTGCGGTAAGATAAAGAAGAGAACCAATCATACCTCAATACTTAGAGATGTCAATACATTTTTCAGTCTCATCAGCATCAATGTATGTTCCGGAACCCATAGGAGTGACAATTGGTTTACAGTCATCCATTTCAAATCGTGATAATAAATCCCTACAACATTTAGATTGACTAACAAATATATTATCCTTGAGTTGTTTGATTTGATGTCCAAGAAAATAATTAAACTTTCCTATCAGGGATATCTCAAACTCCCCCTTGCATCATTTTTCCAAACCTGCTACGCAAAAGATCATCCGTAGAACCGAAAATAATATCATCAACATAGATTTGAACAAGTAAAGTGTGATGATCAATTTTTTAATAAAAAGTGTAGTGTCGACGTTTCCTTTGTAAATCATTTTTCTATTAAAAAGCTTGTTAGACAATCAAAGCAGGCACGGTGAGCTTGTTTTAAGCCATAAAGAGCTTTCATAAGTTTATAGACATAAAAGGAATGTTTGTAATCTTCGAAACCCGAAGGTTGTTCGACCTACACTTCTTCTTGAAGATAACCATTTATAAAAGCATTCTATACATCCATTTGATATAATTGATAGTCAAACGAACATGCATATGCTAACAATAATCTAATAGCTTCAAGTTTAGCATTTGGAGCGAAGGTTTCATCAAAGTCTATACGTTCTTCCTGGTTATATCCCTGGGCTACTAGTCTCGCTTTATTTCTTATGATAATACCATTTTCATCCAATTTATTTCTAAAGACCCAACGAGTACCTATAACTTGTCTTTCTTTAGGTCTAGGAACAACTTCCCAAACTTGGTTTCTCCCAAACTGATTTAACTCTTCTTGCAATGCAAGAATCCAATGCTCATCCTCAATTGCATCACCATTTTTGGATGGTTCTATTTGAGAAATAAAGGCCATGTTGAGACACACATCATTTAACTTCAGGCGAGTTGAAATTCCCTTACTAAAATCACCAATGATATTATCTATAGGGTGATCATGATGGGTTCTACATCTTTAGGTAAATCGGAATGAATATGCTCATCTTGTGAAGGTATAGTATCATCTATTTTCAAGTGCTCTATGTTGGTTGTAACTTAAGAAAAGGACGAGTTAGGCAAATCATCATCAATATTAGACTTACCTTTCAAAGAGCAATTAGTCTCATCAAAAGTTACATTAATGAATTCTTTCATGGCTAACGTTCTATTATTAAAAATTATAAAAGCTTTGCTTGTAAGAGAGTAGTCAAGGAAAATTCATTCATCAGCTTTTGCATCAAATTTTCCTAGGTTCTCCTTGCCATTGTTAAGTACAAAAAATTTCAACCGAACACATGCAAGTGAGAGATATTTGGTTTTCTATCTTTAAAGAGTTAAGAGGGGGTTTTCTTTAGAAATTGTCTTATGAGAACTCGATTTGATACGTAGCAAGTAGTACTGAAAACATCAGTCCAAAAATACTTTGGGAGATTTGTCTCATTCAACATAGTACGTGCTAGTTCTTCCAAAGACCTATTCTTTCTCTTTACAACACCATTTTGTTGTGGTGTTCTAGGAGCTGAGAAATTATGAGTGATACTAAGATCATCACAAAATTCTTCAAAAGAAACATTTTGAAATTCTACCCCATGGTAATTTCTAATTGCAACGATTTTCAAGGATTTTTCATTGTGTACTATTTTATCATATTTGCTAAAGGTATTAAATGCCTCATTCTTGCGTATGAAGAATAGATTTCAGGTGTATCTTGAGAAATTATCTACTATCACAAGAGCATAATAGTTACCACCAAAAATTTTGGTCTGAGAAGGGCCAAATAAGTCCATATGTAAAAACTACAATGGTCTATCAGATGAAGCTAAATGCTTTGGTAAGCCCTAAATAGTTTGTCGTTAACAAATTTTATGTTAGGTAAGCCCACAACCAAATCTTTCTTAATCAATTTATTCAAATGTTGCATATGAATGTGAGCAATTCTACTATGCCATAGCCATGCATCATGATCTATTTATAGCTAAACACTTAATGGGAAAAGGAGAATCATTTAATGCAATCATGTAAATATTGTAGATTCTCTTACCAATAAGTTTAGAGTTATTTGATACCTTGCTTTCAATGATGCACTTGTTGGGGTAGAAAGCAACATGGAACCCTTTATCACAAAGTTGGGTTATACTTAGAAGGTTGTGTTTGAGTCCCTCAACATATAGAACTCCTTCAATTGTAGTAGTAGGTGGCTTCTCGACTCTACGGAATCCAAGAATTATTCCTTTGTTGTTGTCATCGTATGTGACATAGCCTTTGTCCCTTGGAGTAAGGACAAAGAATATCCCTTTATCGCCCATCATGAGATTTGAGCAGCCGTTATTCAAATACCATAAATTGTAGGTGGCTCCCAAATATTCCTACAAAACAAGTCACGTAATATTAGGTACCCAACACTTTGTGGGTCCTAGGGGGTTAGTAGACTTCTCAACCCATTTAAAATTTCCTAAGGGTACACCATGATTTCTAATCATGCGAGAGTTTGATGTATGCCCATAGTTATTACAATAAGTGAAAATAGATTGGTGCTTATGTCTCCTTGTTTTTAATTTTGAAATATGATAAGTATGGATACTGTTTTTTTTTTTGAAAATTAAATTTTGTTGACACTTCCTTTTTCTTAATAGAACAAGGTTGGAAAAACCGAAACCTCAATGGTCAATGGAGTGTCTTTGCATTTTTAGCTTGTTATCCAAATTTATACTACTATTGTCTAAACTTTTGAGTTCAAGACTCAAGGTAGAAATTTTACTTTCAAGAGTGGTACACTTTGGACAAGAAGAAGAGAGTTTGTTTTGGATTGTGTCAATCTCATTCTTTTATTTCAAATATAGTTTGGTGAGTTTGACATATTCACTATGTAATTCATTAAAAGCATTTTGTAGTTCAGAAAATGATGGCTTATTAAAGGTTCAGTTTCACTAACATCCTCATCAACAGAATGATGAGACGCCATTAGGGAAAGATGAGTTTCCTTTCATTTTCTGGTCTTGATGTAGAACTTTTGTCATTGTCTTATCAAGCAATATATGCTCGTCTTCTAGTTCTCTTTTCTGATTTGGCTTTGGGAAAACACTTCTTTAATGTAAGACAATCCATCTTCATGTGACCAGAATTTCCACGTCAAAACAATTACAGTTTTGATTGGAAGTCGAAGCTTCATTGAACTTCCTTGCTTGTCTAACCTTGATTCCTTTATTTATTTTTAGAAACTTGCTTAACTTCTTGCCTAACATGATCATATCTTCCATGTCCTCCTTTTTTGATTCATCTGCTAAGGATTCATACATTTAAGCTTTTGCTTGAAGAGAAAATTATTTCCCTTCTTCTCTTGTTCTTCATGTTCTTCAAGTTGGCTTAGTTCCAACTCATGTTCTTGCAATTTTCCAAAGAGAGCAATCAAAGACATTTTTGATAAACGTATCTTTTCAGAGATAGTTGTCACCTTGAGTTGCCATTGTCTTGTAAATGATCTTAGAACTTTTAGGTTCAAGTTACTATTTGATAGTACCTTACCAAGTGAAATCAAATCATTTGTGAGGTGAGTAAATCTCTTCTGGAGATCAACGTATTTTTTCTTCAGGTTTCATGCAAAACATTTCATACTCTTGGGATAGAGTATTAAGTTTAGACCTCTTTACTTCTTTAGTTCCCTCATGAGTAGTTTCTAAAGTATCCCACATCTCCTTAACGGAATTTCAATTTGATACTGTAAAGGAATAGAACAATCCACTTGTAGTTTTTTTCTTGCATTAGTGCATCTGTTATATTGGTGCTATCATTCTTTCATGGCAGAAAATACTCGCCTCAAGGAACTACATGCTGAGATCAAAAGAAATGTTGACCTCGTAGACAGGAATTACACAGACGTATAATCCAAAATGGAGGTCATGCAGTAGGATAATGATTCCAAATTCCAGCAAATTAGTGATGCTTTGGTGACTCTCTTGCAACGTCAACCATCTCCATCCAATTCTCTCCTTGTTGGATCGAACTCACAGAAACCACCATTTCAGGTACGATCTATTAAGTTAGATTTTCCTCGTTTTGATGGGAAGCATGTCCGAGATTAGATTTTTAGAGCAGATCAATTCTTTAATTATTATGACACCCCTGATCATGATTGCTTGACCATTCCATCGGTGCATCTTTACTAAGATGTGATTCCATGGATCCAAATGTTGCAGCGAACTAACCGTTTCCGATCGTGGGATGCTTTTACATCAGCTCTTGAATTGGACTTTGGTCCCTTTGTATATGAGTGTCCTTTCTCTATTTTGTTCAAGTTAATGCAGATTGGCACTATGAGTGAGTATTATTTGGAATTTACTGCTTTAGCTAACCTTGTAGATGGTTTAAGCACTAGCGCATTGCTGAATTATTTTCTTAGTGGTCTTACGGAAGGTATTTGCAGGGATGTCCGAGCTATGTCTCCTACTCATTTAGCCAAAGTCATTGCTTTATCCAACTTGTTGGAGGAAAGGTATCAATCAATTTCCAAACCAAAATTTTTAAGTCCCCACTCTATAGCCTTCAACACAAAGTTTTTCTACTATAAAATTGATTCCACTATTACCAAAGTTGACACCCCAACCACCACTTCCAAAGTCATCCTTCCACCACTATTACCTACACCTCCGACCAAACATTTGCCCCAACACCAAAATAACCCCAAAGTGAAATATATTTCCCCCGCTGAAATCCAACTTAGGAGGGATAAAGGATTGTGTTATTAGTGTGATGCCAAATTCTCATTCAACCACAAATGCCTCAATAAGTACCTTATGCTGTTACAACTTCATGATGATACCCATATTGAAGACTAATCTGTCCAGCCTGATATACCCACTGTTACTAAGGGTTTTCCTTGGATTAATTGGATATTGTCACCGATTTATTAAATCGTATGCCATGATTGTCGGTCCACTCACCGATTTGTTGAAAATAGACTCTTTCTATTGGACTAAAGCTGCTCACCAAACTTTCCTCATATTGAAATAGGTTATTACTTCAGCCCGATCTTGGCTTTATCGAATATTCATCAACCTTTTGTGCTTGAAACTGATGCATCTAGGGTCAGCATTGTGTTGTGCTCAGTCAAAATGGACATCCCATTGCCTATTTCTCCAAGAAGTTGGCTCCCTGAATGTAAAAGGAATCTGCCTACACTATAGAGTTGTTTGCTATAATTGTTGCCTTATCGAAATTCCGACACTATTTGTTAGGCCATCAGTTTATAATCAGAACTGGTCACAAGAGTTTGCAGAACCTTTTGGATCAATCCTTAGAGACTCCGGAAGAACAGACTTGGTGGCACAATGCAAGTTCATTGGTTACGATTTCTGTATTGAGTACAAACCCAACAGGGACAATATTGTTGTTGATGCCATGTCTAGAGTATTCCTTATGGCTCGGTCTGAACCACAATTTTGGTTGTTAGATGACTTGAAGCAGTAACTGCTACATGATTCACACGTCCAATCTACAATCATGGATTGCCTCCATGCCCCAACATTTGGTTCTCTATATAATGTTAAAGGGGATTTATTATATTGGAAGCGTAGATTGGTGTTACCCTATAACAGTCCCCTTATTCAAAAAGTGTTGGCAGAATATCATAGTTCTCTACTTGGTGGCTATTCTGGTATTGTGCGAATAGTTGCTCGCATTTCTGCATAATTTTATTGGCCTAATCTTTGGGATGATGTCCGGAAATTTGTCCTCACTTGTACTATTTGTCCACAGGCCAAATCTGACCATTCATTACATGTTGGGTTGTTACAACTACTACATGTTCCTGCCAAGTTTGGCATGATGTTGCTGTGAATTTTATTAATAGGTTACCTAACTTCCATGGCTACACTATTATAATGGTAGTCATTGATAGGTTGACGAAATATAGTCATTTTTTGCAATGAAATCTGATTATTCAAGCAAAAGTGTGGCTGGAGCTTTTATGTTACACATAGTTATGTTATATGGTCTTCCCATATCAATTGTGTTCGATCTTGATAAGGTTTTCACTAGTGAATTTTGGACGCAACTCTTCAACGTACACGAGATAACTTTGGCTTTGAGCTCTGCCCATCATCCTCAAACGTATGGCCAATCAGGGGCCCTTAATAAATGTTTGGAAATGTACTTGATATGTGTTACCTTTGACAACCCAAAGTTTTGGGCAAAGTTACTTGGTTGGGCATAATTATGGTACAATACCTCTTTTCACACTAGTTTGGACATGACTCCTTTTTAGGCATTGTATGGAAAGGAACCTCCAACATTATTGCGCTACTCTGCTGATTTTCCAGACCCTCCTTCCGTCCAAGAAATGTTAGGCAACAGGGAATTGTTATTAACTATATTGAAGTGCAACTTACTTAAGGCCCAAGTAGTTATGAAACTTCAGGTTGATAAAAAGGAATAAGATAGACAATTTGACATTGGGGATGTCATGCTTGTTAAACTTCAACCTTATAAACAACACTCTACAGCTCTTCAGAAGAATAACAAATTGTCCCTGCATATATTTGGGTCATCCACAGTGTTGCAACGAATTGGGGCTGGCACATAAAAGTTGCAGCTGCTTGCTGAGTCCGAAATCCACCTTATGTTCCATGTTTTTCAACCCAAACCATTTCGTGGAGCTGCTACAAACACATACTTTCCACTTCCTCTTCACACCTCAGAATTAGAACCTAGTGTACGCCCAACTATTATGCTTGACACTTATTCAATAGGAAGGGTACACTACAATAGAGGCAACTTGGGAAGATGTTTCAGAGATAAAAGCTAGCTACCTGAACTTCAACCTTGAGGACAAGGTTCATTTGAAAGGGAAGGCAACATAATGAAACTACCACCAGAAAGTGCACATGAGAAAGATGAGTCAGCAATAGAGAGAGAAATGTAGAGTTAGTTACAACACAACATGAGAGAGTAGGAGTGGGGAGAGGAAAGAGGGAATGTGTTGTTAACCACATGTTTGGAGATTATGTAATAAGGAAATATTAAAAAGAAAGGGAATTAATGGGTGTGGGAGGAAAAAAATTTGTGTACTTTCTTTTTCCCTCTAAAAATTCTCTATGTATCTTTCTATTTTTCTTCTTTAATATTCTACACACAACTATAATATTTTTTCTCAAATTTCTTAGAAGTGATTCATAGTTAAGGAATAGAACAGTACACTTGCAGTTTATTTTCTTGCATTAGTACACGTGTTACATAATGTTGTAATAAAGTTGAAGACACTAAGAATAAAGGTAAGTGATAATTTCCTTGTACCAAGTTCATATTGAACTTGATATGAAAATATTAAGGAAATTACTCCATGAATTATGTTTACCATAAGGAGTCTTACTTCTACGAACCATAAGAATGCATTGTTTGTTAGGAGATTAATATTTGTAGAAAGTTTGCATTTTTCTAAATTAATGATAAGCTCATGATTGAATCAAATTCAATTGGAGTTCTTTTTAATGATTAGGGTTGAATTTGGAATTATAAGGCATTCATGTTTCAAAAAAAATTGAGAAATATTTATGACCGAAACCATTTTTGTTTATATAGGAAATTTGGTAAAGTTTTGATGAGACTTTTGGTTTGTTTCAACATTATGTATGATTAGGAGTAATACGTTATATAATATATTGTACAAGTTAGTTATTGACATACATTAATTTAAAACTCTTTTCACCTTGCTTGTAAATCTTGATAATGTACAAGGTTTTTTAGTTAATGAATGGTTTTCTTATCCCTGTCATGAATGTTTGAATACTTTTCCAAAGAAAGTATGCAAAGATTAGGAGAGAATGAAATTCTTAAAAATTAGGATTTTAATAATTTTGATGTATGCATGTATTATATTTGTTGGGAGCAAATAAGCATTTAAATAATAAAAGAGAATATGAATAAGCGAAAATAACTCAATGAATTTTTAATGAGGTTCGATCAATTGTATTTGCGTCCCTAATAGTGTTTAGAGGCTATTACTATATATATGAGAATAATGATTTATGTTTGTGCCTATTGTACTTCTCCTACATTAAATCTACACAACACAAAAATAATCCTCTACCCCAACCTCTTTAAATCAATCTAAGCCCATAATATATATTATTGTCTTAATAATTGTCTTAAATGAAGACTATCATACATTTGATTAACTAATAATTGGAGGAGTATTACAGTGAGTCAAAGAGTCTAGATTTCATACATAGTATAATACTCTTCACTACCACACACTATATTACATCTCATGTACCTTATATATAGGCTTCTTGAGGCATTAATATTTTTTCTACATGCTTCTTGAAACTTCTATGTACTACATTATCATAATCATGTAGAAAACTCTAGTTACATGCTACAAATTATTTTTGCTTGTAGAATTCTCTAGAAATTGGTGGCACATTTTCAGAAGAATGTATACATGGTAAGACTTATGGAAAGAATGATTCTCACAACATAGTAATCCTGGAAACTTATATTGCACATTTCATTTTAAAATTCATCATTATTTACTTTACAGTTCTTCGGACTGTTTTTGTCTAAAATGAATTATGTGACCAATGATATTGCCCTTGAATCTCTAAGCCCTTCAAAATGTGCAACTGTTGGGGTGGTAGAGGTTATTTTTAAACGTTGTTAGTTTTCATATATATGTATCACAATCACTATAGATTTTATTCAGTCACATTGATTGCACAGGCAAAACATAATAATTATAATTAAGATCATTTTGGTGTAACAAACTGAAATTATAATTTCAAATTATAGTTTCAAATTATAGAATTGGACCATAGTAATAAATTTTAGGTTTGAGTTAAACAAACAAATATAGCATTGAAATATAATTCAAAACTTAATTCCCTAAATTGGAAGTGGTTGTGGTAGTGGCAAGTGAAGCTGGTGAGATTCTTTAGCAATAATTTCATGGAATTGCTCATTGATGTTATGATTCCAATTCCAAATGGACACCTAAACATAACAATAATTAAAGTAAAGTAAATTATCTCTTCATAAATTATTACATGGTTAGATTCTTTAGCAATAGAACCACTTAATTATAAATGCAAAGTCAGGTTATTCATTTCCATTACTCCTATAGACGGACAAAGATCAAAGCACTTGAATATGATAATTTGATATTTTTTCAATCATTTCATTGAAATATCACAATATATAATACAAACTATGGGAGAAATCATAAAAGTAACAACTTTATGATATGCAAATAACTTTACAAGTACACAAATTAATGTGAAATTATTATTCATCTTACATATATATCTTCAAATATTAACAACTATCATAGATGCATTCCCAACAACGGCACATATAGTTGATGCATCGCCAACGAAAATACCCTAAATCAGTGCAATACTCTACACAATTTCTGTCATACCTACATTCAGTGATTTGAACTATATATTGTGGTTTTACCCCAAATTAAAATAAAAGAATATTAGTGAAAGGTAATAACAGAATATACGGAAGAAATGGGAAAGAGTATGAAAAGGTGTACTCACTATTGGGTAAACGAAGAAAAAAGATCAAGAAGAAGGACATAAGGGGATAAACAAACTTGAGACTTTTAGCCATTATTTCTCTTACCTACTTGTAAGCAACTAGGATTGGCTTGATCCTTTTATAATATACGTTGGAGTAATATTATATTACGAGGACTAATAGTTTGTAGTAGTGCAATTTCTTTTATTATAAGAGTGTAATATATATAATCTATATCTATAATCTATATTTATAATTCTATAATATATATAAAGCCAAAACTTGAAATAACTTCCCTCATGATGTAATTTTTACTTCCTATTTTGCCTTTAACATTATTTTCACTGGCACGCCTGTACACACTAGTTTATATAATGTTAATAAAAAGATTAATATATAATTAATATATTATTCATTATCCATTTTTATTAAATTTTTTGAGAGTCAATAATAAATAAATATGAATAGTGAATGATGTAATAACAATATTAAAACTCCCGATATATTTTTTTCTCTTATTTTAAATTACCCTTTCCTTGCATTGAAACCATTACTTTTCTCATTAATATTACAGTCATGTTTGTCGCATTATCACACTCGACTAATTACTTGACCTTAGTAAAGATATGGATATATTGCTTATCATTAGAGAAACTTCGTATTTTTTTACCTACCTGCCTTTCTTTCTTTAATTATTATTTCTTTTTCATTCATGATAAAGAAAGGCAAAATCTCATACAGAAAGTAATGCAGTATGATAGTAATAACTTTGTAGGGATTGGTGTATCAATTACAATGCGACGACTTATAGGAAAATTAATATGGATTTCGAATTCAAGTTAATTCCCACGAAAAGTTGGACATGCACGATTTATTTTATTTTTTATGGCAAAAGAAAATTTTTATTACAAAAAATAAGAGTTACAAGAGAGAAAGAAGAAAAAGCTGAACAAAATAGTTAGAGTGCAATATTTAGATATCCTCGCAATCCAATTGAAATAGAGAATTGAGTTTTTCTTCCGCTGATCGTTGATCCAAAGCCAAGATTTCACGATTGATGTCAGTAAAATAAATATGAATGTTAAAAATTAGCAATTTTTATAAACTGATTAATATTGAATGCTACGTGACTTACTTATACAATGGTGTATAAATAATGTTAAACCATGTTTAAAGTAGAATTGTTTAATTATGCAAACATATAATTTGAGAAAATATATGCACCGACTATTTATAAGTTTTATTATATCATCTACAACTCATTTAATCATCATTGATTCTTTAAAAATGTAATACAAATGAATGGTAGATAATGTATTAAATGTGTATAAATATTTACATTAACAGTACATAGATATTACGCTCATATATTTCTTATATAAATGGGAATGGATCAAGTTATTCCGAGAGTAAATTTCAGCAATTACACTAAATCTTCACCAGTCATTTTATTATATTTTAAAAGCTCAAAATCTTTATTTTAAAAGTCATGTGAAAGTCACATGTCACTCAATCCTATTTTTCCTTCTCTTCATACCATATTCAATAACCAGTTTAAGATATTGTGCCAAGATATTTGTGATTTCTTACCACATCTCCTTCAAAGTTTACATTTTCTCATCCATTTGATATTCTCTTATACTCATCTTCTCTTCGGATTCCAAACCCTTAGTAGAAGAACTTAATTATGTGAAGAACCCAGACAACACATACAAAATCAAGGATATTATGATTTATAATTAATGCCATCGAATAAAGAAAGAGCAAGAATTTAATGGAACATTTAATAAACATAGAAAAACTGAAAACAAATTTTGCCCAACATTGGAATTTAAAATAAAGATTATGAATAATTAAATTATAATAGAATGAATGGTAGAGATTTGAAGTTACTCCTGGATTAACTTGATCCCTCCCTTAGATAAATATTATAAGTTCTCCATTATAGTAAAAATTTACACTATTGGTTTAAAAAGAAAAATAAGGACCAAAGCGTAAACAAACTTTAGGTTTTTAACCATAATTTTACTTGCAAACTTGTAACAAAGTAGAATTGTTTGATTTCTTTATGATGCAAATAGGAGTCACATTCTATTTAATTAAACCAATAATTTGTATCTCATCCTATATTGCAAGTTACGATTTTCGTTACTAAAATCATTATTATGTCCCATGAATACATTTAAAGGTCATGTATGTCTCTTTAACACACTCGAATGACCACTTGACAATAGTAAAAATCAAGTCATATTCATGATGACTTAGATAATTTCCATTTTATCAACCTTTATTTGCTTTATTTGGGGATAAATATGGACAAAGCCAAAAGAAAACGTGTAATGCCAAATAATGACTATGTTCTTTTTAAATGTGGCAATTTATATTTTAAGCATATAGTAAAACAAAGTTGGATCCTAACTAATTTATATATGATGTTTGACTTCCATGATTATTTATTTTACATTATCATTGTTAGAAAAATATAAATCATATTAATAACAATTTATTAAAGAAAAGAATACCAAAATTTATAGAATTTATTGGTAAAAAATTGGTGTTTAATGCCATAATGAAGGTTGATGGTTGTTTTACTATGTAATGGTAGGAGTGAGATCTTCTCCAGTACTGGACCCTCCAGTACTGAAATCTGTGTCCCATATTTATTTCATCATTTATAATATTTTTTTTTGGCTAAAAGTGTTTTAAAATCTGCACCATCATTATTTTCTAAAATCCACGTGTCTCAATCTTATTAATTACTGGACCCTCCAGATGGAGAGGGTCTATTTTCCTAATGGCATGTCATTTAAATAATAAATAATATGTAATGAAACTACGATTAGAAAGTGCACATGAGAGAGCTGAGTCAACAATAGAGAGAGAAATGTCGAAGTTAGTTACAACACAACATGAGAATGTAAGAGTGAGGAGAGGCAAGAGGGAACATGTTGTTAACTGCATGTTTGGAGATTATGTGATATTATTGTTATGGAAGGAAAAACTGTGTACTCTCTTTTTCCTCTGAAAATTCTCTACGTATCATTTTGTTTTTCTTCTTTAATATTATGCATGCAAGTGTAATATTTCTTCTCAAATTTCTTATTAGTGACTCATAATTAAGGAATGGAACAATACACTTGCAGTTTTTTTTCTTGCATTAGTACATCTGTTATATTGGTGCTTTCATTCCTTCATGGCATAGAATATCCGCCTCAAGGAACTACAGGCTAAGATCAAAAGAAATGTTGACCTCGTAGACAAGAATTACACAAAGTACACTCCAAAATGGAGGTCATGTAGCACGACGATATTTCCAAATTCCAGCAAATCAGAGATGCTTTGGCAACTCCCTTGCAACGTCAACCATCTCCATCTGGCTCTCTCCTTGAAGGTTTGAACTTATAGTAACCACCATTTCAGGTACGATATGTTAAGTTGGGTTTTCCTCGTTTTGATGGGAAGAATTTCCAATATTGGATTTTTAGAGCATAATTTATTTTGATTATTATGACACCCCTGATCATGACCGTTTGACCATGGCATCGGTGCATCTTCAGCAAGATGTGATTCCACAGTTCCAACTATTGTAGCGAACTAACCATTTCCAATCATGGGATGCTTTTATATCAGCTCTTGAATTGGACTTTAGGCCCTTTGTATATGAGTGTCTTTCCTCTATTTTGTTCAAGTCACTACGCTAGATATCGTAATTAACAACGACCATTCAACAACGCAATTTTGAACGAAGTTGTGGAATATGAGGCAGAAAAATATCAAGAATGAATAGTAAAGCAAACATTTTCAATATGGGTAACTTCAACAACGCATTCTTAAAACAACATTGTTGAACATCAGTGATGTTAGCGCTAGCTAGAATGAATTATGTTTAACAACGATGTGATAGGAAGCACTATTAATGTACATATATTCCATAGTGTAACATTGAGTAAGCTTTGTTATAGATGACATAGGAACAACACTTTCTTAAATATGTGATGTTGATAGTTTATGATGTTTTAAATATCAGAAACATTAATGGTTGGGTGGTTATGCGTATCTTCGTTTCTTGAAATATTAATGGTTGCACATCTGCCAAGGACAACGATAATAATTCTCTTTCCATTTGAATCTAGAAATTTTGTGGTTCACTCCATTCTATTTCATCACTAAGAGTATGTGTTTCTATAGATTATTTTTTTCTGCTTTGTACATTTTTTTTGTCTCCTTCATTGTCTCA
Source organism: Lupinus angustifolius (assembly GCF_001865875.1). Taxonomy (NCBI): domain Eukaryota; kingdom Viridiplantae; phylum Streptophyta; class Magnoliopsida; order Fabales; family Fabaceae; genus Lupinus; species Lupinus angustifolius. The sequence goes on from NC_032013.1 coordinate 4,248,443, forward strand.
TTTTATAATTAGTCATAGCATCCAAGGAGATGAAGATAGGAGGAAGAAAACATAAAGTAACCAAAAAGAGAGCAATACAAGGCAAAAAGAGGGGAAGTTTTGTTAAAAGGAATAGAAAAAAGACAGACAATAGATCTCAACAACTCGAAGTGTTAAAAGTGCTAAAGTTGTACTATCGAGAACCGTATATCAGAATCATGTCCAAGAGGTATTTAACATCTTTTTATTTGGCAAAAAGAAAATGTTTATTATACAAGGTTTGCATGAGATGAAAATTTAATCTACAAATCATTTCATTTATTGTCATGTCATGCAACAATTAATGTATTTTGGCACTTTCAATGAAGAATGAACAATTATTTTGAATGTTAATTTCTATTTTTCTATTATTTATTTCAATGATTGTTAATGTTTAATATTTTTGCAATTCCATATTAATAAACACAATACACAAATTAACAAAACTTAATGAACACAATAAACAAATAAAGAAAACTTAATGTTTAATAGTTTTGCAATTCCATATTAATAAACACAATAATATGTTAATTTACTTCATGGCAACTTCATGGCAACTTCATGGCAACTTCATGTTAATTAACTTATTTTCAGGTTGAATTTTGACCCGTTATATAATATGTTAATTTAACAATACAAATTTACGAAAACGCTGTTAATATAAATCCATTAACAACGCATAATTAGGAAGTTGAGTTATGTGTTGGCTTGAATGTGTTCAGTTTAGTAGCATATAATTATGTTTTGTTATCGTCATCCTTGGCAGGTTGCCCTAAAAAAATAGGAGGCACAACCAAATAGTCGCGTAATACTTGATAAGACACTAGAATTGTCTATCTACCCTAGCCGTATCCGGGGTGCGAGATTTGGGGTTAGCCAACAAGCATTTGTACCCCATCCAAAGTGTGCAACCATAGCCCAAATGAGTCAGGTTCAAAAATATTTGGATGATCTCATGCAACAGTTCAACGAATTTGAGCAATTAATGAAGGTGAAGGAAGTTGAGTGACAATGACTATATAATGTTGTTGGCACTAATCCTTCAACAATCAATGAGAGTTGCACACCGACTCCTTACAACATTCCCATTCCTAAGGTAATTTAGTAACTTATTTTAATTTATTTTCCATTTGCTTTATAGTCGTAAATTAATTATATGTTTTAACTAACGCACAAGGAATCAATTCTTGCAAACTTTTACTGGATACCTCATCTAGCCGAGTGGTGGGTGTTGGGAAAGTGCACAATTCGACCAATGTTATGTTTCATAATGCACGTATCTCATGCCATCATGTGAAGGTCTCGATTGATGTTGCAATTAATGATGATGTGTTGTTGTCAATTCCTCTCGATGAGGATATCTTCACAGTTGGAGGGGCTATAGGCACTTTTGTGGCTTTGCCAATAGACCTTGTACAAATAGTTTCTTCTAAGGTATGATTTTTCATCTTATGCTCACTCATATTATACATGTTGGTCTATAATTGATATTTTTTATTGAATATTTTAGGAAAATGTACATTCCACCCCAGTAGCAACTCAAAGACTAAGCCATCTTTAGGGGATGTGAGTTTGATGCCACCCACTGGAGATGTGAGCTTGAAGCCATCTACGGGTGATGTAAGCTTGATGTCATCTGCAGGGGATGTGAGCTCCAAGAAGACTACTAACTACTGTACTCAACTATTTGAGCATGTACAAAAGTTGGAAGATGATATAATAAGTATATCAATTCCCAAGGAAGTCTTCGGGATTGATGCTAAAGAATATGTTAGCATCAATGAAGTCCAGGATGTATATAAACATAAATGGATAGGTGCAACTGTTGTGTGTGTATATATAAGTTAAATTATGTTTTCTTAAGTTCTCGCTTTTGCATGGCAGTGCGTTATAATTAACTAAAATTTGTGTTATATATATATATATTACGTACTTGTATGAAAATTTTATTTTGGTAGATAAGAAAAAGGTGATGTTCATATCTCCACACGTTACCGCTTCAGTGTCGAGTGACAAAAATAAGTTTGGGGAACAGACAAAATGAATTGCAGATACTCTCCTCATTCGTAAAGAAAATGTACTTAATTATGAAAAAACTAGGGAAGTGAAAGTGTAACTAAAAGTTTAAATGAGTAGTCTACTTACATAGAAAACAATTCTTTCACAACAGGGTACTTGTCCGGATCACCATGTGCCAATGAGTCATAGTAGTATATTTCTTCATTGACCCTATTGATGACAACCAAAAGCCAATGTTTCCTAATAAAACATATGTACATGGTTAGGAAATGTTAAGCACAACAAACATACTAAAGACAGAAATATAAAAGACAATTAAAAAATGCTCACCTGGTATTAAAAGGTGTAAGAAATAAATCTGTAGCTTCTTTACGAATGAGAAGAGTATCTGCAATTCATTTTGTCTGTTCCCCAATCTTATTTTTGTCACTCGACACCAAAGCGGTAACATGTAGTGATATGAACATCACATTTTTCTTATCTACCAAAACAAAATTTTCATATAAGTACCTAATATATATATATATAACACAAATGTTAGTTAATTATAACACACCACCATGCAAAAGCGAGAAGTTAAGAAAATATAATTTACCTCATATATACACATATAACATTTGCACCTATACATTCATGTTTATTTACATACTCGACTTCATTGATGCTAACATATTCTTCAACATCAATCTCAAAGACTTCCTTGGGAATTGATATACTTATTATATCATCTTCCAACTTTTGTACATGCTCAAACAGCTGAGTATAGTAAAATTTTGCAAGAACTGTTTCCCTCTATGTTAGTTAAAACATATAATTAGTTTACGACTATATACTAAATGACAAATAAATTAAAATAAGTTAACTAAATTGCCTCAGGAATGAGAATTGGAATGTGCATGTTGTAAGGTGCAGGTGTGCAACTCTCATTGATGGTTGAAGGAATAGTGCCAACAGAACTAGCTAGTCATTGCCACTTAGCTTCCTTCACCTTCATTGATTTCTCAAACTCGTTGAATCGTTGCAAGAGGCCATCCAATTGATTTTGAACCTAGCTCATTTGGGCTTTGGTTGCACGCTTTGGATGAGGTACAAATGTTTACTAGCTAACCCCAAATCCTACACCTCAGATACGGGCAGGGTAGACAGTTAGTCCTAGTGCCCTATCAAGTATTATGTGACTATCCGACTGTGCCTCCTTTTCTTTTAGGGAAACCTGACAAATCAAGAAAAAACATAATGTTAATTAATCACATTTTGATAAATAAAGTATGGAAATTAAGTATAATTAAAACAAAGTATGGAAATTAAGAATAATTAAAAAAATGAGCACTTACAACATGTTTTGCCGCTTCTTGAAATTGACCATTATTGATGACACCATCCTTGTTCTTACGAGCATCCACCCATAGAACACTGAGTTCTATTCCATGTGGGGCCATATGTGAATCACTTTTGTTCTCCAACTGCCAAAACATAACCAATAATAATGTAATTAGATATATATGCATACAAAACATAACCAATAATGTACTTACAAGTTAACAATACTTACAATTTTTCCTCGATTCCTCTATACCCCGCTCAAGAAGCTCAGTATGGATACAAAGGCTTAGATGCCCTTTTGCGGTTTTCATTACTTAATTTCTGAAAAAACAAACAACTTTAAAATCAACAATCATATATATGTATATACAAAAGCATATATGCAAAAGTCAATATAAAGAATATGAATTTACCAAGAAAGACTCGTCTTGTGTGCATAGAGTGACAAAAGTCTTCCAATCCTCTTCTTCAATGACATTTGCATATTTCTTTGGAGATTTTAGGTTGACATTGCCATTAGCATCTCTGAGTAATTTTCCGGCATTAGTTCGGAATTTTCGGAGAGCCTTGCCAGCTGATATAAGGATATAATCCTTATGCTCCTCACCAACTGTTGGGTACCAGCGAGGTAAGAATACACCTAGAGGGGGGTGAATAGGTGTAGCGGATCATTAATCCCGTTTTTCCGATTTTTGCGCAGAATACAAAGTTGCTATAGTTAATCGATTATCAACAAGGTTAATCGATTAATGACAATTGGTTTAATCGATTAAGGTTAGCTTGTTAATCGATTATACTGGTTGTTGGTTCTTTAAAAAATAGACTTTTATTGCATTGAAAACAATGATGAGTTCTGATCTTTACTATCCTAAATTGATTCGTGATTATTAACAGATTAACAACAATTAGTACTTAATCACATAATGCAATTAAACTCAGAAAGCAAGTAAAGACAGAATCGTAAAGAGATAGGGAAAGAGAAAATGTGCTCGAGAATTTTTATCCTAGTTTCTTTGCGGGTCCACTTGCAAACTATATCCAGGCCTCCCGGTTGATCTGAAAGATTTTTCTTCACTATCATAAATGTATGTTCAATTACAATCACATTCCAATAACCCTAGCAGAAATTTCCTTTTTGAATCTGGTTAGCCTCCAAGCTTGGTTTGACCACTATCAACGCCTACTTGAATACCACACCATTCACGAAAATTGGCCCCAGCCGAAACTGTCACTCGATTCAACACTCCCTGCCTTGTGTAGACAACCAATTCTCTACTTGTGATGATACCACACACCACGAGAATTATCCTCGAATAATACAAAATTCGCCGAGTTACTTTGCACACGAAATTGTGTGGATATAGACTCTGAATTCGACTCTATAACCATTGACAGAAGTTCTCACAAACAACCCTAAAAACTAAATGTGGAAATCATGCAAGGTCTTTGAATTGAATGAAAATTTTCAACACCTTGGAATAGACTTTCTCTCTTTTCTCTCTTGTCAAAGAATTCAAGAAAAAACTTCTCAAAAATCAACAAGACAGCCTTGAAAATTAAGCTCTATGAATCTTGAGTTTCTCTCTCTCTCTCTCTCTCTATTGAAAGTTCGAAATCTTCTTCTTCAAAAACTGTTTTGTTATGTTTAAAATAACAGATTCTGTTCATAACTGATTGCAACTAACATTAATCGATTATATGACATGTTAATCGATTAACGAGTTACTTGAAAACAATTTTTCAGTTATGGCTTAATTGATTAATAACTTGCTTACTCGATTAATAAGCATAAATCTTGGGAGGTTAGCTACTGTAACTCCTTTTAATCGATTACACCTTTCCTTAATCAATTAACGAATTTCAACAAGACTTAATCGATCATCAAATGAGTTAATCGATTAATATGATTGAAAATGGTTTTTCTTCATTATATAGTAAACACCCTATATGATGAAAGAGAATGCAACATGATTTTCGAAATGATTGGTTCCTTTATGCACAAAACCATGTATGCCTAATGAAAATGAATGAATCCTACTTATCATATATATATATATATATATATATATATATATGTATGTATATAGATGAGATGTCTCAACCTATATTATTTTCATTTTAGACTTTATGTGAGACTGTCATCTTGGGTTTACCAAACCTAAACTCAATACTAGGCAAGTATCTTAGGACTCGAGAATATAAAAACATTCCTAAGTTCTATGACATTGACCTTGAGTTTTCGGTATGTTGTTTGTTGTGATGTCCAAGTCTTCAAGCTTCCATATAACTCCCTGTCTTCATCAAAACTTAGTAGGTAGGTCATGATGGCATCCTTTGACTATTTGCCATTTCACCAACATCAAAAGTTGACTGAAATAAAAACATATACATTAATTATATTACATGCAAACACATACATATACGTACATTGCATGAAACCACATATACGTACATTGCATGAAAACACAAAAACTGAAAATAAACTTATTGTTATTCCATTCAAAATACGCTCTTTCACGACATTCCCTACATCAATCCATTTTTTGAATGTTAGCTTCACATTCTGCCTAACCATAACCCCAATGTAGATTACTAATGAGTTGTTACCCTTCAAGTTTAATGGTTGGCCTTTTGAGTTCCATTGAACTTCTATCTTCACATACTTACTTCTTGCCTGAATGATATTCCTCATGGAAGTCATTCCACGTGGAGTTCGTTTTTGAGCAACGATTTGTTTGTCTTGTGGAGTCGGTGTAGCTTCGTCACCATTGTGAGAACCATGATCGCTACTTTGGGAAGCCATTGATGAATTTTTTGAGGTTTCTGAGAGTATTAAGGTTTATGAGAGTATGAGGGTTTTATGAGAGTATAAGGTTTCTTTTCAATTAAGTTTGAGAGTGTAGAGGGAATTGATTCATCTTTTAGATATTTAAATTGTAGTAACAATTCAACAGTGTTTTCTGCAGATAATGCTATTAATATGACATCTTCAACAATGTATATTAACAGTAGCATTGTTGTATTGACCTCTTCAATAGTGCTTCTTAAGGGTTGGGATATTGTTGTGAATCTAGTTGTTTACTATTCATTTTATTGAACACATCAACAACGCTTCCTGGTTGATACGCTGTTGAATACAATCTAATTGACAGTGATATCTCAACTATGCGTTGTTGAATAGAATCTAATTGACAATGCTATCTTTATTATGTGTTGTTCAACTGATCTCATTTTCCAAATTAACTGCGTATTTGTAATTATGCACTGTTATATCAACATTTTATATTCAAAATTGGTGATCGGTGAGAGGAGGAAAACAATAATTGCCACCGAAGAACTTACCCTTTGCTGATTTTTATATATCAACAAAAGTTATGCAAGAATCAGACTGTGAAAATTCCCAAATTAAACCCTAAATTCAAAGTCTTTATGACATGATAGCGGAAGCATAAAATCCTTAAATTAAAATTAGGGTTCATACGAAATTTAGCGAAAACACCTTAATGGAGAATCATAAAAAATTCAGAACCTTGCTCTGATACCACTTGTTGGGAATTCCTTATGATTGGTGAAATACCAATCCCAGGATCTTGAATCTCAAGATTCTCACACACATATATGAATGAAACAAAGGCCGCAGTGTCATACCTGAATCCATGTTCCTGGATGTGCTCCTTTGATCTACGTTTCTGAAAGAGATTTTGTGGTATGATGGTCTTGCTCAACCAAATCCCCGATTCCTCTTGTGACTTGTGTTTTCACTCTGATGGGGAGAGGAGAAAACTGAATTTGATTCTGTGTATTGGGGACGATCACCTTCCTTATGCATTAACTTATAGGGTTCCCATTATCCCCTATGGGTTAACCTGATGGGTATCCACCCATTAAGCTCATATTCGTTATCAACTTTTAGAAATCTAAGGGGTGTCAATAATTAGATAACTTATAATGTAACTCCGGAAATAAACAGCCGATATCATTGTATCAAATATATGATGTCCACCTTAATTAGAAATTATAAATTTCTAACACCTCAGACTACTTCACTCAAATCAAAGCCCTCTGGGATGAATTGGACAATTTCAGGCCATTTCCAAATTGTCCATGCAACATACAATGCAGCTGCAACTCTTTAGGAAATCTCAAGAAATATACAGAAGAAGAAGACAAAATAATCAGATTCCTAAAGGGACTTAATGAAAGTTACAACAGCACAAGATCTCATATTATGCTAGTTGAGCCTCTACCTAACATAAGCAAGGTCCTATCTTTAGTGACTCAACAATTTGAATCAAAAGCAATGGCACTAGGAAGCAACTGGAAAAGGGGATGACCTTCTGGAAAGACACCATTTTATGAAAGAAGCAGCTCATATAACTCAAATAGAACATCATCCAACTCAGCAAACAATGGGAAAGGAAATCCTTCTCCCAACAACAATGGGACATAGACTAGACCTTCTAACTTAAGCAATTTTTGTACTCATTACAAAATGAATGTTCACACTATAGAAACTTGATATAAGATCTATGGGTTGCCTACAAATTTTTTGTAAGACTGAGATTGCAACTAAGATGGGGTGAATTAGTTGACTAGAAACTCTGACCATTTTTTCTGCAAAATGAAGAGTTAAAGTGCAACGGATAATATTGCAGAAAATAAACAAGAATAAATCAAAGAGGTAAGGAAGAAGAGAGTACACAAGCTTTTTATATTGGTTCACCTTCTTGTCCACTGAAGGCTACATCCAGTACTCTTGCAGCACAAGAAATTTTCCACTAAATATTATGAGTTGTAATTACAATATCTCACCCCGAGGTCTATGTGTACCTTACACACTCACTAATACTTATACCCTTGGAAAACATATTTCCATGTAACTCTATCCACTTTCTATTCACACTCCGTGAAAGAAAGTTATTACAATGAATGAAGAATTTGAATGATGGCTTTGGATTGCCTTTACAAGTATGAAATATAATAACACTTGAAATCCAATCAACTCTTTTGTATACTTAGTAATAATACTTTTTAAGTTTATAAAACTTCGAAACACTTTACTTCAAGCAACTCTAAAAATGACTTTGAAAGTTTGAGTGCAAGTTGCTTAGAAGTGCAGAAAATTATTTCAGAAAAGTGTAGGAAAGTTGTGAGAAAAGTGTGAAAGAGTTATGAAAGAGTTGTTCAAATAGTTGTTTTCATTGTTAGTTCTAGTTCCTTTAAATAGGCTTTTCAATCAGCCATTGTGCCTTTATGAAAGAGTACAAATTGTTTGGAATGAAGGCATTTCATTTTGGATGAAAACTCATGAGTTTCAAATTTGAAAAACTGATGTAGCAACTCTCAGTAATTGATTACAACATTGAGTAATCTATTACTCAAGTGTTCTGTCCACTATTTATTTAATTTCGAATTAGAGTAATCGGTTACTCAACTTTAATAACACTAGGAATTTGTTACTCAAAGATAGTAATGGATTACTCTAATCAGTTTTAAGTTGGATAACTCTTTTCTCATACTTGTAACTTGTTACTTAGATGAAGTAACCTGTTACACACTATTTTGAAAATTGTGTTAAATATTTTAAAGTGTTTCAATTTTCTTACAAAATATTTTGAGCATTACTACTATTGTATAATTAAGAGTATAGGATAGAAGTACCTATTTAGACTTAGACTAAAAGTCTTGAATATCTTGAAGCTTTAATCTTCTTTGTCTTCATAAGTATTCTTCCTTTTCTTCTTTTTGGTGATGTTGGTGTCTTCAT
>NC_032013.1:4257669-4260160 GCF_001865875.1 Lupinus angustifolius
TGATGATGACAAACCAATATATTCTTGACAGTGTAGTTTTCTGAATTTTCTGAGAGTAGCATACTTTGTGATATATCTTGACTTGTTTTGAGTATGCTACCCCTATCTTGTACGCTCCCCCTTTCATTTGGAATTAAGTGCCTAGAATAAAGTTTGACAGAAAATATACTCTCCCAACTTTTCTCCCCCTTTTGACTTCATCAAAAAGTAGAAAAGCCAAGAATCCAGCACAAGATATATAGCATATATATCATACAAGATGTATAGCACAATAAATATAAAAAATTAATGTAGTGCATATCATAATAGCATAATATTATAGCATAAAATCAAATATTGTTCAAACATAAAAACATAGCAGAGCATAGTAATAGATGTTCAAAGTAGACAAATATTACAGACATAAAACAGATGTTCAGAATTATGCACCAATATAAACATAAAAACATAGACACACTCTAAGACTCAGGCTCAGAACTATCTTCATCAACGTCCATACTGATCAATTTAGAAGATAAACAATGACATGTAGTCTTGAAAAGAAACCAACTCGTCCATTATCATCTGATTGGTAGGCATATCAGAAGATGAGGAAGATTGAGCATGAAACTCACAGGGTTGTGGTGTAGATGGGTTAGGTTCTGTTTGATCAGCAAGTGCATGTTGTCTATCAGATCGATGCCTATAAGAGTGACGATCACGAGGGTCAATGGAGAAACCCATTTTGTGGACAAATTCCACATCAATCTTGCTTTCGCGAAGATTCAAAGGTACCCTGGTTTCACCATTAGTAGACACACCGGAATGTTCAACAATGTTTGTCATGAAGATAGCATAAGGCAAAGGACTTTGTGTTCCTCGAACGTTCCACATTTGTCGCATTATCATCTGAGTCCAATTGATCTTGATGTTAAATTTCATAGCGTACATCAATTGGAGCTCTATGTCACTTACTTGAGAATGGTTTAAAAATTTTGGTAATATGACATAGCTCAGCAGATAATGAAGCAAACGATCTTCGAGTTTGAGATGTCCATTAGAGAGGATATCTAGATTTTTAATAGTTTCACCAAAGCCTTGCTGCTTATGCAATTCAATTTCCTCCTTAGAAATTCTACACATAGAATAGTAGAATTCCTTACGATCATAGTTCTCCATTCACACTGAAGACCGAAACCAATAGTGCTACCTTGAGTGGGTATTTGACAACACAATGAACCAAAAGTTTTAGCATCTAAAACAATCTCTTTTCCTTTCACATAGGAAGTGAGACGATTTTCCTGAAAGTTCATATTGTAGTAAAATACTCGAACAAGTTCAGGATATATGTCATTAGTTTCACAGCAAAAGTCAAAAAGTTTTTGTTGCCGCCAAAGATAAGGAAATAGAATATCTTAAAATTCAAAATTCCCTACATTACCGTATTTTGGAGTAAAAGTGGTGTGATCATGGAAGTGCTCCACGAATATCTTACATTTCTCATCATTAGCAAGAAGCCTTGTCAAATCCATAGGGTTAGACTCCAAAGATGTTGTTCATTGACTCCTTTGAGATGTATTAGTGCGTTGTTTCTTTAATCTAGAAGAAGACGCCATGGATTTGGGATTTTGAAATTTTAGGTTTTGGGGTTTTGGAGATTTTGGTTTTTTTTATTCAAGCCACTAATCATGAAAATGATTGGTTAGAAGTGTTTAGAATCGAAAATGGGATAGGAATGGACACAAAAATCACCCAAAACGGTTTAGAAATAAAGATTTTAGAGTGAGAGAAGGGTATGCACGAGTGAGAGAGTAGGAGGAAGAAGATGAAGTCTGAAAAAGTCCAGAAAATCCTATTTATATGTACAGAGTAATCGATTACGCTACTTTGAGTAATCGGTTACTCAAATTAAAGTTTTAAAATTTTTTCGTTAAGAGAGTTTGAGTAATTGATTACACACTTTGAGTAATCGATTACACACTTTGGGTAATCGGTTACTAAAACTCTTTGTTCACCCTGTAATCGGTTACTGACACCAGAAAAAATTTATTGTAAGCACAGTGATTAACTAAAAATGATTTTTAACCCAAAAATATAAGTTTTTTAACACAAATAAATATATTTAAGATCAAGTAGGCATGAAATAAACATCATAAAGCACACATATAATCATATAAGCATGTTAAGACAGGTAAGCTTCATCAAGAATGTCTAATTCAAGTCTAATTTTGTAAAAACGTTCTTTTGCCAAGGGCTTAGTGAAAATATCTGCAAGTTGGTTATGAGTATCAACAAAATCTACAGATACATCTTTCTTTTGAACATGGTCCGTTAGGAGTGATGCCTTATATCTATGTGTTTGGTTCTAGAATGCATAATAGGATTCTTTGTGAGGTTTATAGCACTAGTATTATCACATTGCAGCGGAGTGCAGCCTAAGTCTAAGCCATAATCTTGTAATTGTTGTTTAAGCCACAACACTTGGGCACAACAACTACCTGCTGCTATATAT
>NC_032013.1:4260260-4348761 GCF_001865875.1 Lupinus angustifolius
ATTCACTACACAAATTTTCATTAGTAGAACCAAAAATAATATCATCTACATAAATTTGAACTAGTAAAGTATGATAATTTATTTTCTTTATAAATAGAGTAGTGTCGACCTTCCCTTTGGTAAAACCTTTTTCTATCAGGAAAGTTGTTAGACGATCATACCATGCTCGTGGAGCTTGCTTTAAACCATAGAGGGATTTCTTTAACTTGTAGACATGAGAAGGATGTTTGTAATCTTCAAAACCAGGAGGTTGTTCTACAAACACTTCTTCTTGAATGTAGCCGTCAAGAAAAGTGCTCTTGACATCCATTTGATATAATTGAAAATTAAGAGAACAAGCATATGCAAGTAATAGCCTAATAGCTTCAAGTCTAGCAACCGGAGCAAAGGTTTCATCAAACTTTATACCTTCTTCCTGATTGTATCATTGGACTACTAATCTAGCTTTATTTCTAACAATAACACCATTTTCATCAGATTTATTTCTAAAGACCCAACGAGTTCCAATGACATACCTATTTTTCGGTCTAGGAACAAGTTCTCAAACTTCATTCCTCTCAAACTAGTTTAATTCTTCTTGCATAGCAAGAATCCAGTGTTCATCCTCGATTGCATCATCAATCTTGGAGGGTTCTATCTGAGAGACGAAGACCATGTTCAAACAAGCATCAAGCATTCTACGAGTAGTTATACCTTTACTTATATCAATGATTATGTTGTCAATAGGATGATTTCGACGAGTTCTCCATTCTTTTGGTAGATTAGAGTGAATATGCTCTTCTTGAGAAGATAGATTATCATCAATTCTCAATTCCTCACGATCAGTTGTAATATCAACAATAGAATTTTCTTTAGCAGGAGAACTTGGCAAGTTCTCTTCATCTCAAGATATCACATCTTTTAATACAGGATTGGTTTCCTCAAAAGATACATGAACGGATTCTTCCATGGCTATAATTATTTTATTAAAGACTCTATAAGCTTTACTCGTGACAGAATAGCCAAGGAAAATTCCTTCATCATCTTTTGAATCAAATTTGCCCAAATTATCCTTACCATTATTCAGAATAAAACATTTACAACAAAAAACATGCAGATGAGAAATGTTTGGTTTTCTACCTTTGAAGAGTTCATAGGGGGTTTTCTTAAGAATAGGTCTTATAAGAACTCAATTCGAAATATAACACGCAGTGCTAACTACATCAGCCCAGAAATAGGGAGGTTAATTTCATTTAACATTGTTCGAGCCAGTTCTTCTAAGAACCGATTCTTTCTCTCTGCAACATCATTTTGTTGAGGTGTTCTAGGAGCAGAAAAATTGTGGTTGATCCCAAGATCATCGCAGAATTCTTCAAAAGAAGAGTTTTGAAATTCTCCCCCATGATCACTTTGTATAGCATTGATTTTTAGAGATTTTTCATTCTGAACTCTTTTAGCATAAATAATAAAGGTTTTGAATGCCTCATTCTTATGAACTAAGAATAGAGTCCAAGTATATCTACAAAAGTTATTCTTATAACAAGAACATAATAATTACCACCAAAACTTTTTGTCCTTGAGGGACCAAATAAATCCATATGAAGTAATTGTAATGATCTACCGAAAGAAACCATGTGCTTTGGTTTGAAAGAGGTTTTTGTTTGTGTACCCATTTGACAAGCACTACATAGTTTATTTTTAACAAACTTCATTTTGGGTAAACCAACAACTAAATCTTTCTTAATAAGCTATTAAAATGTTCCATGTGAATATGAGCAATTCTTCTATGCCAAAGCCATGCATCATGATTACCATTAGCTACTAAACATGTTATAGGTAAAGCAGAATTCATGTCAATCATATATATATTATTTATTCTCTTACCAATAAGTTTAGAATTATTAGAATCCATACTTTCAATTATGCCCTTATCTGGGTAGAACGCCACATGAAATTATTTGTCGCATAATTGACTTATGCTTAGAAGGTTGTGCTTGAGTCCTTCAACATATAGTACACCTTCAATAGTTATTGTGGGTGGCTTTCCAATTCTAACGACTCCAAGAATTTTCCCCTTGTTTTTATCACCATATGTGACATATCCTTTGTCCCTTGGAGTTAGGATAGAGAATTTACTTTTATCGCCCGTCATGTGTTTCGAGCAGCTGCTATCCAAATACCATAGGTTGCAGGCGGCTCCCAAATTTTTCTAAAAAACAAATTAAAAGGATTTTATAGGTACCCAATGTGATTTGGATCCTGCGGGGTTAATACCTTTTTCTATCCATTTGTATTGGCCAGATGACACACCATATTTTCTAATATGACAAGTGTTATGTGTGTGACCAATTTTATCATAGTAAGAAAAAGTGGATAGATGTTTATGTGTCCCAGATTTTATTTTAAAAATAGGATTAATATGGACACTTTCTTTATAAAACTTTATAGTGCTTCCCATGATTGTTTTTCCTAAGACATTCTCATTTTTAGCCACACGATTATTTGCATAGCCAAGACATCTATGGTCTGTTGAATGTCTTTGGACTTTTATGATCTTTTCTAAATTATGACTGCTCTTGTTGAGTTTATTAAGTTCAAGACTTAATTTTGAAACTTTAGTTTCAAGAGCAACACATTTTTTACATGAGGAAGAAGTGGGTTTTTCAATATCTTTCTTTAGAACTTTGTTATGGCTTTCCAAAATAAAAATTTCATTTTTCTGTTTTAGGAAAAGTTTGGAAAGCTTAACATATTCTTCATGCAAATCATTAAAAACATTTTGTAACTCATCATACGAAAATGTATTATTTGGTTGAGAGTTACTAACCTCATAATCATTATTTGAATTGTGTGAAGTCATCAAGGAAATATCTGATTGCTCCTTAATTCTGAGTTTATCATCTTTATCTTCTGATATAACATTTGTTCCTCTATTCTTCTTGTCCTTATTTCTTTTGAAAGTATGATGCTTTTGTAGGGCTGGACAAGCACATTTTAGATGATCTGGTTTTCTGCATATTGAGCATGTAGATTTTTGCTTTGATGTTGATGCTTCACTATTTGTTGTAGACCTTTGTACTTCTTTGGCTCCATGTATCCTTTCTAAAGTGTCCCAAATTTATTTCGACGTTTTCAAACTTGACACTCTAAGGAATTCTTTTTCTTCTAGAGTTGACACAAGAATGTTTTTGGCTTTAAGGTCGTATTGCACTTTCTTCTTGTCTTCATCATTTCATCAAGATTTAGGCTTTATTTCCCTTATACTGTTGACAACAGTAAATGGTATATATGGTCCTTCTTTAATGGCATTCCATATGTCCAAGTCTTGAGATTCAATAAAGATCCTCATTCTAATTTTCCATAAACCCTAGCACTCTCCAACAAAGCTTGGAGGGCGGTTGACGTTGGAACCTTCTCCTAGGAATGATCTTGAGGCCATCTTGATATCGGATCAGATGTGAGAATATCTTAATCAAATATAGCTTTGGTGCCAATTGTAAGACTGAGATTAAAACTAAGAAGGGGGTGAATTAGTTGACTAGAACTTATGACCACTTTTTCTGCAAAATGAAGAGTTAAAGTGCAGCGGATAATATTGCATAAAATAAACAAGAATAAATCAAAGAGGTAATGGAGAAGAGAGTACACAAGGTTTTTATACTGGTTCACCTTCTTGTCCACCGAAGGCTACATCCAGTACTCTTGCAGCACAATAGATTTTCCACTAAATATTATGAGTTGTAATTACAATATCTCACCTCAAGATCTCTATGTACCTTACAAACTCACTAATACTTATACCCTTGGAAAAACACATTTCCAAGTAACTCTATCCCCTTTTTATTCACACCCCGTGAAAGAAAGTTATTACAATGAATGAAGACTTTGAATGATGGCTTTGGATTGCCTTTACAAGTATGAAATATAATAACACTAGCAATCCAATCAACTCTTTTGTATACTTAGTAATAATGCTCTTTAAGCTTATAAAACTTTGAAACACTTTACTTAAAGTAACTCTAAAAATGACTTTGAAAGTTTGAGTGCAAGTTGCTTAGAAGTGCAGAAAGTTATTTCAGAAAAGTGTAGGAAAGTTGCGAGAAAAGTGTGATAGAGTTATGAAAGAGTTTTTCCAAGAGTTGTTTTCATTGTGAGTTCTAATGCATTTAAATAGGCTTTCCTATCAGCCATTGTGCCTTTATGAAAGAGTAGAAATTGTTTGGAATGAAGACATTTCGTTTGGGATGAAAACTCTTGAGTTTCAAATCTGAAAAACTGATGTCCACTATTTATTTAATTTCGAATTAGAGTAATCGATTACTCAAGTGTTATGTCCACTGTTTATTTAATTTCGAATTAGAGTAATTGGTTACTCATTTAGAGCAATCGGTTACTCAACTTTAATAACACTAGTAATCTGTTACTCAAAGATAGTAATGGATTACTCTCATCAGTTTTCAGTTGGATAACTCTTTTCTCACACTTGTAACTTGTTACTTAGATTAAGTAACATGTTACACACTATTTTGAAAATTGTTTTAAGTATTTTAAAGTGTTTCAATTTTCTTACAAAATATTTTGAGCAGTACTACTATTATATAATTAAGAGTATATGATAGAAGTACGTATTTAGACTTAGACTAAAAGTCTTGAATATGTTAAAGCTTTAATCTCCTTTGTTTTCATAAGTATTCTTCCTTTTCTTCGTTTTGGTGATGTTGGTGTCTTCATCAAAATCGTGCCAAGGTCAGGAGCAAAGAACTTCTTCACATTTTTCACCAAATTGATTTGAGCAAGTCAATTGCGTTTCCATAAACACTGAGTAGGATAGAGAACATAAACCAACTAGCAATGACACAATATTTGGTCTAAGCCAGGAATAATTCAAAGGCCTTGTGAACTTGCTTCAACAATCTGACACATTTCCAACAAGAGAGACATCTAGTGTTATATCTGTCAACACTATAAATTCAATCCTACATAATGAATGCAACAAAGGTATCTCTAAACTTATGAATGAAAATACATATTGGATTATGGACAGTGGTGCCACTGACCATATAGCTTCTTCTTTGTCATTATTTTCATCCTTTAAGGACATTAGGCCAATAATTATAAAATTACCTAATGGTTCTCAAATTGTCACTCAAATCTCAGGCATTGTCCCCTTAAATCATAACCTGATTCTACAAGATGTTTTGTATTTACCTAGCTTCACATACAATTTTTTTTTATACCAAGACTAACATCATAATCACCATATATATTAACTTCTGATGAATCTTTTTGCAAGATCCAGAAAAAGTATTCTTTGAGGATGATTGATATAGCTAAACTATCACATGGATACTATGTCTTGAAGACAAGTCTACAAGATGCTAGATACTTTACACACTTTCTTAGTTTTGCTAAATGTGAACCTTCTATGCTAAGGCGTCTTAGAATAGGACATGCTTCTAAATCTTGTATGTACCATGTTAAGGACAATTTTCCTTATGTTGCTTACAATAAAAACCAAATTTGTTATACTTGTCATCTTACAAAACAAAGAAAATTAAGTTTCCCTATAAGTGAAACACACTCACTCTCTAAATTTGACTTCCTACATATGGACATTTGGGCACCAATATCTGTTACATCTGTTCATGGTGACAATACTTTCTAACAATTGTGGATGACTATTCTAGATATACTTGGATTTTTCGCTTGAAAACTAAGGGAGATGTCTCTAAGACACTCCAAGAGTTTTTTATCATGATAGATACACAGTTTTTAATCAAGGTAAAGGAAGTAAGGAGTGATAATGGAGGTGAATTCTCTACGCCTAATTTTTACTCCACCAAAGTTATAAAGTATCAAAAGTTGTAAGTACACTCCTCAACAAAACAGTGTAGTAGAAAGAAAACACCAGCACTTGTTGAATGTAGCTAGAGCCCTCCTCATTCAAAGTCAAGTTCCAAAGGTCTACTGGTCCTATGCTATCAAACATGCATCCTATATTATAAACCTTCTACCTACACTTGTGGTACAAAACCAGTCACCCTATGAATCACTGTATCCAAGAAAGCCAAAAATAAATCACCTAAAAGTCTTTGGGCCCCTCTGCTTCACTAGTACCTTAGCTCACAATAGAACCAAGCTGGATCCAAGAGCCAATAAGTGCACTTTTCTAGGCTACAAAGAATGAACCAAATAATATATAGTCTTAGACCTCAACTCTAGATCCCTAGATGTCAGTAGAGATGTCATCCTTTATTAATATCTCTTCCCCTATAATGGTCACCAAAGCATAATGAACCTAGACAACACCCCTACGCCTACCAATTTAGACTTAAACTTCCTTCTATATGATAATTTACTCCAAGAACAGCACATTCAAGCCACACATATCTCTCCTTCCGAACCTCCCTCTCCTAACATTAACCCTATGACAAATCCACCTAAGCTTAGGAAAAGCACCAGAACCTCCAACCCACCCCCTACCTAAAAGACTACCATTGTACCCTCATTCAACATACCAACTCACCCTCCTCAATTAAGTATCCTATATCATTCTATATCATCCTATCTATCCTATGCAAATCTGTGTCCTTCCTATAGATCCCATGTCTTAAACATCTCAACTCATACATAACCTACATCTTATAAAGAATCAATTCAATACCCTCACTAGAAAGCGACAATAAACTCAGAACTAGCAGCCCTTCAAGCCAATAACACTTGGCTCATCACTGATTTACCCCAAGACAAAACACCTATAAGCTGCAAATGGGTGTTCAAAATTAAACACAAACCATATGGCAATATGAATAGATACAAGGCTCGTTTAGTAGCTAAAGAATTCAATCAAAAATAAGGCATAGACTATCTAGAAACATTCTCTCCTGTCATCAAAATAAGTATTGTAAGACTACTCATATCCCTTGCCTCTATTTACAGTTGGAAACTTTTTCAATTAGATAATAATAATGCATTTCTGCATGGGTATCTCTAGATTAACACACTTTGCACCAAACAAGGTTTTGCAAATTACAAAAGCCCCTTTATGGACTTAAACAAGCAGGAAGGAAATGGTTTTCCAAACTTTCAACTTTCTTATTCAAAGCAAGTTACTCACAATCACCAAGTGATCACTCTATTTTCTTTAAACATTTTTTAGATAAAACTATGTCTATAATATTGGTAAATGTGGATGATATTATCCTGACTGGTAATAATGCAACTGAACTATCTTCTATTCAGCAACTTCTTCACACAACTTTTCAAATAAAAGACTTAGGTATTTTAAGATATTTTCTTGGCTTTGAAATTGCAAGAACTAACCAAGGCATTTATGTCAACCAAAGAAAGTATGTCCTTGAGATTGTTTCCGATGCAGGTTTATTAGGATGCAAACCAGCTCCCACACCCATGATCAGTGGCACTCATCTCTTCCATGATCAGTGGCACTCATCTCTTCCATGACTGAAGCTCACCATACCCTGAGGCCCCTGCCTATAGTAGAATGATTATAGGCAGATTGATATATCTCACAAACACAAGGTCTTTCATCTCATTTACTGTTAATTAACTAGCCCAATTCATGGCTACTCCTACTACAACATACTACATTGATGCTCTTAGAGTCATCAAGTACATATAGGGCACCCCTGCTCTAGGCTTATTCTATCCTTCATATTCTCTCCTACACGTCAAAGCATGTAGTGACATTGATTGGGCCTCATGCCTTGATACAAGAAGATCTATCTCAAGCTACTGCACTTACATAGACAACTCTCTCATCTCCTAGAAATAAAAAAAAACATAAGACAGTCTCTAGAAGCTCTTGTGAAGATGAGTATAGAGCAATGGTATTGACAACTTGTGAAATCAAATGGATACACATCCTGTTATCCTATGTTCTATGAGAGAACCAAACACATCGAATTGGATTGCCACACTATCAGGGAGCAGTATAATAGAGGACTGGTCAAACTTCTCTCTATCTCATCCTCACTTCAACTTGTTGATGCATCGACAAAACCCCTAGGCACTATGGAATACTCCAACATCCACCCCAAGCTAGGACTCATAAATATATGTGCCCCAACTTGTGGGGGTATTAGACCTAGCCACCCACAAATAATCCACCAAGCACCAAGCAGCCCAACACTGAACATCCATACACCAAACGCACTGCCTCAGCATTATAGACCAAGCAGACCAAGCACAAAGCCAACATAAGAGGCCAATCCTCCCCAACTGATCAAGCACAAGACCTCAACCACAACACTCACCAAGATAAACCACAACTGGCCAAGTTGGTGCATCAGAATAACCAACTTGGCCCCCACAACTCTATTACTTGATCCTCAAGCAAACTCTTTTAATTGATCCAAAAGTTAGTTAAGTTAGTTACTGTGTTCCACTTTTAGTTAGGTAAAGAATGTAAAGAACTTATGGGTATAAAAGACTCTCATTGTATTCATTTAATCATCATATTTTCAATTCACTTCAAAAGGTGAGATTCATTAACAAAAGAAGAGATATTATTAATAGCCTTTAGCCTTCTTCTTTCTTGTGTGAGAAGAAGCTTTCGTAGCCTCTTTTTCTATTAAGGAACAACGGTATCTTTATCCCCATCCCTCCTTAAGAACAAAAAATGATTGGTTAGGCTCGATCAATATGAGTACCATTGTTGTGAATTATTACTTTTTGGCATATGGCAACACCTTCATCTTTAATGGTTTTAAAACCATAGTAATAAATTACAATATGGCACTATTTTAAAATTGTTGCTTATTAATTGTATTAAAAAATAATTTTTTATATTGCTGTTGTAATCTATTACCTATATAATAAAAAAAACTCCCTCATGAAATGTGTCAATCTCTCAAGCCGTCATGACATGTGTCAACCTCTCATCAAAACTAAAGGTTCTCATGACATGTGTCAATCTCTCAATGACATGTGTCAATCTCTCAAGAACTCCCTCATGACATGTGTCAATCTCTCAAGCTCTCATGACATGTGATTTATTTAAAAATAAAAGGAATATGATTACCTATACAATATTAAAATATAATGTTACTATAGCAATATTAAAATAATAATAATAATATGAATCATAACATATTGTTTGTAGCTATTTTAGAGTTAAATAATATTATTTTTATACTAATCTTATTTTAGAATCAAATAATAATGAAATTATAAATTTATTGATGATTTTTTTGATTAATAGGATACTACTAACTATATCATGTTATGTATGTGTAAAAAACAATGTTGAGAAAGTCGAGCAAGATGTTAAACCAGTAGATGACCCATATTAAGTTTATCCGATTTAAACAGTTAAACCGTATGGTTTGACCGTATGATTTTATATATAATTAATATAAAATCATTCTTATTATCTATTACCTATATAATAAAAAAAACTCCATCATGACATGTGTCAATCTCTCAAACCCTCATGACATGTGTCAAACTCTCATCAAAACTAAAGGTCCCTCATGACATGTGTCAATCTCTCAATGACATGTGTCAATCTCTCAAGAACTCCCTCATGACATGTGTTTAACCATGCGAATGCACGAGCAACATACATATTCTTAATCATAAATGCACATATAATGTGTTCTTAATCATGCGGCAAAAAATATCGTCCCGTGCACATGCACGGGTAACTTGCTAGTTATTCTCAAAACTGTTGTCTATTGTACTTAGACCTTAATTTTAAAATTGTTGTCTATTCATTGTATTGGACTACAATTTTTTATATTGCTAACATAATTTTCTTAAAATTGTGGGCACTATACTTTATGACCATTGTTTTAAAAACACTGCATATACATTCTAAAAACCGTGGCCTACTTTCTCTTATTTGAAGCATAGCCCTATCACCTATAAAAAACTGTTCTATATTACATTTTTTAATTTTATTATTAACTTTACACTTAAAACCTTTCTCTACTCAAAACCCTCCATTGCTATACTTAGAATCAACCTTCACTGTTCATTCTTCTTCTGTGTTATACTCCTAACTCACACACACTCAACCTTTAGTATTCTTCATTTCTTGAACTCTGACATAGTTATAAATACAATCGCAGTACTCTTCCATGACGGAGCTGTTGATTTGGTGTTTTTCATCTTCCACGGCTTCTATTCTCGCAGTCTGAGTAAGACACCAATCGCTCCCCTCCATCTCAATTAGATCTCGAATCTTGTTAGATCTACTAACGACACTGTTGCTACTACCTTCAATATTTGTTAAGGGTTTCCTCCTTAACCCTCTTCTTATTCAGAGCAAAAGACTTGCAACTGAACAAACTTATTTAGAGATAACTCAATTCTTGGATATACATGACGATGGATTGTCGTAATAATAGTCAGTATATAGTGTACCATGTTCTCATGTACAACAATATACATTTCTTTGTAGTAACATTTGATAACGTAGGGAGGTGCAAAACTGATTTTGAATAGCACATGCAACAAAAAGGGAATATTCAAGGGCATGTGTTGTATATGTTTCTTAGTCATTTAGTATGCATGTGAGTAAGTGACGCTATGTGGTGTAATTGTTTCTTGGAGAAATCGCTCTAAATAAATGTATTTTTTACTAAATTCTTAACCATTTTACTATTTACTTGTTTTTTAATGCACTCATTGCTTTCTATTTTTGGAGTAGTTTTCATCTAATTTTATTCTAGAAAAAGAGGGTTGATATATGTTGTGAAGAGTTAATTTGATTAGTTAGGAAACACAACTCTAAGTATTAGAGGTACTTAGAGTAATAATCTTTTAAATGAATAATTAATTAATTTATATATCTTAATTACTTAGGACATTTTTATTCAAACTATATTGTGCCGATAGAATTTTTATTTTTTATTAATGCAAAGAAAGGCCACAATTTCTAATGTTGTATAAACTATCAAAAACAATAGTTTTATAAGTGTTCTATAATTAATTATAGGCAACAATTTTATAAGTGTTCTATAAATTGTCATAGAATTGGTTTTACTATTGTTCTATAAATTATCATAGGAAACAATTTTACATGTGCTCTATAAACTATCATAGGCAAAAAAATTAGGTGTTGCCAATAATGGACATAGTAAAAAGCTATAGTCTTTGTGAGGTAAACAAAATATTGCTTATGTCAATTATAAAGACAATAATTTTTGTGCGTTGTTGCCTAAACAAAAAACAATACCTTAAACTACCATAATTAGAAAACCATTATTTATGACAAACATAATAATTTTTTAAGATTAAATCATGGTTTATAGGTGTTATCCTAAGCCAAAAACTTAGCAGTGTAGGTTACATTTCATCATGAATTCATTCAGAGATTTGGTAGTAAGATAAAGACAATTATTTGAAGAGAATCATATATCATAACATTGGCATTTCACATGTGAATGTTGTTTAGTTGCCGATTGTTATGAGGTATGTTTTTATAGGAAAGCAATCCTTTCACCAGTACTGAAGAGTCCAATACCGAATAGGAATTATGACACATGATAAAAAAATTATTTTAACAGTTATGATTTCATATTATATTTTAATAAAAAATAAATAAATAAATAAAATTTAAAACACCAAGGACTCCCATTCCACTAGAGAGGTTTGATTCCTTTAAACCCATTATTCCTATCAGCCGTCCACTCAGCTTTACTCATCATGTCGGTCAGATGGTTGGAATGTCCCATTCAGTCTCTTCCACATTGGAGAGGCAATCTTATATTATACTTTTCAGGTACAGATTGATAAGTGACAAATTTCTATACTTCAACATTATATTTCATGCAGTTTTAGCTCATGAATTATTAAAAAAGACATCACAAATATGGTCTCTTAAACTTGTCCAAGTTTACCTGTAAAAGTATCGTGGAGGTTAAAAATGGATAAAACAATGCAAAAAGTCAATTTTCCGTGCAAAAGCAATATGGACTCAGTGCACAAGCCACATCCAACGGAATTGACAGCCCAAGCATGCCACACTCGATGCAGAAGCCATGCTAAGCGAATGTGATAGATGCAGGATGCCACACTAAGGATAAGGGTTGCGCTGAGCGCAAATCCTGTGAAGAAGATCTTTGCTCTTGACCTTGACACGATTTTGATGAAGATATCAACATCATCAAAAAGAAGAAAATGAAGAATACTTATGAAGACAATGAAGATTGAAGCTTCGAGATATTCAAGACATTTAGTCTAAGTCTAAAATAGGTACATTCATCCTATACTCTTGATTATACAATAGTAGTAATACTCAAACTATTTTTAAAAGAAAATTGAAACACTTTAATATACTTAACACAATTTTCAAAAATAGTATGTAACGGGTTACTTCATCTAAGTAACAAGTTACGAGTGTGAGAAAAAAGTTATCCAACTTAA
Source organism: Lupinus angustifolius (assembly GCF_001865875.1). NCBI lineage: Eukaryota > Viridiplantae > Streptophyta > Magnoliopsida > Fabales > Fabaceae > Lupinus > Lupinus angustifolius. Next base: position 4,272,633 of record NC_032013.1, read on the forward strand.
AATTGATCAGAGTAATCCATTACTGTCTTTGAGTACCAGATTACCAGTGTTATTAAAGTTGAGTAACCGATTATTCAACTTGTTGTAATCGGTTACTCTAATTCGAAAATAAATAATCAGTGGACAGAACATTTGGTAATCGATTACTCAATGTTGTAATCGATTACTAAGAGTTGTTGCACCAGATTTTAAAATTCAAAGTGAATGAGTTTCAACCCAAAAAACATGTTTTCATTCCAATCAATTCCTTATTGATATGATAACTACTCTTTATACTTGTTCGCGATAAACCTATTTGATAATTTAATAGAAACATTTGTTGGTTAATACATACATGTATTATTAGGTCAGCTAATTGTTAAGTTTCTCCACTTTTCCTGTGATGAAGGTACCATAGTATACACTTGAGTCTACTTCATACTCCATGCAAGGGACTCTGGTGATTGAGAGGGTACCCTCGTCCGAGGGAAGAATGTCAGGTTATCCATGTCACTGAGATAATCACCATCTCTCATTGACCATGATGAGCAATATAATAGGTGATGTGAGTGTTTGTGGAGACTAGGTTGGTACCAATGTCGGCTTGGAGAATATAAGATATACCTGCTGTAGTTATTTTGCTTTAGATGTATGGGTACATGGTATAGTTATATATGTATATATATTGTTCCATCTTGGTCATCCGGGTGTCCCATATGTCCGGATATCCCTCTTTCCTAATAGGTCAATATCTAAACATACTAATTGAGGGACCTTACATGCCCATCAACAAGCCTTGGTGGGTTGGCTCTAGGACCAGTATCCGTCTAATACGCCACAACAACGCACTACCACACCGTCTGCAATCCCACCTGTAAGACTGAGATGGAAGAATACTCCTGAGGAGAAAAGTCCAGACCAAATTCCTCGTCGTTGATTGCCAATCGGCCTACAACGCCATTTTGGGTCGACCAACACTCAATCACCTTGAAGCAGTGGTCTCCACACCACATTTGTGTATGAAATTTCTTTCTTCTGATCTCCAGGTATGCGCAACTCGAGAGAACTAGCATAGCGCCCGAAGTTGTTACCAAATGAACATAGGCAGTCAGTAAAATGGGGGCCACCCCTAGTAAAAAAGATAAGAGGCATATAGACTTGGATTCCTAGGTTGGTAAAGAGGAATTTCGTCCATAATTAGAAGGGGAAAAAATCTCTCTGCAGCTCGGACCTCTAGAAACCAACCTAATATATATGGGCAACACCCTCTCGGAAATCTTGAGAAAATAATTGGGTGGTATTCTATTTTTCTGAATGAGGTTTTATAATATAGTTTGGTAGTACTCTATTTTAAATCTTGATCAGAAAATATGTAGTGCCTTGATATTCATACAGAGGACAAGTATAGACTGGCAGTTTAGTAGTCAATTATTAGAAAGTATACAAGGTGAGAATTATGAAAACAATGATTCATGGAAGATAATTATCCTCTGAACTTATATTGAACATTTAACGCCAGAATCCATAATTATTTACTAAACACTTTTTGAATTGTGTTTTTTATTAAATGAATTAAGTGACCAATGATATTACACTTGAATCTATGACCCCTTCATTAAGTGGAAGTGTAGTTCATAGAGATTATTCATAAATGCTGTTTATTTTCTGTGTGCAGTTGTTATAATCAGAGTAATAGATTTATTTAGTCACATTGATTGCACATGCTAAATATAATAATCATTAGGATCGGTTTCGTGTGTGAAACTGTAATTGTAGTTTGGAATTACAGTTCCAATTTTGACATGATTAGATTTAGCTCAGGATAGTAAATTTTATATTTGAGATACAAAGAAATATAGCTTTGAGTTATAAGTGAGAATTTAATTCCTTTAAGTTGGTAGTGATAATGGTGTAAGTGGAGGTGGTCCGGTAATGGTGGTGGTGGGGGTACGCTGGGGAGGTGGCAGTAATGGTGGCAACAATGAGGTGATGATAATGATTATAGTAGCAAGCAATAATGATAGAGGGTTAATATGGTGATGCCAGTGATGACAATGACGACAATAGTAACATCAACATATATAAGTTGGTGGAGGATTATGAGAGGTAGTGGTGTTGATAAAGATGACGGTAACAATTTATCAATGTTATAATTTCATGAAATTGGTCCTTCAAATTTTGATTCCAATACAAATTGACATCCAAACATAAAAATTGAAGTACAGTGAATTATATCTTTATATATTATTACATGATCATCTTCTTTGGTTATTGAATCAGTGAATTACAAATGCTAACTCAAGTTGTTCGTGTTCATATCTTACAGGCAGACAAAGTTCAAAGCACTTGTAAGTTAGAATTTGATATTCTTTTAATTATGTCATTCGAAATATTTGGCTATACGTATATATAGATAATAGCACAAATTATGAGATACGTTATAAAAGTAATAAGTCTATGATATACAAATAAGTTTACAAGAACAATATTAATGTGAAATTATTATTCAACTTATATATTCTTCAAATATTAACAATAGTTATCATTCATGCAATCCCAACAACGACAAATATAATTGATGCATCTCCCATGATAATACCCTGAATAAATGCAAAAATTCTCACAAGCTTCGTTACCTACACATCCGGTGGTTTCAACTGCTGTGGCTAAACTCAAAACTAAAATGAAACAATGTTAGTGGTAGATATAATTAATGAATATATGAAAGGTAATGGAAGAAAATAAAAAAAAGTAAGTATGAAAAGGTGTACTGACTATAAGATAAACGCATAAAAAGGATGAAGAAGAAGAACACAAGGGGATAAACAAACTTGAGACTTTTAGCCATAGTTTTTATTACCTACTTGTAAGCAACTAGAATTGGCTTAATCATTTTATAATATACGTAGAAGTAGTATTCTATTAAGCGGACTAATAGTTTGTAGCACTTCTTTTATTGTAGATGCCTTTTACTAATATTGAAAACATTACCTATCTCATAATTAGATAATGTTTGTCCATTAAATCACTCGAGTGATCACTTGACTGTAGTAATTGAATGTTAGGAGACTTACTTGTATAATGGTTTTAAATGTTGAGAAACCATGTTTAAAGTAGAATTGTTTAATTTGAAAATATAATTTTATACAAATATTACAAGTTCTTCATTATAATAAAATATTAAACTATTGGTCAAAAGAAAAGAATAAAATATTGTGACCAAAGCATAATCAAACTTTAGGGTTTTAGCTAGGGGTCTAAATGTGTGATTTGGGTTTTTGTGCAATTCAGTAGCCAAACCAAACATAAAAACATGTTTCAATTTATCTCAATTAAATATAAATTTTAGCTTAAGAACTGAACTGATCATGAATGGTTTGGTTCCGTAGTTTCTTGTTTTTTTAAATTATACATCAATTCAAATTTCAAAATGTATTTTATGAGGCATTATTTGTCAACTTTAACTACTATTTAGAAGCATAATTCTATAACTCAAACCAAAATAAATCACTTCCTGGAACTAGGAAAAATACTATAGTACAAACATATATATATATATATATATGAGTACAATCCACAACTAGAAACATATATAGTAATTAGTAACATATATATCCTAGTTGTTGGTTAATTTGGGCTCTATCTTCACCTAGGGGGTGAGTAGGTGGTATAGATAACAAGTGAACACGAAACAAAATGCAAAAGATATTCTCAAATATAATTGATTTAATCGATTAAAGTGAAAGTTAATCAATTAACAAAGAACAAATTTAATTGATTATATATAAACTTAATCAATTAACATAAAATATACTTAATTGATTATATGTAGACTTAATCGATTAATCAAGTTCTTTTCCTTGAAAATCTTTTGGTTCATGATTCTTTCGATACAAGAAGAAGTCAGAAATTATTCCAAACTTAATATGCTCTAAATTAAAAGATGAATACATAATGCAATTAATAGAGTAAGTTACTTAAGTAATGATATCATTTAAAGAATTATGTTAGGCGATGCAAGAAGGCGATAATTACGAGTAAGTAAAGAGTAGGGTAAAGAGAAGAAAACAAAACCAATTTTATCCCAGTTCTTTTACTTGTCCACGTGCAAACTACATACATGCCCCTTCTGATCATGGGTTGCTCGACTAGAAGAAATCGATTGTTTGATACAAACACTTCTTCAACAAGATTAAGCTTGGACCTAGCTTCTAAAGATTACCTTTGCATATGGGAAAGATGGTAAAATACAATTATGTTTCAAAACTGTTCTGTTGGGGATAATCGATTAAAATAGTTACTTAATCGATTAATTTTCTTTAAAATGTCCAACATTCCAAAACAGAAACTAGCTTAATCGAATAACCATGTCCTAAATCGATTAACATGTTTCTCATTTATAAAGACTTAATCAATTAGATAAAGTCTTAATCGATTAATGGTTTTCAAAAAAGTCTTTGTTTTTTATGCATGAACCTCTAACATGAATAATGTATCCATTATGCATAACTTTGAAAAGGATGTGATTATAAGTGCTCAAAATCATGTATGCTTGCTAAAATAAGTTTTAATCATGTTATGTATGAAAAATATCTTTTATGCAATATGCTCATGATATGTGAGATTTATCAAGGGTTCACTTAACCTAGACTCTACCAATTCAAAGCACTTTATAGGACCTGGAAATAAAATAGTTAACCTTTAATGTTCATGATCCTTGCTTGAATATGAGTCTTGTAATGTTGTTGTTGATGTGTCTATTATCTTCAAGTTTTAGTCGTATGTCTTCATCAAAATCATGCTCTTGCATGTTTGCATTCACACTAGTCATCTATAATTCAAAAATTATATTCTATTTTTTTTAATATGCATTTAGTTCGGTTGGAATAGTTCCTAAATTTCCAAAACTATGAATCGTACCGGACTTAAACAGTTCCTTGAGAAAGAAACCCAACCATGAAGCTAAACTGAACCATATCGTATACTTTGGTTTGGCTTGATCCAACTAGTTTCGTTGCTTAAACCGAAACCTGTTTTAGTGATAATTTTACTTATGGACTTATCTCAAAGTTGAAATTGTTTTAGTGCTTTGTGATGTAAATATGAGTCACATTTTATTTAAGTCATCTAAACTTGTTATTGGCACATCCTACTTTTCAAGTTACCATTTCCTTGTACTATGATCATTATATGTCCCATGTATATATTAGAAGGTTATGTTTTTCCCATTAACCCACTCTAATGATCATTTGTCGTTAGTAAGAATCTAGTAATATTTTTTATAGTCATTTTTACTTTTATATCACATAAAACTCTTGAAAAAAGTTTTAAAAGGATGAAAAATAGTTACAAGTTTTTAGAAAATCAAGTAATAGGTTACTTGAAATAGAGTAACATGTTACTTGAAACAGAGTAATATGTTACTTGAAATAGACATATTACTTAAAACAAAGTAACATTTTACTTGATACTGAGGAAAAAGTTACCAAATTGGGAAAAAGGCATGTAAACAATTACTATAGCGGGTAATCGATTATTTTGTTCGATAGTAAAGTCTAGTAACCAATTACCACAACACATTAACCAATTACTGTATGTAGGAAGTGATGTTTCGAATTTAAAATTCAACCAGCACATATCCAAATGAACTATTATCTTCCAAAAAATTGTGTACCTCTTGGAATGGAACTTGGCACTCTTATAAACTCTATAAATATAATCCTTAACATTCGAAACAAAATACACATTAATACAAGACTTTCACATAGAAAATTTACACACTTTTGCGATAAATCATTCTACGTTTTTTTAGAAAAAGACTTATGAATTTTCTCCACTTTTCAAATTTTTGAAAAACCAAGAGCAAAGTATTTATTGAGTTTGAGTGTATGTTAACAAGAAAGTTTTTGGTGAGTGTGTATGTAAACACGAAAATGGTGTGGTGAGTGTGCATGTAAACAAGAATATGGTGTTCTTTCTTGAGCAAAGTTGAGTATTCTAACGAGAGAGTCTTAGTGTAAAACTTGTAATAGAAATTCAAATTGATATAGTGGAATCTCTTGAATCATGTAAAAATGGACTAGATGCAGTCTTCATTGAAGAAGGTGAACCAATATATATCACTGTGTGATTCTCTCTAAGTCTCACTCTTTAAATTTCTATAACTTTTGTTCTTCATATTTGCTTCCGTTGACATTCTGATTTAAAAAAAAATACTTGTGTTGCAATCCTATTTCACCCCATCTTAGGTTACTAACTTATGTTCACAATTGGCACCAGAACAAAGGTGACTTAATTTGTTCCCGGACATACTTAAAAATACACATAGATGGTGATGTAAACCCTCCTAGGGCAGCCTATGAATCAAAGGGCAAGAGAAGTGAAGGAGGTCCTACAACTAGGTCCAAAGCCAAATCAACAATTCTTAAGGTCACAAATGACACAATTGACCCAGGGGGTTGGGCGTTAATGTCCTTGGGTTACTTTCTACATTGGTTATTTTAATTGCTTTAATTCAAATAAATAAGATTGCATTCTCATATAGTCTTAGGATTTATTTTTAGGAGTCTATTTTACCAAGTATTTTATTTTATTTATGTAATAAGGGTGGGGATTTAATTATTCTTTGTAATCAGGCCCATTCGTGGCCAAGTAGTTGCTTAGGTTGTTACTTGGATATCACGCCTACACTCAAAGGAAGCAAGGATAAGGAAGCTCAAATATAAGAAGATTATGGCGCCAAGCATAAAGGTTTCGTGTGCTAGGCGCCTCTTTTCAAATGGCATGCCCAAGGAGCTAAAATATCAAGTTATCTAGGAAAATCAACAACTAGATAACGTAAGTCAAGGATAGAAATAAAGGGAAGAGGTTGGGCGGCTAATTACAAGGGAAGTTATTCATGGCAAGGTTGTGGTATTTGAATAAGTCACATAGCCTAAATTATCTCAATATTGGTATGCAATTTATTTTGAACAACTCCAACTCAAGTTGATCACGAAGTCTCCACCAAATTAGCTCAAAGAAACCAAGCCTGAAGGATTACTTATTCTCGGCGAGGCTAATACAAGACCAAGTCCTTTTCCAATCCAAGCTCGTCTCTCGGCCAAGCTCAATCAAGACAAGCTAGCCACTTTCGGTTGTAACCATTATCTACATGAATAAATTAGTTTTTATTACTTCAAGTTAATTAGGAAAAGCAAGACTTAATCTTAGGTTTATATTTATTTTTTAGCCAAGACAAATCTTCCTATTTATATTTGTTAGATCATTCAATAAAGTCAAGTTTTATTTTTTAAGTAAAAATTGTGTGTTTTTAGTTGAGCAAGTTCTCCTAAAACCCTAGGTTGGTCGTGGCCACCAACCTTTGTTCTTATCAAGCATCCTTTCTTGTGGCGGACCTCCATAGACTTATCAAGTTACCTTACTTGTGGTGTCATCCCCCTTTCATTATTAATCCATCTTCACCTTCATCATACAAATCATTCACCTAAAATTTCTAAACATATCCAACCGAGGACATCAACACCTAAACAAACTCATACAACCTTACTCTAGTCATACACATAGACCCACATCAAAACATGCCTAATACCTACCCTACCCACAACAAGTCAAAGCCTTTTGCATATCACCCATCAAAACCTACGTCCAAGCATCAAGCCAAGACACGCCCCTACTAACTACATTAACCCTAGCCTGGAGCATCAATCCACAACGAACTCTACAAAATCCAACCCTAACCGAGACCAACCCTATCTAACCAACCACATACAACCCTAACCCACATAAAGCCACACAATCCGAGCCTAGAACTCACTCAAAATTCCCAAGACTTAACCAAAACTGAATTGTAATTCACAAAGCTGAAGACTTCAAGCTAAATCGATCCTAATTCAAAGGCAACCCCTTAGAGGTTGTCAAGTGGTCATCAGAGTTACATTTAGCTTGGAAAAAATGTCAAGTCCAGAGAGGAGCCCTACTAGGGAAGCCTATGAACCAAAGGGCATGTGAAGTGAAGGAGGTCTTACAACTAGGGTCAAAGCCAAATCAACAACTCTTAAGGTCACAAAGGACACAATTGACCCAATGGATCATGGGGGTAGGGCATTTATGTCCTTAGGTTACTTTCTACATTAGGTAATTTTATTTGCTTTAATTCAAATAAATAAGATTACATTCTCATATAGTCTTAGGATTTATTTTAGGAGTTTATTTTACAAAATATTTTAGTTTATTCATGTAATAAGGGTGAGGATTTAATTATTCTTTGTAATCAGGCCCATTTGTGGCCAAGTAGTTGTTTAGGTTGTTCCTTGGGCATCACGGCTACACTCAAAGGAAGTAAGGATAAGGAATCTCAAACATAAGACGATTTTGGTGCCAAACATAAAGGTTTTGTGTGTTAGGTGCCTCTTATCAAATGGTAAGCCCAAGGAGCTAAAAGATCAAGTTATCTAGGGTTATCAACTTAAATGGCACGATTCAAAATTATATCTTCAAAGGGGCCATTCGGTTGGAGCTAATGAAGGAAAATCAACAACAAGATAACTTAAGTCAGGGATAGAGATAAAGGGAAAAGCTTGGGCGGATAAGTTATTCATGGGATGGTTATGGCATTTGAGTAAGTCACATAGCCTAAATTATCTAAATATTGGCATGCAATATATTTTGAACAACTCCGACTCAAGTTGATCACGAAGTCTCCACCAAATTAGCTCGAAGAATCCAAGCCTAAAGGATTATTTGTTCTCGGTGAGGCTCACACAAGACCAAGTCCTTTTCACATTCCAAGTTCTTCTCGGCCAAGCTCACTCAAGACAAGCTAGCCACTTTCGGTTGCAACAATTATCTACATGAATAAATTAGTTTTTATTACTTCAAGTTAATTAGGAAAAGTAGGACTTAATCTTAGGTTTATACTTATTTTTCAGCCAAGGCAAATCTACCTATTTATATTTGTTAGATCATTCAATAAAGTTAAGTTTTATTTTTTGAGTAAAAATTGTGTGTTTTTAGTTGAGCAAGTTCTCCTAAAACCCTAGGCTGACCGTGGCCACCAACCTTTGTTCTTATCAAGCATCCTTGCTTGTAGCGGACCTCCATAGAATTATTAAGTTACCTTACTTGTGGCATCATCCCCTTTTCGTTCTTAATCCACCTTCACCTTCATCATACAACCCTAACCACATACAACCCTAACCCACATAAAGCCACACAATCTGAGCATAGAACTCACTCAAAATTCCCAAGACTTAACCAAACTCGAATTGTAATTTACAAATATGAAGACTTCAAGCTAAAATGATCCTAATTCAAAGGCAACTCCTTAGAGGTTGTCATCAAGTGGTCATCAAAGCTACATTTAGCTTGGAAAAAAATGTCAAGTCCAGAGAGGAGTCGTACTATTTCACCAAGGTCAGCCTCATTGACCACAACACTCCAAAACATGATGAATGCCCAATTCCAAATTCTTCAACAATAGTTGGAGGATTGGAGGATTCATTATGATAGGAGGCTGGATGAGAGACATGACGATCCAAATGGCCATGAGAGAAGAAGGAGGAGGCCTAGAAGAGAGGAGAGGCTGAGATATGAGGAGGAAAGGCAAAGTGATAGACATGATTCCTCAAGTGCCTATGGTAGTGAGAGGAAAGGGCCATACTAGTATCCATGGACATAGAAGACAAAGAGATGATGCAATTGTTAGCCCAAACCGTGAGCATAGAGGAGACTTGGATGGTGTTAAGATCAAAGTCCCTAACTTTTTGGGGATGAGTGATCCAGAAGCTTATTTGGCATGGGAATTGAAGATGGAACAAGTCTTCAATTGTCACAACTATTCAAAGGCAAAGAAAGCCAAGGTGACAGCCCTTGAATTTCAAGAATATGCAATGGCTTAGTGGGATCAGCACCAAAAGGATAGAATGAGATGTGGAGACGTAGCTATAGATACATGGGCTGAAATGAAGAGAGGAATGAGGAGGAGGTTTGTGCTTCATTCTTACCAGAGAGATGTTCATAACAAGCTATAGAGGCTCACTCAAGGGTCCCAAACAGTGGATGAGTATTTCAAAGCTAAGGAGTTAGCCTTGCTTAGGTCCAACCTCAATGAAGACCGTGAAGCAACAATGGCTAGATTTGTTCATGGATTGAATCCAGAAATCCAGGATGTGGTGGAATTGCAGCCCTATGTGGAATTAGGTGACTTGGTTCAGAAAACCATGAAAGTGGAGCAACAAATCAAGAGGAAGAAGTCTAAGTACTGCTCTAGTACTTCAAAGTCCCACTCTTGGAGGGATTAGCCAAAAAGGGAGAGCCCTAAGGCCAAGGAGGCTGTGGGCAGCCACAAACCCATCCAGTCGTGGATGCTAATAGAAGGACTAGAAACGTGAAGTGTGTCAAATACCTTGGACATGGTCACATTGCCTCACAATGTCCTACAAAAAGGACAATGGTGATCACAAATGGTGTCATTGAGTCCCAATCTGAACCATCTAGTGAAGAGGATTGTGATGAGGATGTTTTCATGCCTAAAGGTGACATTTTGTTGATGAGGAGGCTCTTGGGAAGCTAAGTCAAAAAGCATGAGGAGGGCCAAAAGTTCAACTTGCTTCACTCGAGATGCTTGGTCCAAGGCAAGGTGTGCACCTTGATCATTGATGGTGATAGCTGCACAAACGTGAAACAAGTAATCATGTATGCATAATCATGATAGAAAACCTTTTTTATAAAATCAAGTAATCATTGTATGCCTAATCATGATAGAAAGACAAACAACAAAAACTATGTGTCCGTATATGGAAGATACATAACAACAAAACTACTTGCTTTTATTGCAACACTGTAACACACACCTAATAGTTGTTATATTAGAAAATATGGTATACCCAGTAGCCAATATAGATGGGTTGAAAAATATGCTAACATAAAGGTATCCGGGCAACCCGCTTAGGGCGGATTTGAGCTACAATTTGATATGCCTAAAATGTATATGAGTTTTTTAGCCCAGTCTGGTTTAACCCGAACGCGATATGGGCTATCCCGAACCTGTCCAGATAGCCCATTTTGACACCTCTGCTTGTTGGAGGGTCTAGTACATAATAAGATTGTGATATGTGGCATTTAAAAAATTTAGGGGTATAGATATTAAACTCTTTTGAAATTAGAAAAATGTTTCATTATAAAATCAATGTGGACCTCACATTTCAATACTAGATCCCACCTTTTAGTGTATATGGGGCATGAAGTTTCTTGATACTCATACAGTCTGTTGAGCAGCCTCCAATAGCATTCCGATCATCCTCAAAAATACTCTTAAGGTTAGTTTGGGAGGTGGATTTTGGAGGGGGAGGAAGGGAAAGGGAAGGCTTGAGAGTCATCTCCCAAGTGTATTTCATGGCTCCCAAGCCTTCCCTTTCCCTCCCTTCCCCTCCAAAATCCAACTCCCAAACTAACCCTTAAAGAATTTGTGAAGACTGAATGACCAAAACTTTGAGACAGGACAACAAGTCCCCTGGTCATTTCAACTGCAACTTTCATTTCTACAACTTCAACCTCACCAAGTGCTAAAGCAAAAATGTCTAAAGTGTGAGCTATTTCGCTAGAATCTCATAAACTTCGATAGCTTCTTAAAATGTGGTGCTGCACCTTTGTCAATATCTTCCTATATCTATTTCATTTCCATCATTCCTAAGGAGATTAAAGCCAATATTTGTTAAGACATGCACAACATCACATAGACATATTTGGACGAACGCTTCAATAGTAATGTTTGGAGATGGAATAATATTTGGTACAAAAGAACCTTTGCCAAGGACCCTAAACCATTACACAATATCATTTCATCATATAAGTTTTGGTCATTTTCCAAAAAGGCATTACTGTGCTTTGTGGACATCTTTGAAAGATAAAACTTCGCATTCATCTGGTCCACGTTGATTAAAGGAGGTATCCTCCCAATAATGGCATCCATTGAATCTTCTATGTCATGCTACATTGAAGAATGAATACATTCCACCTGGCTCCAACAGTGCCGGAAGATATATGGTGGCTGAACTCTCTCAGGTCTTCATAATATTCCCCTTAGGTAAGGAAGAAAATTCCATTATACGTATCACTTTTGATTTAACCAAACAATTTTTCCACTGTTGGTAAAGAACATTGGTCAGTGTTTTAAATTGTGGTTGTGGTCCCAATTGCGATAACAGTTGCGGTTACTATGATTGTGGTCACTGTGACCGTTGTTATATGGATTGCGATCGTTCTAATGTGAATTATTTTATATTTAAAATAATATTTTTAAATTCGATGCGGCCTGATGAAGCTCAAATATGATCTAATGCGGTTTCGTTGTAACTCAATACAGCTGCATCATTGTGATTCGGAGTCACATCACATTTATGGTGTGATGTGGTTATGGTGGCCACCACAACTATAATATTGCGGCTGCGTTGCAATATTGAAGCCACAATTTAAGTCACACTAGTGTAAAAGGAATAACCAGCCAATCATATAATTGTACTTAGTCCAAGATGACATCAATTTATATTCTTTCCACATCCAAATCTCAGAAAAACTTGGTTGTTGCTTAGGACCATTCAGTAAGCATAGAAATTCTCCAATCATCTCCAATCTTAATGAGTTAACACGAGGATCATTGACAAAGTCATCTTATGGCAGAACTCGGTGGAAGAATTTTCTCTATAAGCACCTTGCGAGTCTTCTCCGATGAGAGGAACATGATCATCATCGACTCCCCTCTCTGCATATCCAAATCGTCAGTGTTACGACACCGGCAAGACGACGGGGTGATTGCGGATTGTCGCCACGTCATCTTCGGTCGGTCATTGCTGGTCTATACAGCCATGGGAGCCACTGCAGATCTACTTGTCACTGAATGACGAACCGGAGTTAATCTGCTTGTCATTGCTGGTCTCTATATATATATGCTATGCACTTTGCCTCCTTAACATAGGTAAAGATGATGCTATGATGTGTCATGGATGAGCCTCTGGTGTAGCACGATATGTACCATGGTTTTGCAGCGTGGCCACGAGATATGCACCATGATTGTGTGTCGTGGCTAGGAATGCTCAGTCAGGATTAAGAATGGTAACGGGATGGGTTGGGTCCGAACCCAAAATCTAAAACCCGAACCTGAATCCGAATTGAACAAAGTGGAAATTTATAATACCATCCCTGAACCCATCAGGTTTTGAGTAACCCAAACCCGATGGGAAACCCAAAAAAAACAAATACATACGTCTATTATTTTTCAAGAAGAACATAAATTAAAGTAGGCAAGGGGTCCAAAATGCTGCCATTGTGAATGATGTTACGTGATTGTGAGATTGAAAGCTGAAAACAAACATAACAACACTTATAATATGAAGAATGTGACGTGGAATGCATTTCCAGATGGGAATAGAGGGGTTTGGGTTGGTGGTAGAATTAGAAGATGGGAATGGAGGGTTCCACGGGGAGTGAGAAGCCAAAATATTAAATATTATGGAAATGTGAAACTCTAAATGAATGAATGGCAATGATATTATTAGTAATAAATGGAGATTCCTCTCTCCAGTAATGGAGAGGCAAGAGATGCTAAAAATCAAAGAAAATGTGATATGCTTTAATATTTATACCCTTATATTTATTATAATAAGACAAATTTACCCTTCAAACTAAAGGGAAAAATTGCACTTGCCTCTCCATTAATGGAGATGAGTCTGACCCATTAGTAATGGATGATGACGATGGAAGTACATGAGAGACTAGATGAATGTCATCATAATTAACATTTACATAAAACACTCTCCCATAACTACACATTAATTCAGAAAGAAGGAGGCTGAACTTATAAAAAATATATATGCATAGGTAAAACATGTTCAACAATTTTTACAAGAAACTTTTCAACCCGGATGAGTCCGGGGCGGGTTCGGGGTAGGGTACCACATGTACCAAACCCGAACCTAAAATTTAATATTGTGTAAAACCCAGACCCACTAAACAGGTTTAACTTGTTAAATTTAGGTTCGGTTCGGGTGGGTACCCACAGGTTCAGTTTTCCTTGCCATCCCTAGTGAGGATGCTCATGCCAAGCATAGGAACACTCGGTCAGGTTGGATCAACTGTCTCGGTCATGACCAACTCAGCCTCGGCGAGAAGTCTTGGCCCACAGCCCATGATGTCTCGATCAGAAATTCAGCAACACCAACCATATCATATCTCTTGAGTTATGGATGGATAATGCAATAGAGCTTCTAGATGTTTTTAGCATGTGTTCTTTTAGTTTCTTTTGAGCACGTGTGCTATATTTTTAGTTGGAGTTTGTTAGGATTAGTTAGCTTACGTAGTTGGCAAGTTATCTTGAATTTCTTGTTTTTGCCTTGAAATAAAAAGAACAATTGCCTTGTAATTTTCATTCATTCAATAAGAAATTCATACATTTCATTTTCTTTACTTAAAATTATAATATTGTATTAGAGAGCTCTCGAATTGAGAGCTCTCCCGCATAATTATTCATCATCTTCTTCCTCATATCACCTTTGTTAGGTATTAGTGGATAGAACACACCTAGAAAGGTTGGGGATTGAATAGGTGTCGCGGTTCTCAAATACCGATTTTCGCACCAAAGTCCTATTCTGAAAAACACCTAGTTAATCGATTAAGGCACTGACTTAATCGATTAAATTGCACAAAACAACAAGTTGTTGAATGGCTTGTTTGCACAGTCACTTCCCAATATTATAGAAACGATATAGTAGATATATTTGAACAAAATTAATCTTTATATGGCAGAACTCCATTAATGGAGATGAGTCTGACCCATTAGTAATGGATGATGACGATGGAAGTACATGAGAGACTAGATGAATGTCATCATAATTAACATTTACATAAAACACTCTCCCATAACTACACATTAATTCAGAAAGAAGGAGGCTGAACTTATAAAAAATATATATGCATAGGTAAAACATGTTCAACAATTTTTACAAGAAACTTTTCAACCCGGATGAGTCCGGGGCGGGTTCGGGGTAGGGTACCACATGTACCAAACCCGAACCTAAAATTTAATATTGTGTAAAACCCAGACCCACTAAACAGGTTTAACTTGTTAAATTTAGGTTCGGTTCGGGTGGGTACCCACAGGTTCAGTTTTCCTTGCCATCCCTAGTGAGGATGCTCATGCCAAGCATAGGAACACTCGGTCAGGTTGGATCAACTGTCTCGGTCATGACCAACTCAGCCTCGGCGAGAAGTCTTGGCCCACAGCCCATGATGTCTCGATCAGAAATTCAGCAACACCAACCATATCATATCTCTTGAGTTATGGATGGATAATGCAATAGAGCTTCTAGATGTTTTTAGCATGTGTTCTTTTAGTTTCTTTTGAGCACGTGTGCTATATTTTTAGTTGGAGTTTGTTAGGATTAGTTAGCTTACGTAGTTGGCAAGTTATCTTGAATTTCTTGTTTTTGCCTTGAAATAAAAAGAACAATTGCCTTGTAATTTTCATTCATTCAATAAGAAATTCATACATTTCATTTTCTTTACTTAAAATTATAATATTGTATTAGAGAGCTCTCGAATTGAGAGCTCTCCCGCATAATTATTCATCATCTTCTTCCTCATATCACCTTTGTTAGGTATTAGTGGATAGAACACACCTAGAAAGGTTGGGGATTGAATAGGTGTCGCGGTTCTCAAATACCGATTTTCGCACCAAAGTCCTATTCTGAAAAACACCTAGTTAATCGATTAAGGCACTGACTTAATCGATTAAATTGCACAAAACAACAAGTTGTTGAATGGCTTGTTTGCACAGTCACTTCCCAATATTATAGAAACGATATAGTAGATATATTTGAACAAAATTAATCTTTATATGGCAGAATTATAGTATTCAAAATATCAGCTAAAAAAGGCAATTAAACAACTTGAAAAGTAAAGAGATAAGGGTTAGAAAAAGTCTGCAATAAGGATTTTTATCCTCGTTCGTTTTGTGGTCCACTGCAAAACTACATCCAGTCCTCTCCTTCTGATAGCGGGAGATTTTCTTCACTAATATTGAAACGAACGTATATTATATGCACACTTTCAATACAAGGCCTTAGATGTTCACTTCTTGAATTCCTAGAACCCCTTCTTTGGTTTGACTACTCTACACGCCTAGGAAAACCTTTCCTACGATCTATCCCCAACCAAGAATATGTTCTAAACTCAAGAACTCTAAGTCTTGGTGAAGACTCACTGAATCTCTTTGGTGGTAAGACACCAAGAGACGACTTTCCTTATCACAAAAGTAGTACAAAAATAGAGTATTAAGAATCACAATATGGCTCAAATATTACAATTTAAATCTAACTATAAACCCTATACAAATCTCACAAATTAATAAGAGTATGTATGAGTTCAGAATTATGTAGAAACATGTAATTTCTACCCTACGAAATCTCTAAAAGAAATGTATAAATCATGCAAGAAAAGATAGAATGATGAACACATTTAATCACATGCAATTTGATGACATTTTAAATCCTAAGCATGATACTATCTGTCACTATGTCACATGCATTTCTCTCTGCCTATATGACACACAATGAGCACGAAAAATATGCAACTTAGCAATTCTAAAAATGAATGAATGTATGAATGTATGTAGCATGGTGTAAAAACACAATTTTGTTAGACGCCTAACTAATCGATTTAGTGTCCTTTTAATCGATTAACAGGCTATTGAGAATAACTGAATTCTGTTTTTCAGTTATCTGTTAAAACTAATTTCACGTTTGATTAACGCATTGCTTAATCGATTAACTGACATATTTTTCAGATAAGAGATTAAATGGTAAACTACCTATATGTTATTCTTATCAACTATACATGTTTTACCATTATGTAATGCCTAAGATGCACAAATAACATGTATGATTAATGCATGAACATATAATAATCTAGATGGAATGTCTCATGTAAATGATATGATTGTTTTTAGGATGAGATTTGTATCTAGGTTTACCTAACCTAGACTCAATAACTAAGACACATATCTAAGACTACTAATGATGACTCTATTTATGACTCTAGTCTAGACATGAAGCTCTTGAGTCCTTAGCATGTTGATTTGTTGAGTTATCTTCAAGTTTTCACTAAATCCTTGTCTTCATCAAAACATAGGCAATTTAATAGTGTTATCTTGACACTTTGCACTTTCAATCTCCCCCTTTTTTATGATGACAAACTCCACACCAAATTTTGTTTTGATGCATAGCTTGAAGATGGTCATAGAATGCATGGTTGTTGATTTCAAAGTTAAAGCGCATAGCTTAGACAACGGAAGCTGAATATTATTTACAACCTACACACATCAAACAACAAAGCAGCCTTTCTCCCCCTTTAGACATTATCAAAAAGATAAACTAATGAATTTTGGTCAAAAGTAAGAATATTTATGTAATGAAATCAAAATGTAATTAATCAATTAATTTTGGGAATGTAATTAATCAACCAGTTGAAGGGAAAATTTAACACGTGTGCATGTTGATATCATTTAATCGATTAAATGAATGGGTTAATCAATTAAACTGACAGAATATAGTAATTGGACAGATTAATGGCATGGAAGGTTATACAAGAACTAATCAAACATGAAATGATCAAGCATTTTTATTATAACATTCAAATAGCAGGCTCAATCAAACATAAGAGATGCATATAACCAATCATGATCAAGTACCATTAAACATATATTCATACTATATTTGACATAGATAAGCATATGATCTACGCAATTCAAAATCTAAATGGTAACGATTTAAGTTCAAATGGCATGCATATCAAGTCATAATAGTTCAGCAAAAGTAGATAGTTAGAGTTACAACCCAAAAAGCAAAGAGATAATATGTCTCAAAAGTACAAAGCAGCAAAAATCCTAAAAATTAGCCATATAGAATAACTAAACCTAAGGCAACCTAGGGTCTAAGGTCTTCTAATCTAGGGATGCGGAGGAAGGTCTCTGTCATCAGGAACTGTCAGACTACTTTCACCCTAGATGAGGAATCTCAGCTTTTCAAATTCTGCACAAAACCTCTCATTCTATGCCTCAGCAGTGTTCTGAACAATGCTCTTCATAGCCTAATAGTGGTTATCATTGTAGGCGACCTGCTGTTCCTCAAATTTCTCCAAGTCTGTATGGTAGGAGTCCTTTAGAGACTTAAAATGTAGATCCATTCTATTATTCAGTCTTTGCTCTATGGCATCCAACTGAGCTAATCTAAAGGATGGTTCTTGCGGCGCGTTTCCAATCGGCTCCCCTTGAGTTCCTACATCAGCCTGATCTATTTCAGCCTGATCCTCATCACTAGATAGATCCAAATCCACGGTAGTGTAATCCTCTTGGTATTTTCAAGTACTTCCATACTTGTAGATACCCATCTTGTAGATTAGGCTTTCACCAACAAGGTGATCTTTATCAGAAGTCTCCGTGATGATGGTGTCAGACACATCAATATGCAGATAATCAATGATCCTCGAAATGAATATACTATAGGGTAGCAGCTTGGATTGCGAGGTCGAGACATTATACAAGACCTTCAGGATATCCTCAAGCCAATTAATCATAACATTTTCCTTAACAACATACATGAACTTCAAATCACTCATAGTAGGTTGTGCATGATTTGTGTTCGTCTGAACTAAAATGTAAGCTTTCAGATAGTGAAGCAATCTATTCTCTACAGATAATGAACCAGCTTTTGTTAGTTCTCCATGGATATACAGATGGGGACCTCTCAAACAAGACTTGTAAACCTCATTCAACATCAAAATCCTTAAGCCATTCACAATCACCTAGGCTAGCACCATTAGTAGATAAACCACCCACATTCATAAGGATATCTCTATCAATTTCAAATAAGTTTCCAGAAACCATGAACCAATACTTGTCATCCTTATATCTAAAGTTAGCCCAGCCAAGAATATGTTCTAAACTCAAGAACTATAAGTCTTCGTGAAGACTCACTGAATCTCTTTGGTGGTAAGACACAAAGAGACGACTTTCCTTATCACTAAAACAACACAAAAACAAAGTATTATGAAGCACAATATGGCTCAAATAATACAATTCAAATCCAATGATAAACCCTATACAAATCTCACAATTTAACAAGAATATGTATGAGTTCAGAATTATGCAAAAACATGTAATTTCTACCCTACGAAATCTCTAAAAGAAATGTAAAAATCATGCAAGAAAATATATAATGATGAACACATTTAATCACATGCAATTGGATGACATTTTAAATCCTAAGCATGATAATATCTCTCACTATCTCACATGCATTTCTCTCTGCCTATATGACACACACTGAGCACGAAAAATATGCAACTTAGCAATTCTAAAAATGAATGAATCAATGTGTGAAGCATGGTGTAAAAACAGAGTTTATGTAGAAAAGTTGGTAGCCGTCCAATTAATCGATTAAGTGCCTTTTTTATAGATTAACGAGCTATTGAGAATAATTGAATTATATTTTTCAATTATCTATTAAAACTGATTTCACGTTAATCGATAAACGCCTTGCTTAATCGATTAAGTGGCATATTTTTCAGCTAAGATATTAAATGGTAAACTACCTATATGTTATGCTTATCAACTATACTTGTTTTACCATTACGTTATGCCTAAGATGCACAAATAACATGTATGATTAATGCATGAACCTATAATAATCTAGATGGCATGTCTCATGTAAATGATATGATTGTTTTTAGGACTTGTGAAATTTGCATCTAGGTTTACCTAACCTAGACTCAATAAGTAAGGCACATATCTAAGACTACTAATGATGACTTTATTTATGACTCTAGTGTAGACATGAAGCTCTTGAGTCCTTGGCATGTTAATTTGTTGAGTTATCTTCAAGCTTTCACTAAATCCTCGTCTTCATCAAAACATAGGCAATCTAATAGTGTTATCTTGACACTTTGCACTTTCAACCTTCTCTTTTATCTCCAATCCACACAATACCTCCTTCTACTTCAGTTCACTTTGAGTATGAAATCATGGATGAAGAATCAGACCAAACACAACAAGCATATCATGATACAGACAAATCACATAATCCAAGTAGCTCATACTACCTTCATCCAAGTGAAAATCCAGGCATAATATTGTTTTCACCACCACTATATGGAGCAAACTATCACTCTTAGAGCATGTAAATGAAGAGGACACTATTATCAAAGAACCAGATCAAAATTATGAATGGAGCCATAACAATGCCATAAGAAACAGACCCAATCTTAGATTCTTGGGAGAGATGAAATACAATGGTAATTTTATAGATCACAAGATCTTTGACTCAACAAATTTTTCAATGTAATATCTACATAGGCAATGCATATGAACTCTGGGAAGACCTCAAGGACAGATTTTCCAAAGGTGTTCGCTTTAGAACATAGATTTGCTTCAAGAAATACATTATGACAGAAGGAGATAGGAGTGTATCCACCTACTACACTGATCTTAAAATTCTTTAGGAAAAATTAGAGTAATTGAGTCCTACACCCACATGCACATGCAACAACAAATGCAGTTGTGAGTTCTTTAAGACAACCAAGGCTTACAGGGATTCAAAATATGTCATATTCCTTATAAAGGGGCTTGGTGATGAATATAACACCATTAAGGCTCAAATACTCCTCATTGAACCTCTACCCCTATTAACAAGGTCTTCCATTTGGTCCTTCACAAGAAAGATAACAAGAAGGCACAATATATGGAGAAAACAGAACTGTTCTTAACAACATGAATGTAGGATATCAATGGAAGCCTCGACTAAACAAGAACAATGGAAGAGGGAGCACAAGCAATAGAGGAATGCAAAGATTTGAAGGAAATAAGTCAACCATGAACACATTTAGCATCAACCATGAACACATCCTTAACCAAATAAGTCACAACTCAAACAATGATGATGCACCCCCATCTCAGGTAACTTCATTATTGACCAATCTTGGATTTTGGATTATGGAGTGATAGGGCAAATTGCAAGTGCACGATTATATCGTCAAGTAATAAAATACCGATCCCACGAGGACTAGAAGATTCCATCAATTATAACAATTAATTTATATTTAACTCAAATAAGGAATAATATTGAATTTAGAAAAAATGAGAAATTGACAAAAATTAATTATAAAAATATTAAAAAGGTTTGAAATCTAATTTAGGAAGAGTTCTCAGGATAAGGGTTACCGCCTTTACACTCGCAAATTCTTGTTTTGCTCCTTTTCATGAAGTTTAAGTTGTGAGGGTGAATTGCTCTTTGATATGTGTCATTCTCTCTCCAGCTCTAACACGTGTACTCAATTGAAGTTGCACCTACTCTCATGGTATGCTTATCAATTGAATCATTTACTGGAATCTTTCTATCCAATCGCTTTGTAGCAACCCAAGGTGAATTCCAGAAACCTTCGAGAATCCTAAGACTACTCTCGTGAATTAGGATTCTAGTTTGAGTAACTGAATGGTCGGATAGTTGGATTCATCTCTCGGTCCTTCCCCAATGTATCTAAGAGGTGTAATTTGTTGGCCAAACAACTCACACGAGTAAAACTCACTTTAATGATTCAAATCACAATACTCAATGAAATAGAAGCAAGAACAAGTGTTTATTGAATGTAAAAGGGCATATCCCCAATCCAAGAAACAAAGGGAATTACTCACTAATAATGGAGAAGAGAATACCAAATTCTAAATTAGAGAATTGTAATTTACAATGTTCAATCCTTGAGGGAGATCCCCTATTTATCAAAATTACAAGATATCCGGCTAAGCCCATCAAAACAAATCTAGAAAAATCTGAAAAATAGAAGCAGATTTGTTGGTATTCTCATTGCGTCAACACCGACTTCCATATTTATTTCATCCAATCTCCACTCTTTTTGGCTTTAATCCATCCAACCTGCATAACACAGCCAAAAACACCCGCTCAACCCGAACAAAGAGAAATTACATCTAAAAACAATTCTAAAGTCCTAATTATGTTCTAAAATATAATGCAATGCAAATGTAGCATAATTTCACACTCATCATGGAGTAACAAATCATGTCACAAATAGATTATCAAACTTCACATATCATAAGGCAATAAGAAGAATTTCTGTAAATTTACCAAATGGCTTCACCATCAGAGTTAAACATTTAGGAACCATTGTTATCTTTGATGACCTCACACTGCATAATGTATTATGTATACCTGGATTTAAATACGACCTAATCTTTGTTAACAAGTTTGCTTGTTTCCTTCAATGCAAGCTTGTGTTTGATAAGGTTTCTTGTCTTATCCAGGATATGACTACCTCAGAGATGAGTGGTCATGTTGACATTCAGAATAACCTTTATATATTGACAAAGCATGTTCATCAACAAAAGGATATTTTGTATACTAGTAGCTCTTTAGAAAAACAAACTATTTTTTTCTTTGATCTATGGCATTTTAGATTGGGATATCCTTCAAATAATGTGCTTAATCACACATGGAAAACCTTTCCATATGTGAAGTATGATTCTAGCAAGATTTGTGATTTCTGTCACTTGGGAAATCAGTCTAGGCTTGCTTTTCCAGTAGCAACACACACACAACACACCGTTTGAAATGATCCATATGGACATTTGGGGTAATTTAGGTGTTCCTATTCTCTAAGGGCACAAATATTTCCTCACTATAGTGGATGATTACATAAGACATACATGGGTTTATCTCATGATGCATAAAGGGATAACACGAGACTTGATCATCAATTTTAAGTAATAAGCACTTGTTCAATTTGACCATAAGATTAAGACCATTAGTACAAATAATGGCACAAAATTCGTTATGCCTAATTTATATTCCCAATTTGGAATTTTACACCACACCTCTTGTGTAGAAACTCCCCAACAAAACTCTATAATTGAAAGAAAGCATAGGCACATCCTTAACACCACTATATGCCTATTGTTTGGGGGTATGCAGTAATTCATGTTGTTCACTTGATCAATAGATTACCTACACACACTCTAGATTTTAAATCCCCCTTTGAGTCCTTATTTGGAAAGCCCCCTACACTTACTGACTTAAGAGTCTTTGGGAGCTTGTGTTTTGTCTCCATACTTACAAAAGGATGACCAAGTTAGATCCAAGAGCAAGAAAATAATTGTTCCTTGACTATAAATAGGGAAACAAAGGACATATAGTCTATGATTTGGCCACAAAAGCCATATCTAGGAATGTTATCTTTCAGGAACTCATCTTCCCTTACATAAGGACCAATGCTTACCATGCCACTTACACAAAATTGACATCTAACACCTATTCATTCCTTGATTATACCACTAATAAAACATAATTACCCACTATGGCACCCCCTCCTAGCCCACATAACCACAATACATGTCCTAATATATAATAGATAGTCCTAACAACACGTCACAATTAAACCAAAACCACTTACCTATTACCTTGCCTAACCCAAGACATCACCCTAACTTAAGAAGATCCGAGAGACAATCATACCGACCAACATGTATTAGTGACTTACACTACAATCTCCTCACTAAGACTCCTCTCCTTCCTAACTGCAAGATCAAACACCTTCTCCACAAGGTACTATCTTATAGATCTTAATCCCCAATAGACATGGCATATTGTCTTTCAATGTCCACACATGATTACCCAAAGTCTTTAATCAAGACATCAAAAGCAAGGAATGAATACAAGCCATGGAAAGGGAATTAGAAGCTTTTGAGAAAAATAACACTTGCAACTTAGTCGCTCTACCATCACACATCAAAGCCATATCATTAAAATGGGTGTATAAGCTCAAATACAATTATGATGGTATCATTGAGATACACAAGTCTAGATTAATTTCCAAATGATACAATAAACGTAAGGATTGGATTACTATAATACCTTTGCCCAGTTATTAAACTAACAACTGGCAGGCTCCTCCTAGCCCTTGCAACTAGGCAGAGATGGCTCTTGCACAAAGTTGATGTCAACAATGTCTTCTTATATGGTGACTTAGAGGAAGAAGTTTACATGACCTTGCCTCAAGGTGTATCTGCCCCATTCCTAACATGGTATGTAAGTTAAATAAATCTTTTTACTGTTTAACGCAAGCTAGTAGACAGTGGTTTGCTAGATTATCCACTACCTTATTATTTATGGGTTATTCTCAATCCAAACATGATTATTCCTTGTTTACCAAATCCAAGGGAACAAAATTTATAGCTTTACTGATATATATGGATGACTTGATTTGTGCTGGAAACAATGCTTTAGAACTTAATCATGTTAAACAACACCTTGATCAACACTTCCAAATTAAGGATCTTAGTGTTCTGAAGTATTTCCTTGGCCTTGAAGTAGCAAGGAACAATCATCGCATCACTATATGACAAAGAAAATATGCTTTAGACTTAGTTTCAAGTAAAGGTTTCCTCAATTACAAACCAGTGGCCACCCCCATGGTTAAAAAACTCGTCTACATCAAAGTGATGGTGATCCTTATCCTCATCCCATGTTCTATAGACAATTGGTTGGTAGGTTGCATTACCTTACTAATACTCGTCATAATCTTAGTTTTTCATTACAACAACTCAATTAATTCATGGTTTCTCCTAAAATTAGTGATTACAAGGGTCCTAAGGTACATAAAGGACAGCCTTGGGTAAGGATTATTTTACCCCTTTGCATCCACTATTCACAATAAGGGTTTTAGTGACTCATATTGGGCTACTTGCCCTGACACTAGAAGATCCATCTCTGGATATTGTATCTTCTTGGGTGATGCTATGGGTTCATGGAAGTCCAAGAAACAAAACACAATTTCTAGATCTTCCTCTAAAGTAGAGTATAGGTCTCTAGCATAGCCTCTTGTGAAGTACAATGGCTAACATATCTTTTATAGGATTTCAAAGTTCCTTATAAGGAACCAACACTACTCTATTGTGATAATGATAATGTGTGTTACATTGCTGCAAATCCTATTTTCCATGAAAGAACAAAACATATAGAAATTGATTGTCATGTTGCTATGGAATATTTACTGAGCAAACTATATCATTTACTTCCAATTGCTTCTTAGGAACAAATTGTTGACATCCTACCAATGGCTTCAGACCCTTCTGTTTTTAATAATCTCTTTGCCAAGCTAGGAGTGATCAACATCAACTCTCCAACTTGAGGGGGTATTAATATATATATATATATATATATATATATATATATATATGCATTTTGAATTTTGCCTCATTAACACAAGTAATGATGGTGATATGATGTGCCATGGATGAGGTTTTGGTGTAGCACAATATGCACCACGGTTGTGAAGCATAGCCACGAGATATGCTCCATGACCCACGTGATGTGCACCATGACCATGTGTCATGGCTAGGAATGCTCGGTCAGGATGCTCGTGCCATTCATAGGAATTCTTGATCAGGATACTCTTGCCATGCACATGAGCACTCGATTGGGTTGGCCCAATTGTCTCGAACAAGTCTAATTGAGCCTCAATCAGAATGCTTAGCCATAGGCCAATGATGTCTGAATCAGAAATTCAGCAACACCGATCGGGGTATATCTCGTGAGTTATGGATGGATAATGCAACAAAGCTTCTAGATGTTTTTAGCATGTGTCCTTTTCGTTTCTCTTGAGTACATGTTCTATATTTTTAGTTGGAGTTTGTAAGGATTAGTTAGCTTACTTGGTTGGCAAGTTATCTTGTATTTCTTGTTTTCTCCTTTAAATAAAGAGGACAATTGCATTGTAATTTTCATTCATTCAATAAGAAATTCATACATTTCATTTCCTTTACATTTAGAATTTAAATAAGAGGAATGAATGTCTAGAAGCCATGTATTTTGTTACTAATACAAGGAAAGAAAGATGGAAATGATGTTAGGAGTTGAAATGAGTGTGTGTTTAGTTTTTGAAGGGAGCTACAGAATTTGAGAAGAGTTAGTTGGTGGGAGGCGGAAATAGAAGAAACATAGTTTGTTTTATTGTGTTGAATTTGTTTTTACATTGTTTGTATGAGATGAGATGGAAAGCAAATCTCTATCAAAACAGTGAAAACCACAATAGTATTTTCTCTCCTTGTAACGTTGTTTTATTCATTGAAGTTTTAAAATTGATGAATTAAAATAAAACCACCCTTACTCGAATATTTTATAAATATTGGCTTATAATAGAATAGTTAGAAAGGATAATATGCTTCTAGGACATCTAAAAAGTTCTTTACAAACATTTAAAAATTTTGTTATTTTCAAAAAAATTGGTTTATGATATAAGCCTGATAAAATTTAGTGTTCACATATGTGATAACACTAGTGCCATCAACTTCAATAAGAATCAAGTAATTCATTCTAGAACGAAACACATAGATATAAGACATCGTTTTTTAAGGGACATGTGCTTAAAAAGGATGCACATTAGAGTTTGTTGATATTCATGATCAAATTGCATATAATTTTACAAAACCTTACCTTGATAATCCTTTTAAAAAATTACAAGAGAACTACGGATATTAGATAAAAACAATATTTAAATTAAACCATTCTTTTAATTATGCTTTATAGCTTTATAACATGCAAATTGTGTGATTATATGCTTAAATGTTTATTTGAGTATGAAATACTTTATTTTTTGGGGGTCTTAGACAGTGAAGTAATTAGTTATGCACATATGTTAGTCGATTATGGAGTAGAGGGACTCGTAAAATATTCCCAAGAAAAGTTGAGTAATCGATTAGTCCAAGTGTGTAATCGATTACATGAAGATCCAATAAGGTTGAGAAGACGATTACTCTAGGTGAGTAACCGATTACTTGGGAAATAGCTGAAGAACATTTCTGGGTGGTATGAAGGAGTAATCGATTACTCTAATAGAGTAATTGATTACTTGCTCATGTGTTATATGAAAAACCCCAAGTTTCTCAATTCAACCAAATTTTCACCAACCTCTCTCTTTCCCCCACGAGCTTAAAACCCTAAATTATTTAAAAATTTGAAATCTTCACCAATTTGAGTAAAATGTTTTTTCAAAACTTTATATTCTTGCACTTCTAATTAATTCTATCTGATCACTTTCATCAATTTCTTCGGAAATAAAAAATCCTTCTTTTCAAACCCTAAGTTTTCTTCAATGGCTTCTTCTTCAAGAACAAATAAGATTTTTTCGAGGAACTCTCATGTGTGTCAACTTATCAAGTATCATAATTTCAAAGTATGAATGACATTCGTGGATCATTTTCTAGGGAAACAAGTTATCTCTCCAAAGTATGGAATTCTTCTATCATTTGAACTCACTGACTTCTAGTTTTCATAACTTATCAAGTATCAGAATTTCAAGGATTTCTATACTAACTGTGGAGACTATTACCTAAAACTGGGTTGAGTATTCTTTTGTAACTAAGTGGTTAAGCACAATAGGTTGTATTCTTATGTTAAGGGAATATATATTGATTTCGACCAATGTGATTTTGTAAATTTCTATTTAGGGATATGTAGTACCAAAGCTAAGTTGGGCTTTGGGTTACCCTGTACTTGGGATGATTTTGATAGAATTTTTTTTACTATTCGATGTGTAGAATCTCAGAAGATGAGATAGCGAGTAAAAAACAGTAGGTAGTGGTTGAATCTTGTAAGGACAAAGATACTTTCTATCTTAGAATCTCATCATAGATGATCAATTTTTGTATTATTTCCTCCGCTATTTTGTAATTTCTAAATTCTAAAATCATTATCAAATTAATAATTTAGAATTACAATTAATGTATGTTGTGAAGACTTTCATTATCATAGTTGAGCTACTTAGTCATAATGAATCATCTTGAGACCATAAACTGTAACCTTAGAGATGATATTGTTGCCATCTTTATCCACTTAGATAATTTGGATATGTACGACGATGTTTACGAGTCAGATACATTCTAGACCATTATGTGTTTTCTGCATATATTTGAATTTTATAAGGTTATTTGGATGTTTTGCACTTTGTTTGGTTATAATTTTACTTTGTTGAGCATGTTGTTTCAATTTCAAAATTTATGATGGACAAGATGTATATATTTAAATTTATCTTTGGACAAGACATTATGACATGGGCATGAAAAATATATTGGATATTCTTGTTTTTTTTTCTTATTTTTGTTAATGTCAAAATGGGGAGAAACTTTTGGTCTTCCTTGATTTCTATTTCATGGAAATGAAGTATTAAAGAAAGGGGGAGATATACAGGATCGGGAGAGTAAACCCAAGTGAATATCAATCAAGAACATATGTCAAAATAAATGGTTTGTCATCACCAAAGGGGGAGATTGGGAAGAATAACCTCTCCTTGACCTTGACTAGGTTTTGATTAAGACACCACCATTAATAAAAGAAGAAAAATGTTTGAGTCCTTGAAGTATAGAAAATACAAAATCATAAATAAGATTTAAATTTGCTTTATAGTATTGGTCTTCCCTTTATAGTCATTGTTAGTTTGATATCACATAAAGATCTTGAAAAATGTTTTATAAATGTTTTACAAAGTTTTAAATGGATGACAAGGACTTACAAGGTCTAAAAAGAAGTTTACAGAAAACCAAATAATAGGTTACTTGAAACAGAATAACAAGTTATCTAACAAGGAAAAAGGTGAATGACAAATTACTATATTGAGTAATTGATTATTCTGTTGGACAGTAAAGTCCAGTAATCGATTATCACGATATAGTAACCGATTACTATGTGTTGGAAGCGATGTTTCAAATTTGAAACTCAACCAGCATATACTTAATCAAACCTTTACCTTCCGAAATGTTTTGTATGTCATGGAATGGAACTTGGAACCTTTCTATACTCTATAAATATCATCCTCAACATCTGAAGCAAAACGCACATTACCACAACACTTTCTCACAACAAATTTAATAGTTTTTCAATAAATCTTTCTATGTTTCTCAGAAAAAGTCTTAAGAATTTTCTACATTTTCCAAGTTTCTGAATAACTAAGAGCAAAGTATGATATTGAGTGTTCTTATAAAGGATACATACATCAATTAGATGGATGTAGTGATCCTTAGTCGTCTGGAAAGTCTTCTTCTACTTCTCAAAAGTAAAGATCACGATACGGTTTGATGAGAGTGTATGTTAACAAGAAAGTGGTGCACTTTCTTGAATAGAGTTGAGTGTTCTAAAAAGAGAGTTTCAGTGTGATAATTGTAATAGAAACTCATATTGATGTTGTGGAAATCCATGAAATCAAGTAAATGGGATTTCTTCATAAATTACTTACTTTGCCATTTTGTTTTAATTTTTTAAATGAACAATTTTTTGCAAGCATAATTCATCCCCCTCATCTTAGGTTTCTATTTTTCTGTTTACAAAAAGGTAAAAAAAGATTACAACATAATTGTGAGCTAATGAAAATATATTTGTGTAACCAAATGTAGAAAAGAATGTTTTACAAAAAAATATATATGAAAGAATAGAATAATATATACAACTTATTTGGATTATGAAGGTGGAGGTTTTGGATTTTTGAGGTTGCATAGAATGATACAAAGAAAGCATATCATTGAATTGTGACTTGATTGTCTAATCAATGTAGTCCTTCAAATCCTCACGAATTGGGGAGGACGGGGGGTTGAGTTTATCAATAGACGAATCACAGCAAGAGCAAGATGTTGATTTGAATGTGTCTAGGACATAGATTCAACCTGGAGTAGATATTTGTAAGTAGAAAGTAAGATATGACACGAATCATGAATTTATTATTAAACCCTTTAAAATATTTTCATAAAATAGTTAAAATAATAATTCATTTAGTTAATTTTATTATTTATTAAAATTATTATTATTGTTTGAATGTTTTTCTACTTTGCTTATTATTATTACTAATATAAGTGAAGAAATTTTTGTCTATTATTATATATAAAAAATTAAGAAAAAAAAGTTATTTGTGCAGTCTTAGTACCAACGTGGTTAAAGGTGAGTTAAACATATTTACAATTCATGATGCCAGTAGGACAACCACTGAAACCATACGATGTGCTTTCTTTCACATTGTCTTGCATTAATGAGATATTCCAGAAATAACATTGTAACCACCTGATAGAACCAAACCCATCTTCAATTTCTGATCTAGAAGTGCCACCTTGGAATCATCCCTAGGAGCCAGTGTTGCAAAATGTTGCCCTGACTATTGCTGGAAAGCCTTTATTTGGTGGGATAGAATTCAAGTGGGGAGAAAAGAATGAGAGAGATTGAAGAGAAAGTGAGGATTTCCCCACTTTGGTTATGAAGGGAGAAATAGAGGAGAGAATAAAATAGGTGTAATACCTACCGTAACTTTTTTCTCCTCTAATTTGGTGAGAAACTAAAGAGAGAAGGGTGATTTTGTATGAAATATTAAATATCATTTTCAAAATTTTCTATTTTTTTATTTTAAGAGTGTAATATTTATGTACATAATAAGTTCATCATTCATCATTCATTGAATAATGAATAATATAGTAATAATATAAAAGACTATTACGCTAGAAGTAGATACATCTTTTTCTCTTGTTTTAAATACTAATAACATACATAATATTTTTTAAATATAAAAATATTAATTAAAAACAATTGAAATTATAACAAATATATATAATAAAATATATAATCTAAAATTATATGATTTATTTTTAATTAATAATAAAACAACATTTTTTTTTCTCTTTACTTTATTTTAAGGACATTTTTGTCATTTGAACCATAACAATATCTATTTCTTCTCAATTTCTATCTAAAGAGAAGAAAATATATTTTTCTATTCATTTTCTCACTATTCTTTTATACCAAATATTACAAAAATCTACTCTATTTCTTTCTTTCTCACATCTTTGTCTCTTCTTATTTTTTCTTTTTGTCAACTAAAATAAAGCACTCATCTAGACTACGTACAACAGAGCTTTTGTAACCACCGACAATAGAGGAGGATAGACTCTAGCTTTTATTATCCGATAATGCCGCTAAGTCTAAAATGATTCCATTGGCCCCAAAAGTCTTGGTTAACACCTTTGAAGATTTGATTATGAAAGAAAGATGGACGTTTTGAATGTATGATTGTATGATATGTTATGGGACCAATTCGTGCAAGGAGTATATGAGTAATGTAAAAATACAATTTTTTATTGACTAGGTATTTATATCATGTATGACACGTAATGGTGCATTATGATTGGAAATAGGCTATATTTAAAGTTGGATTAGAATATTTTAGTTTGATTAAATTATTGTCTAATATTCGTGCTTAATTATCATGGAATTAAGGTGAAAGCTAAGATTTGTGGCTGTGTGATAATTTCATCATTAAAAAATATAAAAAATCATTGTAAAGTAAATTATTTCTTAATAGATTATAACACGGTCATTTTCTTTACTTACTGAATCTGTGAATAACAAATACAAACTCAGGTCATTCGTTTTCATAGCTCTTACAGGCGGATAAAGTTCAAAGAACTTGTACGTGATAATTTGATATTCTTTTAATTATGTAATCAAAATACTAGCCTATATATATAATAACACAAATTATGAGATAAATAATAAAAGTAATAAGTTTATGATATGCAAATAAGTTTACAAGACCAAAATTAATGTGAAATTATTATTCAACTTATATATCTTCAAATGTTAACAATAGTTGTTATTGATACAATCCCTACAACGACACGTATAATTGACGCATTTCCCATTGTAATACCCTAAATAATTGCAAAAATCCTTACAACCTTTGTCATCTACACATTGGCTGGTTTCAACTATTTTGGTTAAATTCAAAAATAAAATGAAACAGTGTCAGTGGAAGGTAATTAATAAATATATGGAAGGTAATGGAAGAAAATTGAAAATAAGTACGAAAATTTGTACTCACTAAAGGATGGACGAATAAAAAGGATGAAGAAGAAGAAGAACAACGCCAGGGGGTAAACAAACTTTAGAACTTTAGCCATAGTTTATAATTTCTTACCTACTTGTAAACAACTAGAATTGGCTTAATCATTTTATAATATACACGGAAATCATATTCTATTAAAAGAAGTAATAGTTGGTAGAACCTTTTTTATTCTAAGTTGCCCTTTACTTATATTGAACACATTATTTATCTCATAATTAGAGCTCATGTTTGTCCAATAACTCACTCGAGTGATCACTTGACTTTAGTAAATTAATGTTAAGAAACTTATTTGTACAATGGTTTATAAATGTTGCGAAACCATGTTCAAAGTAGAATTGTTTAATTTGGAAATTAAATTTATACACAAAAATTACAAGTCCTTCATTATAATAAAATGTTACACTCCTGGTAAAGGAAGAAAGAAAATAGGAGGACCAAAGAACAATCAAACTTGAGGGTTTTAGCGTTAATTTTACCTATCAACTTATAACAAGGTGGAATTGGTTTGAGTACTTTGTCATGTAAATGGGAAACAATGGAATTTACTAGACAAAACCTTTCTGCAAAGCCAAAAGTATTAACCACTTGATTTTTCTCTTCAACTTTGTAGTTCACTACTCTACCTTCATTTGAAACTGTCCAAAATATGATTCCAATACCAAAAAGCTCCGATTTGAGTAGAATGAGGAAATTTCAAGGCTGTAGTTTTGAGCATAGAATAGTACTAGAACCTAGATGAGATAAAAATAAGGAGAAACCATAAAATAATTTAAAGTAAAAATATTCCAAAATCAATCAATAATCACAAAGGTCTAATGCAATAGTAACATTTTGATGAATGAACTGTAATGACACATTATCAAAATAATTTTACAATTAATTGCAATACAAGGTGTGAAGACATCAAGGTCGATTTCGATGACTAAGATTATTTATCAATAGAGAGAAGAATAGAACAAAAGTAACAAAAGAAGGGGGATTGTTGATTTGTTTGTTTGCAATTAAAGTATGAAGAATATTATAGGATTTTTAATCAATCGAAGAAAATTGCAATCCTAAGGATATAACCATTCATAATTCAGTAGACCATTCTTGATCATAAAATAAATATTAGCTTTTTCTATGCAATTCGTGGGTTGGATCCCAATTCACGATTGCGGATTGGTGAATCATGATTCTCTACTAAACAATCAGCTAGAATTTCATCTGTTTCAGTTAAAATGTAACAATTGTCCCTTCAAATCACAGGAACAAACTTAAATCATAACAACAAAAAAGGAAAATAGATCAAACATAAGACTGGTGTATGCCTATTCTCCTCAAATAAGCACACATCTAGATCAACCCTCTCAGAAGGTCTGTCTAGGTATGTTAGTGACCCTTTCTACTATGTAGATGCCCAAAATAAGCGAATGGCCCCATTTCAGGATTATGCTCTTGAAACACACCGGTTATGCAATATTCAATGGCTTTTGCAAAGGGGATTTGATATCCCTAACACTTTTGCTATTCATGATCTTACTAAGTTTTTTCCGAATTAATTTGCAATATCTAACCTAGCCTTGAGAAGGAGTTTTATGCAAATTTGACCAAACGAGGAAACACATGGGTTACTCTTGTGCAAGGTCATAGGATTGTGCTCTCACAAGAAGTTTCTAAGCTAGTTGGTGGGTTAACCTTCGATGGTATGATGCCTCGTGATTGTTGAAACAAGAATTGGTCTGGTTTTGACCATCTCCTAGTTTATAAATCTTATTTCTGTAACCATCTTACGCATATTGAAGGTACGACCTTAAAGTTTGGTTATCTGAAAGTAGATGACAGACTCATATCCTATATCATTGCCTAGATCTTAATTCCAAGAATGCAGAAGAATGCCATGCAAAACATTTCCAACTTGAAGTACATGTATGCAATCAAGATTGGATATCTCATTCATTGGCTAGAAGTTATTTCAGAGCATGTGGTAGCAATAAGAAATGAGAAAAATGCTAGGTTATCATATTTCATTTCAACTTTCCACATCATTGGTCATTTTGTAATCAATGTAACTTGACATGTTAGCTTCCAAACCTCTTAAAGATAAGTTGGAATACCAAACCTTAAACAAGATGAAGATAGGGTGATGGAAAATGGTATTGGAAGTGTGACCAAAGGGTGGAGCATCATGTCTCTAATACCTCCGATATAGAATTGGAGAGAATGAATGCCATGGAAACATGGATGTGGATAAATTGATGGGCCACTTACAAGCTCTCCTCACTACTTACACGAGCAGCATGGTAGGAAGATTCAAAGAGCATAAGGTCAACATAAATGCTAGGATGAACACAATAAATTACCCTTTCTACGCTTGAGGGAAATTTCTCTCCTAGAGGTTAAGAACCTATGTATTTGTCTTCTTCAATTTGATTGTATTTTGTTTGGATCCATTGTACTATTTTGTTTTGGATATTTTCTATTTTGGTTAAAGTACTTTGGTTAGTGGGACTATACTATTTGACAGTTTGGTAATGTTATAGTGATGTTTGAAAAATTATGATATTTGATAAAAAAAATTAGAGTAGTTTGATTTTATGTCTTGTGCTTGCAATGGTTATTAGCTATGCTGTTTTTTTTATCATTATTGGACTTGTATTTCAATTACGTGATGCATGCAATACAACAAATGTATGGTTTTGTAGCCAACTAATAAAATGTTTGATCTGATAGGGATTGATTATTCAATCAATTCCATTAATTAAATATTTGAGTCACATTTCAGAAACAAATATAAATTTAAAGAGGGAAATAGTAAACCATATCTAGAATTAAAGAAAAAAAAATATCATAAATTTTACACGATATAGGTTAACAAACGACGTTAATAGATTAACGTCTACCACTTCCGTTCACAAAATTTAAGTCACAAGGATAGACAACCCAATAATTAGTAATGTTCTCTTTCGAGCAATAAAACGCTTATTCATTGGAGGCCTGCACTTACTCTAGTGGTACATGATTTAAGCGAATCCATAACTTTGCCTCTTGCCAATATCTATGTGGTTATCCAATATTGTATCCGAGAATTCTAAGACTACTCTCATGAATTAAGATTCATATTTAGTATTATAGGTATGATATTATAGGTCTAGTATACAGCTTCACGTCTCGGTCCTTCTTCAATATACCTACAAGGTGTGATTATATGCTTAATATACTCACACGGGTTCACTCTCTAATATCAAACTGCAATACTCAAAAGAAGGAATAGTGAGAACAGTAACTCATCATGGTCGAAAGTAGATCTCTTAGCCCAAAATAAAGGAGGGAGTACATAAATCTTATTACCTAATAGTATAATTCATGCTCAATCAAATTGTGTTGTTACGTTGTTGTCCATTGCCTCTTAGTCTTTTTGTGGTCCTCTATTTATAAGTGATAAGAAATAACCTTATAATTTAAACCAAATGTTCATATTAATAAATAATAATCCAATCTTTGCAATTGTATCTTGATGAGTTCCTTGAAAATATGAGGCTTGTTATTTGTAACTCCTTGTGTGTCCTTGCTTCTTTAAATGTAACATTTATCTTCAAATCAATGCCAAGAGCTTTTCACCACATGAGGAAAGATCACTTTGCATTTGGCAGATTTCTTACCACTTTATTTGCTGCAAATCATATCTATTGATATCTTGTTCAAGTGGGTCTCCTGTAGCATTATTTTTATTTAATTAAGACTAAAACAATTGTCTTTTAATCTCCTTTGACTTGCATTTATCCCTTACTACGTAGGTTTGTTAAAACAATAAAATTCATATATTTTATTATTGGATATTAAATCTAATTTTAAATCTTCGCAATATTTAATTGTCTATCAAATTTGACTATATAAAATGTGGATTCTCTTTTGTTGGTGTTGATCCTCAATCATGCCACAATATCTATTAAATCATGTTGATCTAAAATATGCTATTTTTCCAAAATTTGATTCTTTTTTTTTTAAAATGTGGACAAAACATCAGACAACCCACATTGAACCCAAACTGCAAGAAATTATAGAAAATATAAATAAAAAACCCCTTTGAATTGAGGATTTTGATATAAAAAAGCCCTAAATAGTTGTATTTACACATACATCATTAATATGCAAATGCATTTTTCCAAATACTATTTTGAGCTCCAATTAATCTAGTATCTTGTTTCTGTAATCGATTAAGAGATTTTAAAAAACTAATAACAGGTTATAATTAAGTCTTAATTGATCATTTGGTGCAGAGAAACAGAATTATAAAAATCTTATGTCATCACTTAAAATTCACTTCAGTTTTACAAAATAGAAATTCACTTCAAGTACTAAATCTCTCAAATGAAGAATAAGTATGAATCTTGGATATAATAAAGGCTATTCATATTCATTTTTCTACTTTTCTTCTCATCTTCACGGATCTTCATATTTTACTTTATCTTAGTTTGTCAATATATTATAGATAAGAATAAAGTATTCTTCTATCTATATTTTTGTTGTTATCAACACGAGAAGGTGTCTATCAAAACAATAAGATTTTCTGAATTTTGCAAAGGAAAGGAAATAGATATATTAGGGGTGATAGATTCTCTATATAGGAGAGTATGATCATTGTCGGATACATAGAAGCTAAGAGGTTGTAGGAAATCCACCAATGCGGAGCTTGTGAAGAAAGACAAGGGAAGTCTTTGCTGATCTATTATATCAAACAATATCTCCAAATAGTGAAAATCCTCAAATCAACCAAGGGACTGGATGTAGCATCATTTTTAGCATGATATAGACGAAAATTTCCAGTGTCTTTTATTATTTCTGTATATTCTTTAATTTTAGTGTTTACATTCCATAATCAATTGAATTGTGTTAGATGTTTAGACTCTGATATATTATTTGGTTTGATTGATCTTGAAATCAATAAGTCATTCATGAACTAATCTGTATTTTTGGTTTCTGTTATAATCGGTTATTAATCAATTGTTAAAATTAACATTGCATAGTCGATACGTAGTTGCACAATATTCAATTATCTAGATTTAGAGAAGCTAAATACTCAATTTAATTGATTAAGAGGCTTAAAAATAAATTGTAATTGAAGTGAAAAAGTAGCCACACACCAATACACCCTCCCCCGATGTGAAGAAACCATATAAACCAACAGATAGTACTTGGCCTCATATCATTCATGTTCACTTTCCCAAAGATGAACAATGTGAACTCATTCACTAGAAGGGTTTGTGCCTTATCTTTTTTCAGGCATGCTCTCTAGTGACCGATATATTCCTTGATATTTCATCACCATTGAGAGAAGGTGGGTGAAGGGAATGGTTGAATCCTTCTCCCTGTGGAGCACATAATGTCTAAATTTGGAGAAAAGAATGTGCTTGAGGTGCGGCTTGGTCTCCACCAATAGATTACATAAACAGAACTTGCGTAAGTTAATGATATTATCCTTGGATCCAACTTTATGCTAAACAAACATATCAAGGATTTGATGAAGTACCCTAACTTCATACTTCATTTATGCTGCCTTTTAAGATGGTTTCTGAATAGCATCTCGTTTCAGAAACGACATAGCTACCATCTCTAATTCATCGAGGTCGGTCTCCCAATCACTATACATGACCATCCCTTCTTAGGCCCAAAATATAGCATATGAGATTGACCTCTCAAAGTTTCTATGTTCTTTCTTTGTTCCTTTCTGTGAGGAAACGTGGCTCTCACGTTTAATTCCCTAGGAAGTTTTATTTGCTTCACTGCCAAGTAATTGTGCCGCCTGGAGCTTTTTCCTTCCATGTTAAGAATGGATATTTATTCATTCCATCACAATATATTTGCCTATAAAAGGCATTGTATGTATTGTGTTTAAGCATCACAAGATCACAGCAAAATCAACACAACACACAAGGCAGTGTTGTTATTTGATACACAAATATTGAGTTTATTTTGGTGAGAATTCTTATTCCATTCGAGAGAATATTTATGAGAAATATTGTTCTTTGTCCTCATTACTATAAGATGATTTGTTATACTCTCCCTTTTACATAGTGGAACTTTGCTCGTAAGCGCCCGTGATTTTTAATCTCTCACACTAAGGGGGTTTTTCAATGTTAAATCTTGTGTATTATTTTCTTACTCTTTTACTTGCTTCTCTTTTGTTCCCAATTGATTCGATCTTGTGCTTCCGCATTGCGCTCTATCCATAACAAGTAGTATTAGAGCTCTTACGCAATTAGGAATTTCAAAATGTCTACAAAATTGGACATTGAGAAGTTTGATGGAAAGATTAGCTTTTCTATTTGGCTAGTCCAAATGAGGATTGTTCTTATCCAGAGCGGATTAAATAAAGCTTTAGATGGGAAGTCAAAGAAACCAACTTCTATGACCGATGATCAATAGGATGAGTTGGATGAAAAGACGCTTTTAATAATCCAACTTTGTTTGTCAAAGGAGGTTCTTCGTGAAGTTGCCAATGAAGAACTCGCTGTGGCTTTGTGGCTGAAGTTAGAAACTTTATACATGACCAAGAGCCTCGCAAACAAGGTTCGTCTCAAAGAACGGTTATATACCATTCGTATGGTTGAAGGTACTCCTATTCAAACTCATCTTGATGAGTTTAATTCTATTATTATGGATATGCAAAATATTGATATTAATATTGAAGATAAAGACAAAGTTGTTTTGTTGGTTTTCTCTTTACCTTCTACCTATAAACACTTCAAAGAAATCATGTTGTATGGAATCAATGACACATTAACCTTTGAAGATGTTAAATCTAATTTATTGTCCAAAGAAAAAATTGATCAAGAAGTTCATTCTATGGACAAGGGTGACAGCTTAAGTCTTCGAGGTAAAACTCAAGAAAATGGGAGTATCGTTTACAAAAAGTTCAGATCCAAATCCAGGGATGCAAATCCAACAAAACCTGTCGCTATTAGAAGAAACGAATGCATAATATTCTTGATTGTTTTATCTTGAAGAAAAAACAAGAAAAACAAGAGAAAGGAAAACTTCAACAATCCCCTGAAGCTGCTAATATTGAAGCCAATTCTGATGGTGATATTTTTTTATTTGTTGTCTCTTCTAATAAGAAGAGTAAAACAGAATAGATTTTTTATTCTGAATGTACTTTTTATATATGTCCTTATAAGGACTTATTCACCACTTTTGAACATATTGATACTGGTGTTGTGTTGATGGGAAATGATACCCAAAGTAGAGTTGCTGGAAAAGGTATAGTTCAGATCAAGAGTCATGACGGTGTTGATAGAATTTTGGCTAATGTCCGCTATATTCCAGATTTGAAGTGAAACTTGATTTCTCTTGGCACTCTAGAGTCTCTTGGGTGCGGGTATTCAGCAAAAGGTGGATTTCTAAAGGTATTAAAAAGTTATATGGTATTATTAAAAGCTAACCGAATTGGTAGTCTATATGTCTTGTAAGGATATGTTGTGACAAGTTCAGCAGTTGTGTCATCTTCTATGCCTGATATCGACGTCACCAAATTATGGAACATGCACCTAGGCCATATGAGTGAAAAAGGCATGCATCTTATGAGCAAACAATGTCATCTTGGTAAACATGGCTTCAGTAAGTTGGAGTTTTATAAACATGTGTTTTTGGAAAATAGAAAAAGGTTAGTTTCTCCACTGCAACTCACTGTACCAAATGTATTCTTGCTTATATTCATTATGACCTTTGGGGGCCTTCTAAAGTTTCTTACCATGGAAGACGCTGCTATATGATGACCATCATTGATGATTTTTCTCGTAAGGTTTGGGTTTATTTTCTGGGGCATAAAAATGAGACCTTCTCCACTTTCAAGAAGTGGAAAACTATTGTTGAAACCCAGACACGGTATTGCTAGACATAAAACCATTCCAAGGAATGTCCAGCAAAATGGTGTTGCAGAACGAATGAACATGATTCTACTTGAGAGAGCTTGTTGTATGCTCTCAAATGCTGGGTTATGGCATCAATGTGAGTTTTGGGCCGAAGCATCATCTACTGCTTGTTATTTGGTCAATCGTTCTCCATGTTCAGCACTTGACTTCAAATTCCAGAAGAAATTTGGTCAGGTAATCCTATTGATTATTCTAATTTAAGAATCTTTGGATGTCCTACTTATGCACATGTTAATGATGGTAAATTAGCTCTAAAAGTTGTTGAGTGCATATTTCTTGGTTATGCATCTGAGTCTAAAGGATATCGCTTATGGTGTTCTGATTCAAAGTCACGAAAGTTAATTCATATGAGAGACGTGACTTTAAATGAGGATGCATTATTATATTATGGAAAATAATATGTTGTGTCTTCTTCTACTAGTACAGGTAATCTGTAGGATACTAGCGAGAAGGTGGAGTTGATAATGAAATCTGCATCGCCTAATGTTGATGTTCTATCTTCCTCTACAACTCAATCTAGCATTGTTGTTATTTGATACACAAATAATATTGAGTGTATTTTGGTGAGAATTCTTGTTCCCTTTGAGAGAGTATTTGTGAGAAAATATTGTTCTTTGTCCTCATTACTATAAGAGGATTTGTTGTACTCTCCCTTTTAGATAGTGGAGCTTTGCTCATGACCGCACGTGGTTTTTTACCTCTCACACTGAGGGGGGTTTTCCATGTTAAATATTATGTGTTATTTTCTTGCTCTTTTACTTGCTTCTCTTTTGAAAAGGATGAGCATACACAAACTAAAGGTTTACACGTCAAGAAGCATGTATGGAAATCTATAAAACTCGTTTCAACATGATATGGATTTGTCATCATAAAAAAAAGGGAAGTTGTGAAGATGATCTTGCTCTTGAACTTGGCCAGGATTTTATGAAGACACTAACATCATGAAAATAAGAAAAATTATTGAAGACCTTGAAGACTTAGAAGCATGCACAAAAAAGTGATCAAGACTTTTAGCTATCTAAGTTAGGTACTTCTATCCTAATGTCTTTTTAATTTAAGTATTACCAAATGATAATAGGAAAAGTTTTTGAAAATATCAAACTTGGTTTTAAAAGTTGAATTTAAACTTTCAAAAAGCTATGTAACATGTTACTCGGGTTGAGTAATAGGTTATAGTTAAAGAGTAACCAAGTATGAAAACAGAGTAACATGTTACCTAGCAAAAATCGATGGTGGTTTGCAAGAGGACTAGATGTAGTCTTCGGTGGACTAAAAGACGAACTAGGATAATTAAGGTGTCTTTCTTTTCCTTATAATATTTTAATATTATGTACTTCATTTTTGCATATCTACTATTGTGGTGCACCACTACTTTTAACCTTTTCTAAAGTTGCAAAATTTTGCATTAAGGGCAGAAAAACCACAAAACTGATTCACTCACCTCTTAGTTTTTCATCTTGACTTACAGTATGCCATGGAGGAAGGACCGTTTATCCCTATCATAGTTGTTGATATAATTAAACAACCTAAGCCTAAGAGAGCATAGAATGACAATGATAATAAAAAGTCCAATATGACCTTAAAGCAAAAAAAACCCTAACTTTTATCCTAGGAGTTAATGAGTTTTTAGGGCATCTAACTATATATGCACCAAGGATATTTGAGACACTGTGGAAAC
Source organism: Lupinus angustifolius (assembly GCF_001865875.1). Lineage (NCBI taxonomy): Eukaryota > Viridiplantae > Streptophyta > Magnoliopsida > Fabales > Fabaceae > Lupinus > Lupinus angustifolius. The sequence goes on from NC_032013.1 coordinate 4,314,186, forward strand.
AACCTACAAAAGTAAAGAATAAGTTAAGAGATCTATGCTAAATTCTCTACCACAAGAGTATGAGATGTTCAGGATGAAACATGGAGAGAAAATCTTAGATCCCCAAAAGAGATTCACTCATCTCGCAAACCACTTAATTGTTTTTGGAAAAGTTTTGATAACTAGTGACATGAATCTTCAATTTTTATACCACTAACAAGAGCATGCTAAGCAAAAGTGACAGCAATTTCGGAAAATAAAACCTTGTTCAAAATTTATTTGGTTGCATTGTTTGGAAAATTGCAGAAACACAAATTGAAGTTAAAGAAAATGGGGAAACATGAAGAGTTAGAGAAGAAATACAAAACAATATCACTAAAAGTTGTGAAGAAAATATTGCTCCTGACCTTAATGCGGTTTTGATGAAGACAACAACATCAACAAAAAGAAGAAAAAGTTTAGAGGACTTGAAGACTTTGAAGTTGCACATCAAGATTATTCAAGAACATAGTTGTCTAAGCTTAAGTACTTCTTATCCTTTTAAGATTTAACCAAATGCTCTTAGGCTAAAAACTATTTCTACAAGTTCTTTAAACTTGGTCAAATGTGTTAAACTTTCAAAAATCTAAGTAATCAGGTTACTCGACCTGTATAGTGGATTACTAGAACTAGTAATGTGATTATTAGATCCATGGAAAGGGTTATAGTTAATGTGTAACCGATTAGTCAAATTGAGTAACAGGTTATTCAAGCAAAATAACACAAAGTAACTGATTACTCAAATTACAAATATTTCTGGTAATTAGTTGCCCAGTACAATAATCAGTTACTGAGAGTTGTTACATTAGATTTTTAAATCCAAACTGAACAGCTTTTATCCAAAACGAATAAGTTTCATTCCTATCGACTTCTACCATCATGTATATCATGATTGTTGGTTAGAAGCCTATGTAAAGGCACTTAGACTCCCTAATTCGTACACACTTCAACATTCAATAATCAACCACTCTCTTAAACTTTCATATCAAATTTCCGGTTCAAAATCACTAAGTTTCAATAACACTTTTGTTACCAAGAGTTCTTATTAGTTTTTTTTCAAACACTTAAGTGAGTCTTATAATTAAACAAATATACTCAGACCTTGCTAGAAACGTCATCAACAAAGGTCACAAAATATTGAGGACCTTCTTGGTATGGTTTCGAGTGGGACCCCATACATCAATGTGAACATAGTCAAGAATGCTCTGAGTTCTATGTTGGATAGCCATGAAACTAACTTGTATTTATTTCTCAATCACACAATATTTGCACAAATCTAGCTTACATCTGTTGACTCTCTTGAACAGTTCTCTCTTGCATAGCTATGTCTTTCCATACACACTAATATAACCCAGACACGTGGGTCATAATTTGGTAGCATCATGGTCTCTAAATCTATCGAAGTATTTACTCATCTACACTTTGATTTGATGGTGCAGATAGTAGATCACCGTCAGTGTTGCAACCACACTCACCTTTTTGTGCAACATTTGCAGATTTAAATGCTCAATCTTTCCTCATCGACTTGTTAGGACTCCATTAATTGGGACAATCATTTCTGTAATGACCACTATGTTTGCATTTGAAGTACTATACTAGTTTTCTGACCCTGAAATTCAATCTTTTGCACTTGGTAGGACTTACTCCACACTATGAGCCATTGCATAATAGTTATGGTCATTGTGATTGTGACCATTGCAATGTAGATTGTGACCATAGTGGTGTGGTTATTTTTTGATTAAAAATAAGCTTTTGAACTTTATGTGGCTTAATGTAATCTAATATGGCCCAAATGTGGTCTAATATTGTCATGGTTTTGATATGGTCACATTACTATGATTGTGGTGTGACATGATTATGGAGGTCACCATGCCAACAATATTATAATTACATCATGTAAGGTAGTCCGCAGTCTCATACCTTATAGTCAACATCTTCTTCTTTGTTCCAATAACACAATCATCGAAGAGACATAGTGATTACCTCATTCTTGTTCTTTATGAGGTTGTTATTTGGTATGACGCCCTATAATTATTTTATCGGTGGGTAAACATCCCTAAAGTAGTAGGTTCATCGTAGCACATCACTTAAGTCTCAATTATCTCAAGGTGGACTTCTTTTTCGTGGATATTTATGATCTCAATGAAGTATTATTATAAAGTCAACTAATATTATATTAGAAAGTTTAAATGGTGATAAGTATGGAAAAAATTATTCTCACAAAATAGTTATTATTTGAACTTAAAAAAATTTAATGTTAGGATCCATAATTATATAGTAAATACTTGTTTAGGTTGTTTTTTTGTCTCGGACAAATTTTGCGACCAATAATTTGCATTTGAATGTATGACCCCTTAAAAGAGGAGAAGCGAGGGGGTCGTAGAGTTTGTTTTTAAATGTTCTTAGTTTTCTTTATATATTTGCTATAATAAGAATAATGGATTTCATTTAGTCACATTGGTTCCACATGCTAAACATAATAATCATTAGGATTGGTATATGAAACTGGAATTGTAGTTTCAATTAATAGTTCCGATTCGAACATAATTAGAATTCGATGGGAATAATAAATTTTATATTTGAGTTATATAATAATATATAGCGTTGAATTATAACTAAAAACGTAATTATCTAAAATTGACATTGGTTATGGTAAAGCCAATGGTGCCGGTGTAGGTGGTGGGGTGGTGCTGCGGAATTTGGTGGTGCTGTAGCAATTTTGGTGGCAGAAATAACGTGGTGGTGATTATGATGGCAACAACAATGATGAAGTGTTAATATATGATGGCAATGATGATGACCCAGACGAAGGACGAAAGTAGCAAGTATGCAACATCAACGAGTATAGGTTGACAACCATGGCTGTGGAAGTGATGGAGACAAGGACAATAGTAATATTTTAGCTTTATTATCATGGAATTAGATGAAGTCTAAAATATGAAACTTGTTTATGTTAGATATATTAAAATTACATCAAATTGATCAATAAAATCATGATTCCAATTCCTGACATCTAAACATAATAATGTGACTGAAGTAAATTATCTCTTTCTAAATTGTTACATGATCTTATTCTAAATTAAATTAGATTCATACTCATACTCCGAGTTTTAGTGAAATTATATAAATTATTAATCTATTTTTTACATTTATAAATTTTTATACATACATTGCATTAACTACCCTGCTATGATAAATAAATATGATTTTTTAAACAAAAAAATGACAAATATAATTAAATTAAACAAAGTATAGTATATTGTGGAAATAAGTACAAATAGTATACAAGTCAATACATTTTTATTATTGAGTTATTTAAACAATATATTCTTAGAATTATTTATGTATCTTCAAATGAAAATGTATTGGCTTCTGTACTATTTAGTCTTGTTTCTACAATATATCATATTTTGTTTAACTTAATCACACTTATCATCATTTTCGTTTAAAATATCACATTTATTTCTCTGTCAGGGATGATCAGTATAATGTATGTATAAAAATTTTACAGGTATAAAAAATGGAAAAATAATTTATATAATTTTACTAAAACTCAGGGAGACAGTGTAATTTACCATCATTAAGTCTGCTTGTTCTTTTCATAACTCTTATAATAAAGCAATGAATAAATTGAACGACTTTTATATGATAATTTGATATTCTTTTCATTCATGTTTTTGGAAATACAAGGTTATATTTCATAACAGAAGTTATGAGAGAAAACATAAAAGTGATAAGTTTATGATATGCAAATGAGCTTAGAAGTACAAAATTAATGTAAATTATTACTCTACTTACAGATATCTTCAAATTTTAGCAAGGAACGTCATTGATGCATTCCCAACATTGACACGTATAGTTGATGCATCCCCAATGATAATAACCTAAATCAATGCAATAATCCTCACAATCTCTGTCACGCATACATCCAGTGGTTTCAACTATTGTGGTTTAATTCAAATATAAAATGAAAAATGTTAGTGAAGGTAATAAAATTATATTTGAAAGGTAATGAAATAAAAAGGAAAATGGGTATGAAAATGTGTACTTACTATAGGATAAGCAAATAAAGGGGGTCAAGAAGAAGAAGAACACTAGGAGATAAACAAACTTCAGAGTAGTCATGTTTTATATGCAACTAGAATTGGCTTGATCGTTTTATAATATACAATGAAGTCATATTCTATTATGAGGACTAATACTTTGTAGCTCGTCTTGTATGGTAAGTTACCTTGTTCTAGTATTGAAAACCTTTACTATCTCATTAACATTTGATGGTGATGTTTGTCCCATTAACTCACTGGAGTGATAACTAGACTTTGTAGTAATATGGAAATATTGCTTATCATTATAGAAACTTATTATTTTTTACCAACCTTCTTTTATTAATTATTTCATTCTCATTCATGATGAACAAAAGCAAAATGTCATTGAGAAATTAATGCAAAATGATAATGATACACTTTGCAGGAATGATAATACAACATATTCTTTTATTATTTTGGACTTGCCTGATTTATTGCATATCCTTGTCAATAAAAAGAAATATGAATCGTATCAATTAGCATTTTTCAAACAGATTAATATTGAATGTTAAGAAACTTGCTTGTACTATGGTGTATAAATGATGTTAAACCATGTTTAAAGTATAATTGTTTAGTTTAAAAATTTATTTTTTCACAAATTTTACAAGTTCTTCATTATAATAAAGCATTACATAAACTATTGATTAAAAGGAGGAGGTAAACAATAGGACCAAAGCATAGACAAAATTGAGTATTTTAGTCATAATTTTATTTACCAACTTATAACAATATAGAATGAATTTGACTGATTTAAGATCTAAATATGACAAGATTATCTCCTCATGATGCTATGATTAAAGAATTAATTTATTTCAGGATGTGTGTTAACCATCCAACAAATGTCACTCTCAATCGAAATTTTAACTTTTTGGTTATCTTGATAATCAAACAGAACCACTAGACCAACAAGTTATTGGAGTTAAATTCTATTTAACTCAACTAAATATATATTTAACTTATCTTACATTGCAAGTTACCCTTCCTTATAATAAACTCATTATATGTCCCATGAATACATCCTTTCCTTATAATGAAATCGTTATATGTCCCATGAATAAATTAGGAGGTCATGCATGTCCCTTTAACAACCTTTATTTGCTTTATTTTGTGATTAATACGGGCAGAAGCCAAAAGAGAAAGACTGATGCTAAATGATTGAGCTTGGAAAGATTGCCCATAAAAATGTCCAATTTTTTTAGTTGAAGAGCTGGAACTCAGAGGAAAATAAGTAGTTGGAGTTTCAAGAGGAGAATGAAAACTTAGATGATGGACCTCTCAAATGAACTTCTTTGATATATGTAATAGGTGTAATGTTGTGGTAATGGAACCTAATAATACAAAGAAGCTTCAACTGATCAGAAATAGATAAATGCAATGAAAGAAGAGCTCATGATGATTGAAAAACTAGACACAGGACTTGGTGAAGAGACTCAAGTACAAGAAGACTATAGGTGTCAAATGGATTTACAAAACCAATTTCAATCTTGATAGTTATGTGAACAAGTATAAGGCAAGCATAGTTGTCGATATATATGCCCAAGAGCTTAGGGTAGCTTTTTCTAAAACTTTTGCCATGGTTGCTAGGTTGGATACCATAAGAATGTTACTAGCACTTGTTGTACAAAATGGTTGAATCATACAACAAATGGATGTCAAATTAGATTTCTTGAATGGATAACTAAATGAAGATATTGTTGTGGAACTACTAGACTATTTTTACAGAAATGACATAAGGAAAATGTATATAGGTTGAACAAGGCCCTATATAGTCTAAACCAAGCACCAAAGTCTTTGTACAATCGAATTGATGCACACTTGGTAAACTTAGGTTTTGTACAAAGTCCAAGTGAATTTACCGTATATGTCAAAAAGGTTGATGATTAAATGCTTGTGGTATCTTTTTATGTTGATAACCTCTTTGTTACACGATGTTACAAGGAGTTGATTGACAAGTTTTCAAAGATGAAATTAAAGATAACTTTGAAATAATTGACCTTGAAAAGATGACATTCTTTCTTGGCATACTTATGCAACAAAGTCAAAATGAAATATATGTATTCTAATAAAAATATGCAAGGGGGATTCCCAAAATGTTCAATATTGAAGAATGCAAGCCAACTCCAACTCCAATGAATCAAAAGGAGAAGTTTAATAAAGAGGACAGTATTGAAAATATTGATGAAATATTATACAGAAGCTTAATAAGTAGCTTGATATATTTATCTATAACAAGGTTAGATACCATCCATGTAGTAAGTATGCTATCAAGGTACATGCATTGTACTAGTGAAATTTATTTCCAAGCATAAAAAAGAATTCTTAAAGTACTTCAAGTTATTCTTAAAGTACTTCAAGTTTTAATCTTCATGGTTACTCTAATAGTGATTGGGCTAGATGTGATGATGATATGAAAAGTACTTCAAGTTATTGTTTTAGCTTTTGTACTGAAAAATTTCATGGTGATCTACAAAACAGGATGTCATTGCTCAATCAATAGAAGAAGCATAATATGTAGTTGCGGTTGTGAATCAAGATAGTTGGAACACATGAGTATGAAATAAATAGAAAGCACACATGTATTTGTGGACAACCAAGCTGCAATTTCAATTGCTAACAATTCAGTATTCCATGGCTAAACAAAATACTTTAAAATCAAGTTTCATATTCTAAGGGAGACACAAAAGGAAGGAGTGTAACTTCTCTACTGCAAAATAGAACATCAAGTGTTGAAATCCTAATAAAGGCACTTCCTAAAGCAAGATTTGAGTTCTTGAGGCAAAAGCTTGGAGTTTGCAATTCCAGAGTCAATGAGAAGAGTTTATTAGTATGACTCAGAAGTTGTTATTTTTACATTCATTGGACAATAAATAGTCAATAAGACTATTAGGAATATTTTATCATTCTATGTATGAGCAGTTATGTGATGCTTATTATGCTATTCATGAAAAAAGGGCTTTTTTTTTATTTTATGCATCAGGTTTTATGTTATATAGATAATGTGATTTGTTAATGAATAAAAGTAAACCTTCTATGGAACATATTTCCTTTCTGCACTTTTATTTGCTACATAACCAACATCTTCTCTATACTCTAAACATTGGAAGTCTACCTAGAGAGAACAAGGCCTTAGAGACTCTTCAATTATATATATTAAAAATCAATTATATAAATATTACGTCTGAAATATAATTTAAAGCTGCTTATAACACAAGTTGGGCCTTTTTGTAATACAAGTTTAAATTTTGAATCTCTTAAAATCCAAAGTAAAGAATTGCTTGCCTTAGTGAAGGCACTTAAATTGTTCAATTTTGAGGATCTCGTGCTTGTCTCTTTCAGTCTTATGTTTGCCTCCTCCAATCCTGGAGTTTCGAGAATATGATCCTTCAACAATGGCGGTAAGGTGAAGTAGGTAGCTTAATTGATTTTTGTGGATCCCTAACTCCAACCATAATTCATTTCCATGGATCATCTTTCTGTTTTTGTTTGTGTAAAAGTGTTTCTTTGAATTTGTTTAAGCAAATTGTCCATCTCGCTAACAAGATTATCCCAATTTAACTCGGTCTAACCGAAATTTTCACACTCTAACGTAACTAAACCCATTATTCAGTTAACAACACTAACCAAGGTCGTTTGCAAGAATGGCCAGTGATAGGAAAATCAATTCTAGTTTGGTCTTGTTAAATGCCAAATTGGCCTTTAATTAACACCTATTTTAAGGCACTTTTACAACTTAATAAACTTAAATTGAAAATATACTATTATATTATTAAAAACTTAATTTATTAGCTCAGTATTACCCCAAGTGGTTTTGTAGGCTTGACTCGGACAAATGAGTAAAAAAATCTAAGTTTTTTTGGTAAAACTCGACCATGCTTAGAAAAATTGACAGTCTGCTAGCTACGTTTAGCACCATTACCGCACTCAGAGGAAGAAGGGCCATGCTCAGTGCTGATTCTGTATTGAGCGTCTAAATTTGAAGCTTTTCCACTGTCCAGAATACGCTTAGTACAACTCCCATGCTCAATGCAAAAGTCATGCCCAACGCATCCTAGTGCATCCAAGAGTCACACTTAGTGCCAGAAGACACGCCCACCACAACATGGTGCGTTCAAGAGTCACGATCAATTCACTAGTGGTGCATAAAGCAAAGAAGTCAAATTCAAATTACTATTTAATGGCTCCTATACACTTACTTACTTCTTTGAATTGTACATTTATTTTAGCTAAATTTTAGAGAGTTTAGCTCACTTAGTTTTTTGAAACTAAGTGTAAGCATCATAGGTGATAATCGTTACTCAGTTGTGTATTGTTCTACCATCCTAAGAGTGTATTATTTATATCATTCATACATTTTGTGGATATGAGTAGCTAAGCATCTTTTAGTTGGGGTTGAATATAGCTCAAACTTGATGTAACCAGTCTTGATTCAATAATATTCCATGAAGTTCGTTTCTATTTTGAGTCTTGTCTTTACTCATAGCTTGGTTTAGTATTGATCAAACTTTTGCATGAATTTAGAATATTTTCTTATGTACTTTATGAATTATTCTAAACTTACATTACTCAACAAATAGTTCATTTCCTAGACTTAGACTTGTACTATTTTCTATTACATGCACGTCACTTTGTGGTATCTAGACATAGAAGTAATATAGTGATTTCATAACTCTCAAACTAGATAGCATATGTTACTAGACATAGAGATATGTTTGAAGGTTCATAAAGTTGAACTTTATCATTGTAGTTAGTAGACATAGATTTACCTATGATAAAGTTCTAGCATAGACCAAGACTGGCTAGTACAATTGAGGTGTACAATAAATCACGAAGATATGCTATCTAATGATTTCTAAACAATAGTATGCAATGCTACACGTTTCCGCAATTTGCCAGAACTTATATAAAATAGATTTGACCCTTCAAACCATTACTTTCAGTTATGCAGTTAAAACAGAAAACAGTTATAACAGAAAACAGACTTGTTAATCGATTAACCAACATACATCAAAACGTGATTAAATGGTAAACTACTTATATGTTATTCTTGACTCCTATACATGCTTTAGCAATTATATTATGCCTAATATGCACATATAACATGTATGATTAATGCATGAACATCTAATAAACTAGATGATATGCCTCATGAATATGATATGTCAATATTAATGGCTCGTGAGACTTGCGTCTAGATTTACCTAACCCAGACTTACTAACTAAGGCATACATCCTAGACTACTTAGAAATATAACTCTATTGATATAACCAAGTCTATATATGACCAATGAGTTCTAGGAACGTTGATTGTTGAGCCATCTTCAAGCTTTAACTAATTCCTTGTCTTCATCAAAACATAGGCAAAACATTGCTAGTGCAATCCTTGAAAATTTGCACTTTCAAGGGAGTCTTGTGATTGAAAGAGTGTTTGTAAAAATTTGTTTCCTATAGTGACTAAAATCTCCAAAAATTAGAAGGGGAAGCTTGGATGTTGATTGAACATTGACAAGCAAACGAACCAGGATAAAAGTCATCGTCTCATTCTTCTTAACCCTTATCTCTTTACGTTTTCGTATTGTTGGATTTACTTAACTTGGCATTCATATATTTCCGTGTTATTTGCATATTGTGTTATGTGCATTAATTGTGTGTTATCATATGTAAGAGGACATACACGTTTTGTTGAATCTTGGTTATTAAAGAAAATTGTTTTCCAAAGAACAAGAACTGGTTAATTGATTAAGTTCGTGAGTTAACTGATTAAATAATAAGGAAAATTGTATAATCTTTTTGTTAATCGAACAATGCTAATTGTATATCGAACCACCTATTCGTCCCTCCTCTATGTGAAGTATAGAGCCTTTGTGTACCAACATGTATTTGTCATAGAGCAGGAAGTTAGGCAAGAAGTGCAGACAGCGTGTACCAGGTGTTGGTAGCGTGACGGGTGGGTAACAGAAGCATGACCGTTGTACTAAATTGAGGTTGTACTCGGTTGACGACGAGTCTTCTCCTACTACCTCGGCCGACCAGTTGGTATGATGGGTCAAGGTGACTCAAGTCTTCGCCAATTGTTTGGGCTTAGCCAACCTCAAGTTATCCAATCTGGTTAATGGGGTATCATGTGACCGACGTGGAACATTACTCATATCATTGAAGGGGAGCAAACTTATTTTTAGTCATTATAATTGGGTTAATCATAAATGGCTGAAAAAAATCCAAAAAGTGATAGTTTAGGATTTTATTGCTATACTATTATTTAATTGTCCCACTGAGTTGTTTTATATAGGTAGAACAGGTCTTTTATATTATTATAATTTCTCATTTATTTATTTATTTATATATATATTAAAGTACTACTAACTTGAATTAAAAGATTTTAAATTCTATTTTACTGACCCATCAGAAGATATGGCGCGTGCATTAATGTACTTTGTGGGATAGCATATTCTACACCTTATTGTTTCATAGTGCAACTCGTGATTAGCAGGTTGACCCTCATAATTGAAGAAGAACATGATATGTCTTTAACAAGGTTAGAATGGAAGTAACATCTCTCGATTGTCAAAGTTAAGTTAATAAACTACTTTGAACCATAACAGTTGATTGTACGGATCTTGGAAATAAAATAGTTAGAGAACTAAAATACTCATAATCGATGCAAATAAATCCACCCTTGTTATGTAACTTTTTGCTAAGTGATGGATATAACTAAAGGAGTTTCATAAGAAAATGTTGTTTAACTTTTCAAAAGAGAACAAATTTAGCCGAGAAGAAACGCCAAGTTTAAAGTAAAGTTTTAAAAACCACAAAAAAAAGTATTGTACCTAAAAAATGCCTAATTTAATTATGTCATTGGCCAAAACAGAAACATCAAATATAATAATTTGTTTTCAGATTACATTACGGAAGAAAAGACTTGTTGTGTGGAGATATATCTACTTAGTGATAAGTAATAAAATATTGAAAACATATAAAAATTAAATTCTTCTTAAAATTTATTTTTAAATGATAATGCTAAAAAACATCAATATAATTATGTCTAAATATGATGTGTGGAATATATCTAAACAAAGTTTTTCTCCCTTACTAATTCAGGTCAACTATATTTTATTGATGCCGGCCCAGTAAGCCGGTGACATTTATCTAGAAGACTTGACCGTACCTAGCAGCATTACAAACAATCACACAAGACAAAAAGAATATACATCAAAATAAAAATTGTACGGATTTTTCTGATTTGTCAACCAGGAAAGGTAGCCATCAGTGTGTATGTCGACACGTACTTATCAATAATGGGCCACAAGAACAGTATTCCAAACTGGTCAACGCGTAGCGCATTGCGCTTAACCAGTCAATATGTCACTACCGCCAACCATTTCCACGCCTCGGCCAAACACTCCCAATGGACACATTTTGCTTAGACAAAACCAAACTTACTCAAGCATTTCATTAGTCAACCATTATTTTCTTACATATTTTAAGACATTACATATAAATATATCTTATAATAAAAAAGTATATTTAACATGTAGAATATGTTCTTGGCACTGGACAGACCCAAAGACCAAATTAAGGTTTTTTGAGATCTCAATGGCCAATATGATGTAAAAATGTTAGAGATAACATTCATGATTTACTTTTTACTCTTATCATTTCTTATTAATATTTGTGAATGTTTTGGTGATAAGCCAGTTAAATTGACCAATTTTGGGGACTATTATGTATAACTTGGCTCGGTTATGAGGCAAAAGTCATTTTATCTGAAAACAAAATTAGTTGTGGTTTCACTCTATTGCAAATTTGCAATATAAGAATTCGGTCCAATCCCATAATCAACATTTGGTTGTAGTTCGATTTTTTTTTTATTTTTCCTATTAAAAATAAATTTAATAGTCTTATTTGATGTATTGAATTTATATTTAAATGGCAATAAAAAAATAATATCGTTAATTGTTCGAGAATAATTATATTTAGAGGGACTTAAGCCATATTAGAACATTCGAGAATAATTATAATGTTGAGCTAAAATATTTTTCACAAGTATTTTGATTTTTGAATTAAATAATTAGAAAATAAAATAAAGGTTAATATGATAAAAAGCATTCAGGTTAATTTTGCTAATTAACTTTTCAATATTAGAATGGTTCCACTCACAAAAGTTATCTATATTTTAATTTCTTCAATATTATTTCTATCTAACATCATTAATGTCTTAATATCTTAATGAGATGATCAACAACTCATTCCCTAACTATCAATTCCTTGAAAGATTAACAAAATTACTTATAATAAGCTTTACTTTTATCCTGATTAATCTATTTTCTTGTCACGTCATCATAATCCATATTTTTACAACTCATTTGCATTTATTTCATTAATCCACACATTTGACTTTCTCTCTCCAACTTGAATATAACCAAAACAAACAAGAATGCTCGAATTATGATGTATTCAATGTTTCTATTTTGTGTCTTAATGGTCTTATTCAAGAAAACTTTTGAAACTCAATTGGGTATATAAAGGATTCAATTTGGTTGATCATTACCTTGTATTTCACTACCTTGTCAATTAGAGATGCAAGCAAAATATCCAAAATAAACAACGAAAAACAATGACAAATGACTCACATGTATAAAAGCACTCAACTCATACAACTTTATGCATTATGCATTTGCAGATTTCAAACAACTTCATACAAAAATTTAGCAAAACTTGCATGATTGTAAAAAACTGAACATTTCAATAATAGTTATGACTACAACTAGAAAAATCCTTAAATTCGATATTTCACCATTCTAGTCTTTTGAAATTTGAGTCCTGCATTAAACCTCATTAAACAAAAAACCATGACAATCTACACTAAGACGCGAACAAAAATTGAAACATGTTATAAAGCTCCAAACAACTATAAATTTTCACCAAAAAATTAAACTATACACGCTAAAACAAAGTTAAAATGTAGATAGTGGAGTCTAGTAACCATTACTATGTTGGTGTCACCGGTTACTAAGTTCACAATGAAGTCCGATAATCAATTACCACATTTGAGTGATGAGTTACTTAGTCTTGGGAATATGTTTTTGAATTTCAAACTCAACTAGTATATACCATAACGTACTAGTAAGATCCCTAACTTCATATTTCCTAGAATGTACCTTGGAACCCCTCTACACTGAATATATACACTCCTAAGTTTAATTGTCAAAGTATCACATGTTTTTGAGAAAAAAATCTTAAGATGAAAATTTATGCACTTTTCATATTATTTCAAAACAAAGAGCCTATTGTGAAATTGATCTTCAAGTGTTCTTGACAAGAATTCTAATATTATAGATTGGTTTAGAAATCCTTTGTTATTTAGAAAGTCTTCTTTTACTCTATTAAATCAAAGACTCGCCTTAGGTTTTAGTGACTGATTATAAAAAAAAGAAGTGATGTGCTTTCTTTTGGAAATTGAGTGTTCTAGAGAGAATCTTGGCATAAGTTAGTATGAACATCTGATTACATACTGGATATTACTTGAATATGAAATGGGGACTGGACATAATTTGCATTTCAAGAATGTGAACCAGTATACATTAGTTTGTGAATTCTCTCTATTAAATATTTTGAATCATTGTTTTGAAAATGACAATATTGTTGCTATCCAGTGTTTAGATAAATCATTTCCATCCAATTGATGCATATTGTTGGGTTTATTCAAGTGTGAAGTTCCACATTGGATATGTGGGGAGGAGTGAAATAGTTTATAAGATGGAAAGGCCCATAGAACTAATGCCTTAAGGTTTTGGTTCAAGACGTGGTGTCTCACTTGTGACTCTTCACTCGTACCATACCATGTAACAATGGAACTCCTCGGTGGTTGGAGGCTCCCCGGTCGCAGTCTGGTTCAACAAGTGGTATCAGAGCCGATGTTTCGGCTGGGACATGGTAGACTTAAGGGGGAGCGGACCGGAAAGTGTGTGGTACTCACACTTGAGGGGGAGATTGTTGGGTTTATTCAAGTGTGAAGTCCCACCTTGGATATGCGGGGATGAGTGAAAGGGTTTATAAGAAGGAAAGGCCCTTGGAACTAATGCCTTAAGATTTTGGTTCAAAACGTGGTGTCTCACTTGTGACTTTCACTCTTCCCATACCCATGTAACAATGGAACTCCCCGGTGGTTGGAGGCTCCCCGGTAGCAGTCTGGTCCAACACACTTTGGGAAGCAATGTCGAATAAGGCTTTGGTTCAACACCTTAAGGCTTTGGTTTAACACCTTAAGGCTTTGGTTCAAGTGTGAGTACCACACACTTTCTGGTCCGTTCCCCCTTAAGTCTACCATGTCCCAGCCGAACCATCGACTCTGATACCACTTGTTGGACCAGACTGCGATCGGGGAGCCTCCAACCACCGGGGAGTTCCATTGTTACATGGGTATGGTAAGAGTGAAAAGTCACAAGTAAGACACCAGATTAGTATAACCATATTTCTCAGGAGGTTTTATATGTCTCCTTTGCCTATCCCTAGCCAATTGATAATGTTGCAATTGGGATACATCACTACTAGTAGATGCATCATGGACTTCTTCTTCTTGATCAAAGGTATTTTCCTTTGTTGGCTCCACATCAAACTCCACCTTCTCCGAGATACTAGGGTCTTTTTTTTCACTTGAAGACTCTTTATGAGGCTTTAGCATTTCAGCTTCATTAAAAGTAACATCCCTACTGATAATACATTTTCTTTTCTCTGGCCACCACAACTTATATCCTTTTACACCATCAGGATATCCAAGAAAAGTGCATTTCAATTCTCTTGCATCAAGTTTTCTTTCTCTGTTATGAGCATATGCAGGGCAACCAAATATCCTCAAATTATCATAATTTGCAGGAACACCCGACCACATCTCTTCTGGAGTTTTAAAGTCAATAGCCGTTGATGGACATCTGTTGATCAAGTAACAAGCTGTATTGACAGCTTCCGCCCAGAATTGTTTTGGCAATCCAGCATTTGACAACATACACCTTGTCCTTTCAAGTAAGGTTCTGTTCATCCGTTCTGCAAGTCCATTTTGTTGAGGAGTGTGCCTCACAGTATAATGTCTGACAATACCATGATCCTTGCAAAAGTTTCCGAATTCTCTGCTACAAAACTCTAGGCCATTGTCAGTTCTCAGTCGCTTGATCTTCCTCCCAGTTTGCTTTTCGATCAAGGTTTTCCACTGCTTGAACTTCACAAATGCTTCACTTTTGTGTTTCAAAATGAAGATCCAAACCTTCCTTGAATAATCATCAATGAAAGTTAGCATATATCTCCTACCACCATGAGAAGGTACTTGGGAAGGACCCCACAAGTCAGAATGTACATAATCCAACGTGCCTTTTGTTCGATGAACTGCATTGTTGAATTTTATTCGACATTGCTTCCCAAAAATGCAATGTTCACAGAAGTCTACCTTCCCGACTTGTTGACCACATAGCAATCCTTGCTTGGCCAACTCGGCTAGGCCTCTTTCACTAACATGACCCATTCTTAGATGCCACAATTTGGTGACATCATAATCACTTGTTGATGAGACAGCAGCAACACCCGTGATTGTGTTTCCTTGTAGCATGTAGAGACTATTCTCTTTCTTTCCTTTCATTACAACCATAGCGCCTTTAGATATTCTTATAGCTCCACCTTCACCTTTGTAGCTATAACCTTTTGAATCTAGTGTTCCCAAGGAAATCAGATTTTTCTTCAATTCTGGAACATGCCTTACATCTGTCAACGTCCTTACGATTCCATCGAACATCTTGATTCTAATTGAGCCGATGCCAATGACCTTGCAGGGAGCATTATTTCCCAGCATCTACTAGTAGTAATGTATCCCAACTGTAACATTATCAGTTGGCTAGGGATAGGCAAATGAGACATATAAAACCTCTTGAGAAATATGGTTATGCTGATCTGGTGTCTCACTTATGACTCTTCACTCTTACCATACCCATGTAACATTGGAACTCCTCGGTGGTTGGAGAATCCCCGGTCGCTGGTCCAACAAGTGGTATCAGAGCCGATGGTTCGGTTGGGATATGGTGGACTCAAGGGGGAGCGGACCGGAAAGTGTGTGGTACCCACACTTGAGGGGGAGATTGTTGGGTTTATTCAAGTGTGAAGTCCCACATTGGATATGTGGGGAGGAGTGAAAGAGTTTATACGATGGAAAGACCCATAGAACTAATGCCTTAAGGTTTTGGTTCAAGATGTGGTGTCTCACTTGTGACTCTTTACTTTTACCATACCTATGTAACAATGGAACTCCCCGGTAGTTGGAGGCTCCCCGGTCACAGTCTGGTCCAACACATATAATAGGGAGGACTAGTATTTTTTGAAATTAGACTGAGTCCATCCTATTGCTTCTTCATTTACTTTGGGGTTTCTATTAGTTTACCTTTAGTGTAGTTTTGTTCTGACGAAGAATGATTGGGAGGTCAAAAGTCGTGACTTTCTATGTTGTAAGGTGATGAAGGGTTATAGTGATGCGGTAAATAATGTTCTTTGAACGGAACAACATAAACATATATGAGTACAATGGAGGTGTTAGGGGTTACAACAATTGAACTTTGAGAGAAAAGGGTTTTAGATTAGATGTGCAAAAAACTTTCAGAATCAGGTGCGAGTTCACCAGATTTATACACCAGGCTCTCCGAATCTAGTGAATATGAGTCCAATCTACAAAATAGTTAATGCATCGGTTGGAGAGATCAATCGATTTTGAAAAGAGATTTTGCATTGAGTAAAAAACACATGATCTTAGATTCCTTTAAAATATTTATAAAAATATTACTGCCTCTTTATTTTAAATTGATTGTAATATATCAAATTTTAAACTCTTATATGTAGAACACGTCTTTCCCACTAATGTATGGAGTAACATCATAATAATAATTCCAAGTCCTACTAACTCTTCTTCAGTTTCAAGATAATAGCTATAAATAGTGGTAAGATCTACATGAAAGAGTATATATCACTTTGGAACTAAACACAATATTCCAATAGCCAAAGGTACTAAGACCATATCAATCCATACAAAACTATCTTTAATCTTTCTGGAATTCCATATGCAGGAATGCTATACCATAATTAATTAACACAGGGTTGTGCACTTAAATCAAATCATGACATATCACTTTGGCTTAGATTCACTCTTCACATATCATTGTGACATATCACCAAGAGGAATGCTATTTCCAATGCCCTGCCAATACCAAAATCAAAATTATCAAAGAAGTCAATAAATATAAGTTATTAATAACAATAACAATGAGGAGAATACATGCTTAAGTAGAAAGTATAGAAACTTGGAAAAAAGAACTAGCTAATCTGTAATAAGACTAATTCACTTCATATATAAAATTACAAATCTTAAATTAACTTTACAAAACATGGTTTCATACCATTGTTCAATCTAATAGAATTAAGTGTGTGGTAAACGCAAAATTCAAATTAAGGTGGAATTTTGAGCTTCAAACTACTAGTAAAAATTTTAAGTTAATACAAAATTTCAATTCTAAAGCATTGGAAAATGAAAATCTAATTCTTAAAATTCAACTTAACAGTGATAACTTTGAGCTTGAAACTACTAACAAACTTGACCTAGAATCCCTATTTTTAGTATATAGAAAACTGCGAAAAGAAAGGAACTGAATTATGATGGTGAAGTTAATAGATTCTAGGAAATACAAAATTATCCTTACAATTTGAGATGCTAACCTAGTTAATGCAATGAGTTATGGATGAATGCACAAATTGATAAAGAAAATTGGATTACGGTGCCATTGAAATTGCAAAAGTTTTAGAGTGTTCCTAAAACACTAATGTTGGTTTTGAAAACAAATTAGTGACATTCATGCGGAGTTGCATCTTGCAACAGATACAACATTAGCTTGGCGATGGTTTGTTTTAAGTTGGTTTTTCTCAATTATGCTTAATATAAGTGCTATAAAAGTGTATGAAATTTAGGTATGTTTGACACTTATCACTTAGCTTAGTGTATATTCTCTCTTATTGTTCTCTTGTTCTAATTGTGTGAGAAATACTTGAGTGAGAGTGAAATTGGGTGTACTTGGGTTTTGGGAAGTGAGTGAAACATTTGTAGTTCTCCTTTATCATAGTGGAATAATCCTTATTGCTCTTCAGCTATGGACGTAGGCAAATGGTCGAACCACATTAATCTCGATGTCATTTTATCTATTATATTTTCTCCATGGGTCTTTCACTTTAACAGCGCAAAGATCGTTTTCGTTGTACCAAAAATTGGCATCAAAGCCAATTGGTAGATGGCTCTTAGCCTAAGCGTCAAATTATGGAAAAGGAAGGTGAATGACATGTTGGATGTACAAGATTTGTCAAAGACACTATGCGGGAATAAACCAAATGAGTTGAAGGAGAAGAAAATAGGGTGGGATCGTGGTGGGAACCACAACTTTATTAGATCCAGAATCTTTGAAGTCAATCTATTGGATTGTGACCAATGTAGAGATATAGACCAATGTGGAGCATCGTGCTATGAGACATATGCTAACAATATCTCTATATATATTGGAGAGGATAATCTCATTTAAGATGAGAAGTGATGTATCCTTATGGTGTGTCCGCTATGTCATGGTCAAGGATATTAATTTTAATAGATTCACAAAAGTAACAATGCTAGTAGACTTTGATGTGGGTGTAACATGAATATTGGCTTGGATGTAAGGTGTAACACAAATATTGATAGAGATGCAGGATGTGACACAAAATTGGCTTGGATGTGAGGGTGGGGCTCATGCATTGGTTGGTATTGATCCAAGGTATGAATTATAAGTATACTCTTTCATATGTAGTATGATAGTTTTTTGAACTATGATTGACAGATTAAACAATCTTGATAGTGGTTGAGGCTTTCCAAGGAAGCTCCATTGTTTTGTTGGGCTGATTATTGAAGAAGACAATTGTTAGTGAACTTTGATATAGAGGTTCCATAATATCAAAAGACTTCCTAGCAATAGAGAGCTAGGGGACATGTTACATTGGATGGCGATATAAGAAGGTGCACTACAAGTTTGAAGAGCTAGTCTCTTGGTAACATCATCAAGGATACTCAAAACGGCTTATGCTGAAAGGATCATGCTCTTATGTGAAAAACACTTAAAGAGAGTTAGACATTGAGCAAGACAGAATAAGATATTCGCTAAAGTGGAGATTGTTTTGTAGATTTTTCAAAGAGTGAGATATTTCAATGAAGGTGAGATTGTTGGGATTTGCTTGAAATATAATATTATAAGAAATTCCACATTCCCGCCTAAGATTAGAGTGGATGAGAGAAACCAATGTTATATATTAGACTCAAGTCCCTTATTATAGTGTGCATCCATTAGAAACACCTGATGAACGTTGGGCCCATGAGTATGTTAAAACTTGTAATCTTTATTCTCTAATAATATCTTGGTAGTTCTTAATGCTCTTAAGGATGTATGAACAATTAGATGAATCTCGTTAACATATTCACTTGTATTCTTCTCTTCTATTTATTTATTGCTCTTTTATTTGATTATTTACGGCCAACATTGTACAACAATAACTTTTGTTACACCAACAATAATTAATACAATGGAATTGTTCTATTTCACCTCTTAGAGAGGTCTTAGAGAGAGAAACTTAAGAAATTACATTAATTTCTAACTCATAGTATGATTTAACATAACATACATCATGTCTCAAATGTCACACTAAATCCTTTGAAGAATATTAATTACATTACAATTACATCCCCTCAAATTAAGAAAGATAAGTGTAATAATAATATAGCATAATTGAAAAAATGGTGGATATAGTGGTTTAAAACAAGAGAGAAATGCTAAATATAATTCAAATTAAACTAAGAGAATATTTGTCCACTCTCAACATTCACCAGTAATTGATTCCCAATAATTCAAAAGTAGACCAAGGACTCATTCAAAAGGTCACATTTCCCACGTACTCATTTATAAGCACATTCTTTCCCTTACAAAATAAATAAATAAATATATATATATATACACATATATATAGACCTAAATCCTCCCTTCACCATGCCCAATAGCCATTTCTTCTACCTAGCTCTTCAGTCTCCACCCATCTTTCAAAAGACTCTTTGCTTTTAGACAGAAGCAAAATGCTAGGGAAAAAGATGGTATCATTTAAGAAACTAGCCAAAAAAGTGAAATCTTCTAGTGGAACTGACCCTAACTCTCACTACCAAGAATGTTTGCTGAAAAGATATGAGGGAGAATCTTCCAACACAACTACCCCAACTGGGTTTTTTGCACTTTATGTAGGAGAAGAGCACCAGAGATATGTGGTTCCAACCAGCTACCTTTCTCACCCTTTATTCAAGATGCTGCTTCAGAAGGCTTATGATGAATTTGGATTTACACAGAGCAGTGGCCTTGTAGTACCATGCAGTGTTTCCACATTTCAGGAGGTGATAAATGCTATCGAATGCAACAAAGCCAACTTTGACTTGTGCAAAATTTTTGAAGAGTTTGTTTAAAATATGCATAGAACATATAACCTCTTTCTTTCTTTTGATTCCTTTATTGAGTTGTTATGCATCTAAACTATGACCTCTTTTGTGGTGTTAGATTGGACGGATTGTTCCATACAGAAATAGAAAATATAGACATAAGCATAGCAATGAGAATATATATATCTCTAAGATGCAGCTGAGCTAGCTTTTACTTCAATTAGAATTGATCTGACTTGTAAATCTGTTTTGGGTACGAAAGTGGTGAGTAAACTTTCAATATTGGTTAATCTTTAGCTCAAAATTAAAAAAACAAAATTGAGAGCACCAAAAGAATAGTTGAGCTCGAATATATAAATGATGCAAGTTCAGCGAAGAAAATCAACTAGATTAGCTTGAACTATAGAAATAGCTTGAAATATTTGTAGAAACAAGGTTGTAGTTTTTCTTTTACGACCTGTTTGCGAGTTGAGTTTTGGAAATTAAATAATGTAATGGATAGGCTTTAAAGCTATGAAGTACACTTATAAGATGATTATGAAGTCTTCTATTTCTTTTTTTCCCTCTAAAATTTAACTCAAAAACAAAACTTTAAGAACAAGGTTGTAGTTAATTTGGATATTAACCAGGGAGGTATTAGCGGAAGCAGCTAGTAAGCTGAAAATATTGGTTTGGAGGCTATTATTGGGCTTGCAGAATATTCTGAAAATCAGGCATTGGCTTGTATTTGTGTGAAAAAGGGAAAATAATAAGGAAAATCGCGTTAAAATCTTTGTTATCTACATAAACATGTTGCCAAGATGCATGGTATTACAAGTTACAAGCTATTTCGGAAGATAGAAATGAAAGTGATAGAAGAGAATCCAAAGTTTTTTTGGGTTGACCAAATCATAGAGCCTGAAAACCCACATCCTTAAATTTAGTAAAGTGGGAAACACGTCAAATAACAAGATTTCAATCAATTAGCCGAGTTAGCTAGTTGTAGTACATAACTTAGATAATTAAGATAATTAAGTAGTTACATAAATTATTGTTGTTAATTAGTCATGGTGATCTTACATTAGGTCAAAAGTGGGTTACTAGGTTAGAAGGTGGCTGACAATGTTATTGTATGTTCATTGAGATATTAAGGCTATAAATAAGGAGACTACCTTTGTTGTCCTCGGTTGAGATAAAATGTATTTAAATCAAATAATAATAATTAAATATTTTCTTCTCAATAATAATAACAAATAACATAGAGTGAGAGACTTTTATAAGATTATTCTCACAAATATTAGTTAGAGAAATATATATATATATATATATATATATATATATATTAATACTATAATTGATTATATATATATTTATAATATCATTACATTATTTGTTGGGAACAACATATTGCACAACATTTATTATACATATTTTATTATTATTGACTTTTTAAATATATGTAATACAAATGAATAGCGAGTGATATATTTATTATGTATGTATCTTTATAGTGTATATATATTACACTATATTAGTTATAAGTCACATTTAAGACATCCAAAATTTTGAAACGAGACATCCAATTAATCAAAACATAGTTTACTTTAATTTGTCGCTTTATTTTTTTCATGAAAAACTTAGGATATTATTCCAGAACTTTCTCACATTAGGTGCATTACGGAATAGAACTATAGAAGAATAGCCTAGAACTAGATAATAAAAGACAAAATCATATTATCAAAGCAAAGGAAATAGGTTAATCCCAAAATCAGAACAATCACTTATTTTTGCCTTATACTTTCAGCTAACGTGCCCTCCATTTACAACTGTCATCCAATTCCGCAAAAGAAATGTAAGTGATTAGTGGCAACAATTGTGCACGTTCAAGTAGTCAACTAGGTGTCTGAATGGATAAAAACAATAGTGTAAATGAACAGCCTAGTGGCAACCATTTTGGATATTTGTTTTGTCTGGACTTGACCAACAATGATTAAAAATCAATTTTAGACTAATCATTTTTTGGGATCAATTGGGAAATAAAAAATTCATAAACTAAAATAGATATTCATTCTATATGGAGGGTTATTAATATTGAACTTCATACTAGTGATATAATGGTTCAACCAATGTTTCATTAATTAAATTGCATACAGGCGAAATTAGATATACATATATATTAGTTGAAAAATAAATAGAAACCCAATATTTTTTATTTTCATTAAAAAATTAATTTTAAATAGAAACCGGCTGATATGATTGGTACGGTTCAATTGAAAACTAGTCGGTATGACTAATTTTGACCGATTTTGAATGGGTTGGATTGGTATGATTTTATGGTCGGTATAATTATTGTACCGTATTAGTATTGGGATTGATTCACCAATTTACCGGTTGAATCGGCCGGTAAGAAACTGTTTTTGTAACACTGATAATATGTATATCAGAGGGGTAAAAAATGTTAATTACTCAACACAAACTTTTGAAATTGATTTTTCAGCCAGTATTCAAAAAAAAATGTTAGTACTTATAGGATAAGAAGACACATTTTGCTCTTATCAAGTTTACTCTCTCACTGTTCAGCAATGGACAAGTGGCAAAGAACTCATTACTTAGTAAACTGCTTATTCACACATGATAAAAAATTGACTAATAAAGGCAAAGATTTAGGCTGTGTTTGGTGTGGAGAAAGTAAAGTTGAGAAAAGAATGATAGACAAGGAAAGAAAGTAAGGAGGAAATAATACAATAATAATTAAGTCTTTATTTTATAAGTTGGGATCAGATATATGGATTGAATAATATCATAATGTTCTTTCATAAATGATATTTATTGACAAAACATTGATCATTAAGTCTTTCTTAATCATTTCCTCTCTGAGTTTTTTTTGGTATCTCTATTCCTCTAGGAATTGGACTAGCTTTCATTTGATTTGCTCTCCTTATTACGACTTCTACTGGTCTCCTCCACACATGTCTAAATCACCTAAGACTTGATTCTATCATCTTTTCTACAATAGGAGTTACTCCAGCATTCTCCCAAATACATTTATTTCTAATCTTATCTTGTCTACTGTATTCATTCATTCAACACAACATTCTCATCTCTACTACATGAAGAATATTCTATTGTTGACATTTTATCACCCAACATTCAGTCTCGTATAATGTTGCAAGTCTTATAGTCGTGCGGTAAAGTTTCTCTTAAGTTTGAGTGGTACATTTTTTATCACAAATGACACCTAAAATACTTTGTCATTTTACCCAACCCACTTGAATCCTATGGTTCACATCTCTGTCAATTTTTTTGGGTACAATCAAAATATAACCACACCTAGAGGTGAGTGA
The DNA here is from genome assembly GCF_001865875.1 of Lupinus angustifolius. Lineage (NCBI taxonomy): Eukaryota > Viridiplantae > Streptophyta > Magnoliopsida > Fabales > Fabaceae > Lupinus > Lupinus angustifolius. The sequence goes on from NC_032013.1 coordinate 4,338,122, forward strand.
ATAGGTGTCGCATTACAAAGTTACCACTTTTTTCCGGTAAATTTTACTTTCTGAAAAATACCTAGTATAATCGATTATTAAGGTTTTTAATCGATTAATGACACTAATGTCTTAATCGATTAATGACAATCTTAATCAATTATCCTAGCAGATCTTGATATTCTTGAAAACAATTATTTCACAGCCGGTATCTTGGAAATTAAATCATTACGAAAACAGACCGGATTCACAGAATGCCCCATACAGTTATCAATTAATGGACAAGTAATGAATCAATAAAAATAATCAAGAAACACTTTAAAGAATGTAAATACGTAAAAATAATGATATAAGAGTAGAGAAGAATAAGTTGAAGAATTTTATCCTAGTTCGTTTGCGGGTCCACTTGCAAACTACATCCAATCCTCTCGTCTAGCTTGGAAGATTTTCCTTTACTACAAACTTTAATGTCAATTAAATACAAGCTTCCAATTTGACACTTCTACAAGCGCTCTTTTCTTGAACTACAAGCCAAGCAATGCGGTTTGACCTTATCTCGCTTCTTTCCAATACCACACCTACTCATGATTTGTCATAGCTGATTCTTGTTTCTTTTCAAGACCCTTGTATAAGCGGTGAAGAACACTAATCAACCTAACTGTAGCTAGGTGATTTTTCTATCAAATGGCTAACAAGAATGTTGAGTTATGATGCACTCACTAAGTGCAATTTAATCACTCTACGATCAGCTACAAAAGCCTCACACAAGAATTGTTGGATATGATCATAGTATAAACACTAGAGGGAAGGTGAATATGTATCACGCTACAAAGTTACCACTTTTACTAGTTAATTTTACTTTCTGAAAAATACCGAGTATAATTGATTATCAAGGTTTTTAATCGATAAAAGACAATAATATCTTAATTGATTAATGGCCATCTTAATCAATTATCCTCGTAGTTCTTGGTATTCTTGAAAACAATTATTTCGCAACTGATATCCCAGAAATTAATTCTTTATAGAAACAAATCTGTGACACAAAATGCTCCACATAATTATCAATTAATGTGCAAGTGATGAATTGATAAAAACTAATCTAGAAACAATTTACATAATGTAAAGATGTAAAATAAATGAGATAAGGGAAGAGAAGAAGAAGTTGGAGTATTTTATCCTGGTTCGTTTGTCGGTCCATTAACAAACTATATTCAGTCCTCTCATCTGGTTTTAGAGATTTTCTTCACTACAAACTTTAATTGTCAAATACAAGCAAGCTTCCAATTTGACACTTCTACAAGCGCTCCTTTCTTGAACTCTAAGCCAAATAATACGGTTTGACATTCTCTCGCCTCTTTTGGATATCCCTCCTACTCACGATTCTGCCCTAGCCGATTTTTGCTTCTTTTCAAGACCCTTGTATAAGCGGTAAAGAACACTAATCAATCCTAACTACAACAAGGGTGATTCTTCTCTCAAATGGCTAACAAGAATGTTTATTTGTGATGTACCCACTAAGTACAATTTAATCACTCTAATAATCAGCTACAAAAACCTCACACAAGAACCTCATAAAGATGCACAAAAATTAGTGAAAGACTATAAGGTTTTTGTGTATGAAAATGTAAACACTCTTTTGAAAAATTTGTGAATCATTTTCACTCTTCTCTTTGAAAATCACTCAAGGACTTAACACTTTTCACTTGAAAATTAATGCAGAGAATTTTGAATGCCTAATTCTTAATCATGGGTTAAAATGCAGCCTTATATTAATCGATTACCGAAATGTATAATTGATTATCGAAGTTTAGAAACCTTAATCAACTGTCACTAGAATATTATTTAATCGATTAACTTCTTGCATATTCGAGTAACAGTGTGAAAAGTGATTTTCTAATGCAAGGTAAAACCTTTATTTAATCGATTTAACTTCTACCTATCATGAATGGATGAAGGACTCTCTTATGTTAAGTTGTAATTAATTTTAGCTTTGTGAGATTCTCATCCTTGGTTTACCTAACCTAGACTCAGACTAAGCAATCATCTTAGAACTTTAAAAAGATATAAAATAATTTCCTAATACTAGATGACCTTGACTCTTCGACTTGTTGTTTGTTGAGTTGAATAAATCTTCAAACTTTCCTCAAGTATTTTTCTTGATCAAAACTACGTAGAAGATCAGACTTGCAAAATTTGACTCCTCTTGCAATATCAATCTCACCATTTTTAATGATGACAAACGCCATATGTTTTGAATCTTGATTTACTTGATCAACAACTTCCTTTGCAAGGTTGCGAATTTTGTATGCTGATCCCCCTCACTATGTTATCCCCCATCTTTATGAATGATGGTAGTATAGGAAGCTTTTTCTCTTCCTTTTTGTAGATACAGAATTATAACAACCTGCAACACTTCAAACAACAACTTTCTCCCCCTTTTGGCATTAAGAAATGAAAAATAGAACTGTTTTTACTAATGTTAATTGATTAAGGGAGTATATAATCGATTAAACTCAATCAATAAAATTTAACAAATGCACAGAACCTGAAGTTATTCAATTAATTGCTGCATTTAATTGATTAAAAGACATAAAATTTATAGTTTTTCCATTAACATAATGAACATACATTCAAAACAATTATTTGTACATATAGTCTCACAAGCAATTTAAGCACCATGCACGCATGATATGTCAAGAAATCAACATACATTGTAAATAAAGTTAGACATGTTAATAACAAGTTACAAAATGAAGTACGAGAAAGTGAGATGTCCAAAATATTACATATTGGAAATATAAAATGAGTCAAGCAAAAAGAATACCAAATATAAAAGAAAAATACTCACACTCATCACCCTAAATGCTAATCTAGCTTAGATACTCCTAAGCTAAACTATTGTTGAGGTGGTGGTGGTAAATCACGTGCTTCGACCAAAAAGAGAAATTCAGACCAATCAATGTCTTGGCTTATAGAGTCATCCGAGTCATCTTCTTCAATAAGTTCAAAATCGACTATAGAGTTGTAATTATACTCATACATCTATCCTGCATTGAATTTATAAATTCACAACTTATAAATCAGATTTTCACGTACCAAGTGCATGTGGCAATTCATACTTATAACCTCCTCAGTAGAGGTAACAATGCCCAAATGATTGAATATTAGGGAAACAAAGATCCCATATGGCAGTAGACTTGAAGAAGAAGATGCAATCCCGAGCACAACCTTCAAGATCTCGGTAGGCTAGTTTACTATTATTCCTTCCTTAATGGCAACCATCTACTTCAAGTAATGAAGAAGACAAATTTCTATGGTGAGAGACCCATCTTTGAGTAGCTCACCTTGCACATAGTATTGAGGACCCCTTTAAGCAAGATTTTTACATCATAATAGCATCAAAAGTTTCCCATGCGATATCATCACAACTACCTAAGGGCGATCCAGTACTAGACAATCCTCCTACTTTCATAAACAGATTTTCATCCAAAGTAATTATTTTCCCCTTAATCATAGTCATATGGAATCCTTCCCTAACCTAGAAATTGCTATAAAATTCTCTAACCAAAGATGGGTAAATGTTATCATTTAATTCCAGAAATTGTTTAGCTCCTTGTGATTCCATTTGATGACGGATCTCAAGGCCCTACTCAGCCAACCACATCATGTCGGCATATCTGATATATGTTAGCTTTCGTCCATGTTATATTGCCAAATGTGAGGCTTGAAGAGTTTGGGAATAGAATGGATCCCTCTTAGCAGATGAAGATCCACCAGTTTAGTTATTCGATGTATTTTCATGGTGGTCTTCATTCTAACTTGCCTTTGTTCACTCATAATTCAGGTATAATGAAGATTTAATCGATTAAGGTGGATTAAATCAAGTTCGGTTTTAGGTTTCTAAATTGGGGATTTGTTTTTTTAGAGAAATTTGTCATTGGGGTTGGAAGATTTTGAGAAAAAGGATTATGGGAATGCATGAATTTGACAAAGAAATATTTATTTTCACATGATTTGGATGGGAAGACAAAGGGGGCACAAATTGAGAATTTGGGTCCTTATGTTTGGAACCTAAGACATAATTGAAATCACTTATGTTTTTTGTCATTAATCGATTATTTTGTCTTGTTAATCAATTATTGTTATTCAAAGATTGTATCTCATAGCTACTGTAAGTTATTTAATCAATTAATATTGAGAGATAATCGATTATAATTCACATAACATGGCCAGATAATCGATTAGAGCATAGCATAATCGATTAATCAAATCACCAGTATAGATTTTGATTCAATCTTGGTGATGCTAACGCATGTAGGCTTGACACACACTTCCTAAATATTTAAGAGCAACACATTTCAACTACACACAAATCATAAAGGCAATTAAGCATTGAACCACGCATTCAACGTATATTAGCATATAATTACATAGGGAAAACATAGAAAGAAGAAAATAAAAACTTAAGAGCAAGTTAGGTTGGATATGATTCATCAAGGATTCCAAGTTCTCTCCGAAGAACAAAGAATGTGTTCCGTGGAAGGTGTTTGGTGAATATATGAGCTAGTTGTTTTGAAGTTTCTACAAATTCAATCACACAGTCATCTTTTGGCACATGATCCCTAAGAAAATGATGTTGAATTTCTATATGCTTAGTACACGAATGCAACATGGGGTTATTTGATAGGTTTATGGCACTCGTATTAACGCACTTGATCGGAATGTGATCAAGATACAATTGTTGCTTCATCTAGAGGATTTGAGCACAACACACGATAGCAGCTATATATTCCACTTTGGCGGTTGATAAAGCAACACATACTTGCTTCTTTCTATGCCATGAAACAAGGGAGCTACCTAACAGGTGGAAAGTTCCACTAGTACTCTTACAATCCAACTTACAACCACCAAAGTCGAAATTAGAATACTCTATCAGAGATAGTAAGGTATCCCTAGGATACCATAGACCCATATTTATGTTCCTTTTAGATACTTCAGGATTCGTTTTATGACCGTAAATTGTGATTCCTTAGGATTTGATTAATATCTAGTACAAAGATATACACAAAACATAATATTAGGACGACTAGATGTAAGGTAGAGTAAAGAGTCGATTATACCTCGATACTTTGTTACCTCAATCAATTTCCCTTTTTCGTCTTTATCCATGTAGCGTGATGAAGCCATAGGAGTAGAGGCATCTTTGGCTTTGTCCATATCAAATTTCTTCAATAGTTCCTTGCAATAATCACACTGATGCACAAAGATTCCGCTATTTAGTTGTTTAATCTATAGTCCTGGGAAGAACTTTTACTCACTCATCATCGACATTTCGAACTCACCCTTAATCAAATTGGAAAAATCCTTGCAAAGAATATTATTAGTAGCACCAAATATAATATCATCAACATAAATTTGTACCAACAATATATCATTACTAGATTCCGATATAAAAAGTGGGTATTCACTTTACCCCTGTCAATCCTTTTTCTAAAAGAAAAGAAATCAAATGCTCATACCAAGCCCTCAGAGCTTGTTTTAATCCATATAGAGCCTTTTTTAGTTTAAACACATGGTTAGGAAATTTTAAATTTTCAAACTTAGGGGTTGGCTAACATACACTTCTTCTTGAATGAAACTATTCAAGAAGGCACTCTTTGCATCCATTTGAAAGAGTTTGAAGTTCATAATAGAGGCATAGGCCAATAGCATCCTAATGCCTTCCAGCCTCACAACAGGGTGTAGGTTTCATCATAACCAATACCTTCCTCTTGATTAAACTTGAGTCAGTGGTCGTGCTTTGTTTCGAATAATCAAATATGGATTCATCGAGTTTGTTGTGAAAGACCCACTTGGTGCCAATGATCGAGTGATCCTTTGGCTTAGGGACCAAGTCCCATACATTATTTCACTCAAACTGGTTTAGCTCTTCTTGCATAGCTATACCCCATTGTTCATCTTCGAGGGCCTCATTGACGTTTTCCGGCTCAATTTGAGAAATAAACACTACAAAATTGAAAAAATTACGAAGAGAGTTTCGGGTTACCACTCCCTTAGGGAGGTTGTATTTGATGATGTTTCAAGTACATTAGAGGATGCATAGACAAATGAATTTGAAATAGAAAAGGAAGCACAAATCGAGCATAATGAGACTCAGGAAGGTGATGATATGCCAAAAGCTTGGAAAACAAAAAAGGATCATCTAATTAGACAAGGTTATAGGTGACATTACTAAGGGGAGGCCAGGGAAAGACGGATTGATTCGAGAGGCGATGCCTACTCTACTCGTTACCACTAAACGACGAAGCCAAGAGCGGAAGGAGGGACAATTCTTCTATATTCATTGTATGCTTATTATAGACTCGGTAGGCTTTACTATGTAATGAATAACCTAAGAATATTCCTTCATCTACTATTAAGTCAAATTTTCCCAAATTATCTTTCCCGTTTTCAATATAAAATATTTACACCCAAAAGCATGAAGATGAGATATGCCCGGTTAGGGTTAGAGAGTGTGGCCTAACCAATATTCGGTTAATCACATAACATGCAATGTGAACTGCGTCAACCCAAAAATATTTCGGAACTTTGCTTTCATTAAGCATAGTCCTTGTTAACTCCTCCAAGACTCGATTCTTTCTCTCAATAATTCCATTTTGTTGAGGTGTGCGAGGAGCCGAGAATTGGTGTAGAATACTGTTTTTATCGCAAAACTTTTCGAATTGGTGGTTCTCAAACTCACCACCATGATCGCTACGGATCAACACCATTTTATGATTGAACTGGTTTTGTATTTGTTTAGAATGGTTTTTGAAATAATTAAATGCATCACTTTTTAATGCAAGAAATAGTGTCCAAGTGAATCTAGAAAAACATCAACACTAACTAGTGCATAATAGCTACCTCCAAAACTCATGACCTGTTATGGTCCAAACAAGTCCATATGAAAAAGCTCCAATGGCTTTGTTGTGGATATCACAAATTTTGAAGAAAATAAATTTTTAATTTGCTCACACCTTTGAAAAGTGACAAATATCATTAGTTTTGAAATTCAGTTTAGGTCGCCCTACCACAAGTTCTTTTGCTGACACTTTTTCTAAATGTTTTAAATGTATATGAGCGACTCTCCTATGCCAAATCCAGATGTCATTCTCTATTTTGAGATAAAACAGTTTGAAAACAGAGATGTGATATCATCCAGATTGGTCACATAAACATTGTTTATCACATGACCTATAAACTTAACTTTAGTATCTATGCGATCACGAATAACACAACAATCAGTGTCAAAAGATACCTTATTACCTCTATAACAATGTTGGCTGATACTCAACACGTTGTGCTCAAGTCCCTCGACATAGAGAACATTGTCAATGATAACATGAGAGGTAATTCAATATTTTCCAACTCCAACTATCTTCTCATAATTGTTGTCTCCATAAGTCACATATGCTTTTTATTTTAACGGTATATCGCGAAACTATGATCTATCTTCCATCATATGCCTTGAACATCCACTGCCTAAGTACCAATGTTAACCAAGTGGTCGAAGGTATACCTACAAAACAAATTTACTTATTTTTCTTAGGTACCCAATTTATGTTGGGTCCCTTAAGGTGAGTAACCATGGGAACAAATCCCTTCTCAAATCACACATATTTCCCACTAGGTATTCCATACTAACAAATATAACATCAAGCATAAGTATGATCATGAATATCGCAATAAAAGCATGCTGGCACTTTACGATTGTTCATATATTTATTTTAAGCTACATGTTTTCTAAGTGGTTTCTTCCTTTTTGCATGAATTAATCCAATTTCATCATGATTAACAATGTTTCTTGTGTTTGCAAGTAAATTGTCAAGATTTTGACGACTATATGTGAACTTTGTGAGTTTTTATTTTAAAATAGAATTTTCATATTCTAACTTTACGCAAATTTCACAAATAGAAGTCTCACATAATTCAGAAGAACAGTTACATGAGCCACATGCATATATAAGATCTAGGGTTTCATTTTCAAGTTAAATTTCAGCAATCAAAGTCTGCATTTCAATTATTTTCTTTTCATACAACAATAATACCCTTTTACGATCTACACTTATCCTAGCAAGTTTCTTAAGTTCCTCATTCAATTCGACAAAAGCAGCATATAGTTCATCATAATCAGGCATGTTTTCAAAACTATCCGAACATGAACTAGAATGAAGGGATTGTACCTCACTAGATTTGACTTGATCTGTAATGTTTGTGGAATCTGGTGTGTGAGCCATAAGACATAGTTTTGTTGTCTCCTCTTTATCTCATGTGCTTGAAGTCGATTCTTCCTCGGGAACATCCCATACAATGTATGTTGTCTTTGACTTGAAATCCCTTGAGCTGTTCTTCTCACCCTCTACCTTTTTCAGATAGGTTGGGCATTGGAACTTCATGTGCCCAACTTTTCCACATTCAAAGCAAGTAGAACGTTCTTTGGGAGCCTTGCTTCTATAGGCTGGGTCTTTTCCTTCCTTTCGTTGAAACCTCTTTATCCCTCCTTTTATTTTCAAGAGCTTATTGAATTTTCTAACTAAGAGGGTCAAGGTCTCATAATCTATATCGGAGTCAGAGCCTTCGTCGCATTTCTCCTCTTGAGTTTGTGAAAATGAAGCTTTAAGAGAAATTACTTTCTTGTGCTTGTTAGATTCCTCGTACAAAGTCAAACACCCTAGCTCCATCTCGTGTTCTTGGAGGTTTCCGAACAGGGCTGCTAAAGGCATCGAATCGAGATCCTTGGACTCCATGTTAGCGGTCACCTTTGGCTGCTAATTCTTGTCAAGACATCTCAATAATTTATTAGTTAGTTCACCTTTAACAAATGATTTATCCAATGCAACTAAATGATTTATGATATGAGTAAAGCACTTTTGCATATCGCTAATAAATTCATTTGGAAACATGCTAAAGAACTCATATTCATGCGTCAAAACAATTAGCCACGCACATTTCACTTCGCTTGTTCCTTCATGGGTAACTTGTAAAGTGTCCCACATGTTCTTGGCACTATAACATTGAGAAACCCTAAAGGCTTTTCGGTTTTTCTTTGGTTTTAAATTATGTTGTATCTTTCATTTCTCATTATCACTCCATAGGCTCTTTAGTTTTTCTTTGGTCTCTTCTTCCACTAAATGGAATGGAATGTAGGGTCCATTGACCACGGCCTCCCAAATATTTGTATCAATGACCTCAATAAATATTCTCATTGAACCTTCTAGTAGGCGTACTCATCACCTCTAAAAACTGGAGAACAGTTATTGGATGCACCATCACTGTCGAAAGATTTGGTAGAACCCATCGTGATATCTCTTGAACCAACGAAATAAGCGGCCAAGCTAGCACTTTTTTCCTAGCTATGATACCACTTTTTGGGTATAATTAGAGTATAAACACATCTAGAGGGGGTGAATAGGTGTCACGCTACAAAGTTACCACTTTGACCAGTTAATTTTACTTTATGAAAAATACTGAGTATAATCGATTATCAAGGTTTTTAATCAATTAAAGACAATAATGTTTTAATTGATTAACGAAAATCTTAATCGATTATCCTAGCAGTTCTTCATATTCTTGAGAATAGTTATTTCATAGTCGATATCCCGAAAATTAGTTCTTTATAGAAATAGATCAGTTTCGCAAAATGGCCCGTGGAGTTATCAATTAATGAGCAAGTGATGAATTAATAAAAACAATCTAGAAACAGTTTAAAGAATGTAAAGATGTAAAATAAACGGGATAAGGGAAGAGAATAAGAAGCCGGAGAATTTTATCCTGGTTCGTTCACGGGTCTACTTGCAAACTACATCAAGTCCTCCCATCTAGTTTGGGAGATTTGTTTTCACTATAAACTTTATTTGTCAATTAAAAACAAGCTTCTAATTTGACACTTCTACAAGCACTCCTTTCTTGAACTCTAAGCCAAGCATTATGGTTTGACCTTCTCTCACCTCTTTCGGATACTCCTCCTACTCACAATAATGTTCTAGCCGATTCTTGCTTCTTTTGAAGACCCTTGTATAAGCAGTGAATAACATTAATCAATCCTAATCACAAATAGGGTGATTCTTCTCTAAAATGGCTAACAAGAATGTACGTACAATTTAATCACTCTATTGACCGACTACAAGAATCTCACAAAGATGATTTATGAAATAAGTAAAGGACTCAACACATATTGCTAATAGATTCATGCGTCAAAGCATTTTTGCATATCGCTAATAGATTCATTTGCAAACATTCTAAACAACCCATATTCATACGTCAAAACAATTAGCCACCCATGTTTCACTTCGCTTGTGCCTTCATAGGTATGAATACCCAATTTTTTCCGGCCCAAAATACATTTTTTTCAAAAAAATAACAATAAGATAAACATTTTGGGTTTATATAAAAAATAACATTTTTATGTGTTCCAAAATAAAAATGATTCAAATTTGAATTTATGACTTTTATTAAATTTGAATTTTAAACATCATAATAGCATAAATCAAATTTTTGAATTTTAATTAAAAGCAAAAATCAAAATCTCCTTAACTTTCTCTTTGAAGTTAATAGGGGATTTGATTTGATTTTCAAACATGTGTCAAAATTCAACTTTAAATAGGCATATGAGACATGAAATC
>NC_032013.1:4348861-4349149 GCF_001865875.1 Lupinus angustifolius
TGGCGACTCCACTGGGGACTTTTTTTTAAGAGAGTCAGGCCCATAAAAATTAAATGCATGGATTTTTATTTTTATTTTAATTTTATTGTTATCATTTACAACATATTATAATATTAGCATAAGTATATGCTCTATACCCGAGCATTAGATTAGAAGGGACATCCGCCTTGTCGGTGAGGACTTTGGGCTTCGCTTATATTGGCATGATGAACCACCCAGATTGTTACCAAATATCATGGGCCTTACCGGTGTGGACTACAAGCCCCACTTGTAATCCCTAGGGTATTT
>NC_032013.1:4349249-4384282 GCF_001865875.1 Lupinus angustifolius
GAACATTCATTCATTTGTGCATTAATTCAAGAATAAAATTTGTGTTAATTGCCTTATGCATTTATTCATTGCATTCAAAAGTAAAAAAAAATCTTTGTTAATTGACTCATGCACTTATTCATCACATTTAAAAATAAAAAATCTTGATTAATTGACTCATGCATTAATTCATTACATTCAAATATAAAATCTTCATTGACTGACTTATACATTCGTTCATTGCATTCAAAAATAAAAAATATTCATTAATTGACTTATGCAATCATTCATTGCATTCAAAAATAAAAAATCTCATTGATTGACTTATGCATTCATTCATGCATTCAAAAAGAGAAATTATTTCATTAATTTAATTATGCATTCATTCATACACTTTAGAAAATAAATATATCATTCACACACACTCACCTATTCATTTAATCATATATTAGTAAAAAATATTATTCAAAAATTATACTTCATGCATTACTGTAACATTTCATATCTTATCATATCATTGTATTCATCATCACAAACCTTCTCATATAACAGTAAGCATTTCATACATGCATTCAAAGTGAGTCACATCATAAATTGCATTTTTTAGTGGTCTCATGCATCTGATAAAAAATAAAATTACATGCATTCATATATCTTATACATTATAAAAATATTTGCATCATCACACTATTCATACATCTCAACATATGCATAGTCATACATGTTCCTTACATTTCATGCATCATTTCGAGTTATATGTTGCATATCAATCCATGTAACATGATAAACAATGTTCACATCATGCACATTCTGCATCAATAAAAATTATTTCTCTACATGCATTTTATGACCATATTGATAAGTGCACTCATCAATTGAAGAGTTGGTTTTAAGAATACTAGTGTTGGACTCGGCTGAATGTGATCAGAGTCGAACATTGCGAAATTCAAGAAGATAGAGAGATGATACAATTTATCCTACCCCGACAAAAATTGGAGGCCCATTAAATTTTCATCTTAGGACCCAGTTGATGCCAAGCCCATAGACACTTACATGTATTTCCTCTTTCACGAAAAATAATTTACTCTCAAATGCATATTTTTTAACAAGTATATACTAATGCATTGATCATGCAAATTTCACCATCTCATACCTCACCCTACCAACCATATTAGTCTAATCACATAACCCGGAAAAAAACACCACAAAATAAACCCAAATAAAATTAATCCATGCATTAATATGAGATATTTGATTCAAAAATAAAATAGAGAATGATGCAAATATAAAATACAAAATGATGAACCTTTTTAGGTAGATATGTTCGATGACACAATGCATTTTTTGTTAACTCCCGAACACTAAAAAGATATCCCTAGTCACCTCATTTGAGCCCAGACATCATGAAAGAAGATATTTTTTTAATAACCTCAATATTTTAATAACCTAGGGAGGGTAGTTTTTCAATTGTTTTCTTTGACATTCAATTATTAAAATAAAAATATTCTTTCACGCCAATCATATAACAGAAGGTTAAGAGAATAGAAAAAAAGGTTCCTTGCTTAAAGGGCCAAAAAAAAGGAAAAAAAAGAAAGAAAAAGAAAAAGCCCGCTGAGAATCCTCAATTAATATCTCAGGCAAAAGTTAGGGCAAAATAAAGTGCAATAACCACAAAATGAACCCTTCACGAAAAAATTATCGCATAAATCTTAGGCCATTTTTATCCATAAAATTCTCGTAATAGTTGAATGTNNTGTCATGCTAGAAAACTATTGAAAAAATAGGAAAAAGAAGAAAGGTGGAAGGTGGGTTTGGGAAACACATGTTTTGAGCCTTATATCCTTTTCTTGAAACTCCTTAGCCTAGCCACGATACAAGCTTACAAAGACCTTGTCGATGACTTATTCACCTAAAATGCGCATCATGAAAAAACACTGACTCCACTAAGCTCAGGAATTTTTATTAAAATATCTCATCTTTAATGCATAAGTTAAAATTTGTTTTCTTACTATTATCATAGCCACAACCACATCTACTATTAGCCAAACACAAATCACCACTACCACATCTATACAAGCCAAAACAAAAAACCATCATTATCTCATCACCACTCATAACTTAAACATTTCCCAAGTTTCCATTGATCATTGCTTTAATATTTCTTTTTAAAGAGTTAATCATGATATAAAGAGCACTAAAAGCAAAGAAAAATTGGAGACCTCTCAAACTGGGGCAAATATTGAGGTGATTCACGATCCAAAGCCTCCTAGTCCAAGTATACCACATCAATTTCAATAGAAGGATGACTCTTATTATTTGACACTAGGACAATTTTTTTGGGATTGATATCACTTTCTAGTGTAAAGTCAAAAGAAGCCCAAACTGGGGCAATTTTCGGGTTGATCTCATTTTTTTGTGAAAATTTATAAAAACCCAAAACTGGGGCAATTGTGAAGTGACTTTTCATGACTCAATAAGTTGATTCGATCACAAGAAGCCAAAATCCTTCAAATAAGAAGGATAAAGATCTTAAGTTACCATCTTCAAGGACAACTTCAACAATGACTTCTACTTCCTATGAATAAGACCATCACATATGAGGGTGTGGGCAAAAATTAGGGAAAATAAAATAAACACCCTCAAGATGAAGACTTGCTACTAAACAAATTGAGACAGCTTTTTAGAGAACCTAAGCCCGATGAAGGTAGACAAAATAAGCACACTAGGAAATTTGTTGTTGTTACAAGAAAACCAACACTCTGGCAAGAATTCATCAACAAGGCTACACTGGGCAAAACAGATGGACTTGTTCATTGTCCTCAATATTATATTGGAGCAATTTTAGGGATCACCTTTAGATAAAGGCATCCTCAAGTAAACTAGGGCATATTTTGATGAAAAATTATGGTACCAATCAACATTAAGCAACAAAGGTCGCTTCAGTCGAGTCTATAGAAGTTGATGAGTTTCATCCAAAAATAAATCATGAGTGATGCATTAGAACATTAGTGCATGTGTCTTACCCATCATTCCATAACATTCAAACAAAACATATAATATTCATATCATACATGACATAAATCAAATACTCTCATAATAGCATCATACAATAATGTTTATTCACATTAATAAAAAAATGCATATACATGGCATAATAACATCAAACAAAGCATATAAATGACATACAAACAATGCATATGCAAGACATACAAATATTAAATCATATCAACATTCAAGTCAATACATACTCACTTTAATCATAAAAACATCAACATGAAATTCATGCATACTTAAGCATTCAAACAAAGACACCCCTAAACCCCTAATTTTCTTATGTTAAACATTAATCACCTTTCATGTTTCATAAGCATAATTATGCATACTCATGCCAATCAATGTATAGTCAAATTTATACAGTAACATCAACACGAACTCCATGCACATATATGCCAAACAATCATATCGTTATATCATTCATCCGAACCATTTTCATGTTCGTGCCTTCGAGGACCCGTGCTTGACGACCTCGAAGTCAACCTTACCAGGCTTCGTGCCTGGCCTTTAAAAATTTGAGAGCCTCGTGCTTGACGACCTCAAATTTGTGCCTTCGAGGACCCCGTGCTTGACGACCTCGAAGTCAACCTTACCAGGCTTCGTGCCTGGCCTTTAAAAATTTGAGAGCCTCGTGCTTGACGACCTCAAATTTGTGCCTTCGAGGACCCCGTGCTTGACGACCTCGAAGTCAACCTTACCAGGCTTCGTGCCTGGCCTTTAAAAATTTGAGAGCCTCGTGCTTGACGACCTCAAATTTGTGCCTTCGAGGACCCCGTGCTTGACGACCTCGAAGTCAACCTTTCCAGGCTCTGTACCAAGCCTTCTAAAATTTGAGGACTCCGTGCTTGACGACCTCAAATTATCCCTTCGAGGACCCCGTGCTTGGCGACCTCGAAGTCAATCTTTCTAGGCTTCCTACTTGGCCTTTTAAAATTTGAGGGTCTCGTGCTTGACGACCTCAAATTATGCCTTCGAGGACCCAGTGCTTGACGACCTCGAAGTCAATCTTCTTAGGCTCCGTGCCTGACTTTTAAAAATTTGAGGGCCCCGTGCTTGACGACCTCGCACAAAATCTTTCGTACCTCACTCTTTATCTCACCAACAAAAACTTATTTTGAGTCTCAACAAAATCAGCATTCATTTCTTTACTAGTTACTCATTAGGACAACACCCAAAACTTCAGTTTGTGTAATGTCCAATAAGCAACAAGTAAAGAGGGGCAACTGTGAATACTCAATTTTGTCCGGCCCAAAATACATTTTTTCAAAAAAATAACAATAAGATAAACATTTTGGGTTTATATAAAAAATAACATTTTATGTGTTCCAAAATAAAAATGATTCAAATTTGAATTTATGACTTTTATTAAATTTGAATTTTAAACATCATAATAGCATAAATCAAATTTTTGAATTTTAATTAAAAGCAAAAATCAAAATCTCCTTAACTTTCTCTTTGAAGTTAATAGGGGATTTGATTTGATTTTCAAACATGTGTCAAAATTCAACTTTAAATAGGCATATGAGACATGAAATCAAAAGGCTTGAAACAAATCACCATCCTCTAAAAAATCATTCATCTAAAACACTCCTCCATCAAATTTCATCTAAAAAAATCTTTCATTCATCACCTATTCCCAAGAATCCTCAACCAAAAGATAACCAGAACCATCCAAAAGGTATAATCTACTACATCACAACAATCCTCTCAATAAAAAACAATTCGCTTTTCAATCCTTTCTCTCTTCTCTAGACATTATCTTTCACACATATTCATCCAACAAAAGACCAAGAAATCCACAATAATTCAAGATCTCTCATACACAAGAACACCGCCCAAAAAATGAGAAAAAATACAAAGAAACTCAAGAGGAATTATAATTGCATTAGTATACATTGTAGAGAAGCTTCATATACATGTCCAAAGCGATGTCTCTGAGTCTGTGCTACACAAAGTCCCTACCTCCACTATATGTCTGTTGGCATTGGTTAGCCGTTTTTGCATCTTTTTCGTGTTTCAGCATTTCATTGTTCTTGGATTCGCTATGAGAGGTATGTAATTTTCATTACTTTCTTGTATAGTTATTTTATTTTTGTTATCAATAATTGCATTAGTAACAATAATTATCACGATTGTAACATATAATTATAACTACATCAAAAAGGTAAATGCATAAACAATTTACTCTTTGTATACATACTACAACACTTTTTTAATAAATATTTAGTTTTGAAGCAAAATATGTAATTAATTAGTTTCTCATTATATATCAATTTAAAACATATTAAAAAAACAAAAACAACAAGCATCCATGAGTCAACAAAAAAATGAAATAATATTTAACTCAGATTGTAAGGTATGATGCGGTGTCGGACGTAAGGGCTACACTTCACTTCCTTATGATTTTATTTTTTAAATAAAAAACAAAAATTTGAATTTCTTAACCAAGTTTTAATATGAGATGCGGTATTGGACGTAAGGGCTATGCTTCGCTCATGTCTTTTTTTCAAAAAAAAAGAATTTAAACTTTACTATTTTTAATAAATAAAATTAACCCAACCAAATAAAATTTTTATACCTAAAGAACTACGTAAGCCTTGATTCCCTTAATAGGGATACATAGGACCGGGGTCATTCTTGTCAGGCACAATAATAAAAACAATTTTTTTCTTCATAATAAATAATTAATCAATCACACAATTAAATAAAATAATAATAACACAATTAATAATCCATGCAATATAATAGGGTACCGTTCAAACGGGCGACTAGGGTGCTAAGGTTGTATTTTAATCGATTACCTAAGTTGATAACCGTGTGAAAAGTCTCTGGAACTTTATTTAATCGATTGACTTCTTGCATAATCGATTAACCGTGTGAAAAGTGATTTTCTAATGCTAGGTAAAACCTTCTACAAGATGTATGCATATACAAAGTATGATTTCAAAATAAGTGATATTTTTATGCAATAAAATAAATGCATACTACCTATCATAAATGGATGAAGGACTCTCTTATGTTAAGTTTTAATTAATTTTAGCTGTGTGAGATTCTCATCCTTGGTTTATCTAACCTAGACTCGAGTTAAGCAATATATTAGAACTCTAAAAATATATAAAGAATTTCCTAATTCTAGATGGCCTTGAGTCTTTGTCTTGTTGTTTGTTGAGTTGAATCAATCTTCAAGTTTTTCTCAAATCGTTGTATTCATCAAAACTGCATAGAAGATGAGACTAGGAAACTTTGACTCCCATTGAAATATCAAGAATCTCACAAAGATACAATGAAGTTGGTGAATAACTATGAGAGTTTTGTGTATGAAGATGTATAACACTCTTTAAAATTGGTGAATCAAGTTCACTATTCTCTTTAAAAATCACTCAAGAACTTAGTATTTTTTCACTTGAAACTTTGATGCAGAGAAGTTTTTGTATGATATAAGTATGATCTAAATTTTTTGAAAATATAATTCTTACACATGGGCTAAAATACAACCTTATATATAAAACAAATTTTAACTGCCCTTAGTCGATTATCAATATAGTTAATCGACTAACCTCGACTCAAACTAAGCAATCATCTTATAACTCAAAAAAAGATATTAAAGAATTTCCTAATTCTAGATGACCTTTGAATCTTCGGCTTGTTGTTTGTTGAGTTGAATCGATCTTCAAACTTTCCTCAAATCTTTGTCTTCATCAAAACTACGTACAATATAAGACTTGGAAACTTTGACTCCTCTTGCAATATCAAGTTTCTTCACCATCTTGTACGATTGACCTAAATTTTATCACCTCTTGCTAAATTTACACTATATATACTATGGTTTACTTCGAATTATATGAAATCCATGTGCTTCTAAAGCTTGTCTTCAAATTTTCAGCTTCCGATTTAATTTAGAGTCTCCCACTAAGACTACCATCCGCAAAAATACGCATTGCAGCATTGTTCTTCGATATGCTCTATGAGTACATCCAAAACCAATATAAACAAGTAGGGATCAATGTTGATCATTCTTGTAGTCATATGATAATAAGAAAATCTTTTGAGACTTGAACTTGTCTTCTCACCACTATGTCCTAATTGCTAAACGATAACGCTTAAAATTGTCATTCAACAGCGCTTTTGGACGCTGCCTATGTGAGCGCAATAGAATATAGGGTTAGATTCAGAAGCTCAATAGAAAGTAGAAATTTAAAAGTGCTAGAATGAGTGAGCAATGTTGAACACACTCTTTCTATAATGCTCACACAAGCGAGCACTCTAAAATCTACCACTTTCTAACATCAGTAATGTTTGATATAATAGTATTGTTAATGCACTACAATTAAAAACAAATAAAATTAAGACAGAATTATACAGACATCCAATGACATATGTTTAATCTGTATAAAAGATTTAACAACGCTTAGTGAGCGAGCATTGTTGAATGTGTAAGAAATAACATCGCTCTCTTCATTAAGTGTTGTATAACCCATCATACGCTTTATTTTTAGCTTTGTTTACCATTGTCTTGCTCTCTTTTTTGTCTACCTTGTATATATCCCAACTTTCAAAAAAATTATAATGACCAAGATTTATAACATTCTCTTTTCACCTTAATTTTTCCTTGGAAACTTTTGTCCCACCATCATGATTCTTTACCTTTTGGTCTAGAACCTCTTGATTTGCCTAGTATCTCCTTTGATATCTTCCTAATTTCTTTGGTCATCTCCTCCATATCATTAACAATTCCTTGCACCACTCCCTTCAATTTCCACCATTAATACTTGGGAGTCTATGTTGTTCTTTTCTCTCCACTTTACTATTAACCCTTGCCTCTATAACTAAAACTTTATGTTGGTTCTTCAAGCTCTTTTCATGTATGACTTTGCAGTTCAGGCAAAACTTTATATATGGTTTCCGTATAAGAAATAACTTGATTTGAGAATATGAAAATTCACTTTTATATGTGATAAGATGCTTCTCCCCCTTCTTAAAACATGTATTGGCTATTTAAAATCAGAAGCTGGTAAAAAGTCTAGAATAGTGTGACATTTCATGTTTAATTCTCCTATTCAATATCCACCATGAACACCTTCAAATTCTACATCCCTATTAAGATTGTATCAAAGGAAAATATTTTCTCCTAAACGTATTGTTTGGGCTACTCCTTCTAAATCCTCCCAAAATTTTATCTTATGATATTCCTCTAGCCCTACCTAAGGTGCATAAACATTAATCACATTAAGGTGTATTCCATTGTAACAAACCTTAGGAATACAACCATATCTCCTATTCTCTTTGCATCCACCATATCCTTCTTTCTTTCCTTATCTACAATTATACCCACATCATTGCTCGATCTTGTTTTACTGGTGTACCTTAACCTAAAACCTGAAGCTTCTAATTCTCTTGCCTTTCCCCAACCCACTTAGTTTCTTGTATGCACATAAAATTAATTATCATCCTAATTATTGTGTCAACTATTTGCATTAATTTTCCTATAAGAGTGCCTATATTTCATGCCCTGATTTCTATCTTAGATTTGCGAACTAGCTTCTATACGTGCACTCATTCATGCAAGTATGAGAACACTTGCTTATTCTTCATTACATTTAAGTGGCGATGTAGCGACTCTTGCTCTTTTGACATTGTACCTGGGCGATATAGCATGTTGCTTCTGGACAATCCCATATCATAGAAATTTGAAGAAAAAAATTATGTTGGCTCCTAATTACATAACACAACCTTCGCATTTTATTTGGACTTAACCATAGATAGGTTTACTAAAGAGGAAAGGATAGTTTAAATAAATAAAAAAAGTTAACACAAGTTGTAACGCTATTGGGTTGCTAGTGTTATTTTTTCAAATTCCAAAAAGGTTTAGGTACGATTATAATTGTAGCTAATACATTGCCAGTTTTTTTTAATTTCAAGAGTTAACCACAACTATAATCATCATATTTTACTCTCTTTTCCACCCACCTGAGTGCAGAAAGTAAAAAGGTGAAGGACCCACTATTTTTTTTCCCTCTCAAAGGACAAAAAATTCCATTTCCCCCTCTTGTATTCCTTTCCCTCATTCCTTTTTTAAAGTTGAACAAAACAAATTGTTAATGCGGGTTGTCAACTTAGCTTGGAAAGTAGGTGAATCGGAAAAATACTTTGGGCCTTTGGGAAATAATTCTAATATGCGAGTAGGTTTTTTTTCCTCTTTTAAATTATTGAAGGAATGCTTAGTTTTTTTTACTTCTTCTTGGCATTACATTTGTTATTGAAGGGAAAATTATATATGTTTAAACTTTGTGGCCAGTAGGGATGGCAACCAGCATGAGTAGTAGCTACCCGTTGCCTGTTTTAAAATAAGAGAGTAATACTCATATCCGCTCATACCCGCACGAGTATTTGTGTGCGGGTTTTTCACATGTATTTCTGGGTACCCGCAGATAAAATGGATACCTAAAGTTTCCTATATTTTTATTAAATTTTTAATTTCCTACTTCTATTATGTTTCAAATGAGATGAAACATAATTAATTTTGTGGTTTTTGATTAAATAGGCGAAAATGCTAAATCTAGTGAAAAGTTTTCTGTTTTTGTGATTTGCTATTCCCATTTCCTTAACAAAAAATATATATTTTTCTTTGCAAGACATGAGTGTTTTTACACATGTAATAATATTTGTAGGGTGTTTCATCACCAAATTTAATAAAAGATGTAAACAAGGCAAAAAGATGCAACAAAGTAAAATCAAACAGAGGCCAGACTTTAACAGGCCGAGCCTATATAGCATATAGGAGCCTGGACCTGGTCTGTTAGTCTGTTTAATTTTTTTTCAAAGCCTAAGCTTGGCCTGTTTAAAAGTCTAGTCTGACATGTTAGCATGTTTAAAGGCCTATTATACTATATTATATGAAATAGGTGATCATGTCTATATTTAAATAACTAATATACATACTTTTAAATAGATTTTTATAACCCTAACAATTAAATTATATTTTTGTATACATTTTTATATTAAAATTACATATATAATAACATTACTTATATATTAAAATTATAAAATATGAACATCATTACATAATATAACTAAATAGGTCGGCTTATTAGGCTTAATAGGCCATTTGGATGGCCTAAAGCCTGGTCTGTTAAACTAAATAGACTTTTCAAAAAGCCTGAGTCTGGCCTGTTTATGAAAAAAGTATGGTCTGACCTAGCCTGTTATAGGCTAGGTAATAGGCCTCTGGTAGGCGGTCTAGCCTGTTTCCACCCTAAGTATAATGAAGGTTATAATAGAGTACAATTTAATTTAAGTAAAGATAATATAGTAATCATATACATAACCGGTACCGATGGGTATAGGTACCAAAATACTCATACCCGCTCATATATACTACGGCTATTTTTAAAAACCCGTTTTTAAAACCGCACGTACCTGTTTGTGGAATGTATCGTGCCCGTACGGATTTTATCTACGGGTACAAGTTTGTTTGCCATCCCTAGTCCTACACGTGCAATTTTTAATTAAATACCTTTATTTTATATATTTTTATCAATATGTTTATTTAAAACATTCCATAATTTGAGTTTAGGTTCATTTAATAATTATTATAATATAGATAAAATGATTAAACGTTTATAGCTCTAAGAATCATAACCACACAAGTTTCTCCAACCCTATAAAAACTTGTTTATAATAATTTTAATAAATTTAGGTCTCATATTTTTTCTTGTGCAAGGCCTCAAATATGTCATCATCAGGCCTGAAAGAGATATTGGTTTCTTAAGTCGGAGAAGATGGAAAGAGGGAAGAACGTATAAAACATATAAGGTTGTGATAATTATGACATGTTTAAAAGCTTTTGAAAGTCTTAAAAATTGAGTAAAATATTCATTGAGTAGTTTTGTTTTATAGTTTAAACTATAGCGAAATATAAAAATAGAATAAAAATTAAGTGAGACTCATCTTAAATACCCAATTTCCATGGATTTTGTCAGGTGCTCTTCCTCATATTTTCCTTGCAGGTGGTTCAGTAATTTAGCTGACAATAATTTTGAAATAAAGTATGAGAAGCAATAACTTAGTTCAGTCATAAGCGTTGTTCAAGTATAAAACTGAAATCAATGAAAATTCCATTTCTAGTGGCCATCCCAGAGCAGAGTAAAATCCATTACATTTTTTCTTAGAGGGAATTACTGAGCTAATGGCAACTTTTGCAGATACTTTATTCATTCATTGCAAATTGCATTGTCTTTCTTCCTTTTAAGAATTCCTGGAAATTCCACAAACAAAGGAAAATCCTACACCATAAATTGAAATAGATGAGGCAGCAAAGATCATGAATTGGTCAATATGCTTATCAAAAGTAGCTCAGAAATGGATTATATAGTTCAATTTTGATTTTCACTGTTACAACCATCCACAAGGATTCTCTTCATATGATCAACTAGTTCTTGAATCTGCTCTCTTGAATGAAGAGGTGATGGATATACAAAAGCACAATCCAACTTCCCATCTCTGATGGTGTCAAATACAGCTAATGAAGGGCCAATACCATGAGCAGAAGCACAACCAACAATGTCTTCCAATCCAAGCTCTTTATGCATTTCATTTTGCTCTGAATCATCAATGACAGTGTCTTCAAACACTGAGATTAGTGCAGTTCTGAGGGATGATGAGGGTGTCAAACCAGGGTTCTCAATGGCCTTGCACATGAGGTAGTTCAGGTCAGCCATGTCTGAGTAATGCTTGTTGTAGTTCATAGAATTTATGAAGGACGTGTAGCATCTCTCTGCTAGCTCCCATAGAGGTTCTTCACACACATCGTGTGTGTTCATGATGGCAGAATGGTAAAACCCTGAACCAGACATCATATGCATTGGCTAAGTGTCAGAAATTACGCACAGAAAAAGTATCATGTTACTTCTCGGCTGCATTATCAAATATGCAATGTGTTAGGTGTTAAAAGGTACCCGAGTTCATTAACAATCTGGGTGCAACGCTAATGTTTTTTATTTTGTTACTAGAAGTCATGAGTTCAAATTATAGAAACAGTCTCTTTCCTTATCTTTCCTTATTAGGGAAAGACTGCGTACATATACCATAACCACACCCCATAGGTGAGAATGGATTAGGAATACATAGTTTAGAGAGTAAGCCTCGGCACAATGGTAAGGTGAGTTCAAATTCCCTCGAAATAGCCTTTGAATACAAGAGTAAAATTGTGTACATATACTCTCCCCTAAACCCCATTAACTAGGAGCCTCGTATACTAGTGTGCCCTTTGTTTGTCTAAAAGACGGAATAATATTGCTCTGCGAGGCAAAATCTCACCATAAGTGCGAAATGATTCATTAGTTGTCCACATATAAATTGTTTCGCTCATCCTCTCATATCTAATGTAGAACTACACTTAAATATATCCAACAATATGATGAGCATTTTAAGTGTGATAAAGAACATATATGTGGACCATAGACCGAACGCTATAAGCTTTGCATTAAGATGTGATATCAAACTCAGTTAGATGGCTCTTTTACTTAGCTCATAATGTATAATTTAGTTCATTGATGAATATCTCCTATTGTTTGGACTCTCCAATCCCTATAGACAAAAAAAAATGGCATAAAGAGGCTAGAAACTACTACTTACCAAGATGGTTATTGGGAAGGACTGGATCAAGAGTTGAGCGGCAATCAATAAGGGTTACTACTGCATATTTTTCTTTTTGATACTCAGGAAGGTGCTTAGAGGTCCATGAGGCAATCATTCCAGCTGCTGCAAGTGCCGCACAGAGTTTAATCCCTCTTGATTTACAGCCCTACATGATATTGAGTAATGAACTTAAATTTAATTGAACAAGTTACCTAATCATTGGAAAAAGTGGGTACAGAATAGGATAACATATCAGCCAAACATCAAAGCAAGTAGATTATAAAGCATCAGATGCATAACAAACAGTTCTTGCATTTCGAATATACTTTTTTTTAGGCACACTGGTCTATATTAAGTTTTCATAATTACTACTTTATCCAGTGTATGGATTTTAATGGCAAAGAAGACTATAAAGGAGTAGCTCATATTAATTATAATTGGCTGAAATTTTTTCCAGTGCATGGATTTTAATGGCAAACAGAAATTTGTTTAGCTGATAAGTCCGATTGACATTATAAAAAGCTTTCTCATTCATATTGCAATTTGCATTGGCAAGCCTAGATTTCAAAATATATATAAATATCTGTTTATGTGTGCATTGGTACATTACTAATTCTTACATGAAGCAAGACAAGCTCTTGTTTTATATCAACACATCCAGCAAAACGGTGCTCATAAATGATAAGTATGATTAAATTGTGGATCGCATCACTTGATGTGGCCGCAATATTACAGTTGGATGACTGCCGCAACCACATTACATTGTAATTGCGGTATGACACCTAATAACAATGATGCAACCACAGTGTAATCGCATCGAACCGCATTTGGGTCATATCAGGCTACACCAGACCGCATCGAATTCAAAAATATTATTTTAATTACAAAATAATTCACACTGTAACCACAATTACAATAATCACACTACCATAATTTAAAACACCCGTGATAAGCTTGACTATAATAACAGTAATACATTTACTGATTAAGCAGCAAAATACTCTTCCTGATTTAACATGTCATTGTGGTGATATGAATGGTTAGACTTTAGGATTTAACAATTACTGATAATAAGTAAATAAAAATGATACAAAACTTTTATTTCTTGCTTATGCTCATTTAAGAATTAGTTTTGATGAACAATTATGCATGCATACTACACAGAACGCCAGAGGAAGCTCCTGGTATATATAATTTGAGTAAAAAAATTACATGCACCAATTGCATAACACTAAACAGTTTATAATTCATTTAATGTTCTACATCTGATATCTCGGACTTAATGCAAAAAATACAAAAAGCATTCCTGAGTGTGATATTCTATTCAGTAACACTATTGGCATTTGTTGTCAATTTAATGAATGTGCTACTTTAATGTTCAATTACTTAACATTATAGTATGTATTGGACAATCATAAACTAAACCACCACACACCCTAAAGCACAATCATAAACTAAAACATATTTATAATATAGATAATACGAATTCAAAAAAGAACAGGCCTCATAGAAACTGACTTCTCAACACACAAAAATTGGGCTCTTGGATTTTGGAAAATAAACTTTGAGAACTGATTTAAAGAATTTTTTTAAATAAGCATTATTGGAATAAATTAGATAGGGAATACCTATACAATACTCAACTCTTTCAGAAAACGACTGCTGAGTCACAGCAAAGATTCCGTAGATAATTACATATCATAAGCTATTTCCAATTGTCTTATCATGTGGTCCTACCGGCATGCATGAGAATGACATGAAACAATAATTTATCCATAAGAACAGAGATAAATATATTTTTCACCTTAAATTAATCACATTTTTTCATTGTATCCTTATAAAACAAAGGACTGAACAAATGCATTATTAATCTATATAAACAATTTCATATCTGTTTTTTAAATTTAAACTTCTATATTATATATCTATACTATATATATAAAGATAAATATAGTGCAATCAATATTTAAAATTACGGACCACATTATGTTATGTGGCCGCAACATTGCGGTTGTGGTGACTACCGCAACCGTATCATACTGCAATTACGCAATTACGGTGTGATATTGAATCACAGTGATGTAACCGTAACATCCCACAATGCAATCGCATTAGACCGTATCGATATAAAAAATATGTTCTTGCTCAGAAAGTAATTCACACCGTAACGACCCAATCCGCATCGCAACGATTGCAATGACCACAATCGCAATAACTGCAATCACGACCGCAACTGCAATTTAAAACACTGGGTAACTACTACCATAGACTAATTTCTAATTTTTTATTTTGCTCTTAACATTCTCTACTTTCTACAAAAATATCATATAATCATAGGTAACTATCATAACATAATAATCACATATAAATGAAATACAAATGAGGAGGAAAGGAATTTAAGCTTCAATGAGCTTAATGCAGAAAAACATAAATGGGAATACTCTTTATGAACAATGCCTCTTATTATTGATAAAGCATGAAATAGCTTTCTTGATCTTCAATGAAAGGAGCTATGTCCTATTTATACTAAACTAACAAAGCTTAATCAAGGCTGAAACTAATTTGTAACTAACATAACAAACTTAACAATAAAAACAGAATGGATAAGACTTTTTTAATGGTTAGATCAGGTAACTTGTTCTCTAAGTAACGTAACCTTTGATGTATATTGAGCATTGCCTGCTGAAGTTCTTCGAGTAAGGTTTGTGTTTTCTTGGCTTGGTGAGGTGGTTGTGTGCTTGACTGGTTCAATGGAAGCTTGGTGGTTGGAGTTGATGTGTTTGTCTAATACCCCCCACAAGCTGGGGCACATATGTTGATGAGTCCTAGCTTGAGATATATTGTAGAAAAATCCTTAGTGCCCAGAGGTTTGGTGAGGGCATCTGCAAGTTGGAGATGAGAAGAGATAGGAAAGATTTTGATGAGTCCTCTGGTATATTGTTCCCTAATGGTGTGCAGTCCAATTCGATGTGTTTGGTCCTTTCATGGAAAACTGGGTTGGATGCAATATGTATGGCGGATTGATTGTCATAGTAGAGTGTTGCAGGGCTTGTAGGTTGGATGTTTAAGTCTTGAAGAATGTAAGAAATCCATTTGAGTTCACATGTTGTGAGGGCCATTGCCCTGTATTCAGCTTCACAAGAACTTCTGGAGACTGTTTTCTGCTTTTTTGATTTCCAAGAGATGGGAGAATTCGCGAGGAAGATGCAATATGCAGAAAGTGATCTTCTAGTATCGGGGCATGATGCCCAATCACTGTCACTGTAGGCTTTTATGTGGATAGAAGAATGAGAAGAGAAGAAGAGGCCTAAGGATGGAGTGCCTTTGAGGTACTTCAAAACTCTGAGAGCAGCTAAATGATGAGAGGTGGTTGGTTTGGCCATGAATTGGCCCAATTGATTGACCACGAAAGCAATGTCTGGTCTGGTATTGGTAAGGTAGATTAGTCTTCCTATCAACATTTTGTAAGCATGAACATCATGAAATGGTGTGCTTGAGTCCTGAAAGAGATGAGTGCCATGAATCATAGGAGTTGGGGCAGGTTTGCATCCTAGAAGACCTGCATCAGAAACAATCTCAAGGGCATACTTTCTTTGATTCATGGAAATGCCTTTGTTAGTCCTTGCAATTTCAAAGCTAAGAAAATATCTTAGAGTTCCTAGGTCTTTGATTTGAAAAGTATGATGAAGAAGGTTCTGTATATGTAGTAGTTCTTGAGTTATTACCAGTTAAGATGATATCGTCAACATAAACTAAAACAATTGCCAAAGAATGATCTGTAAGATGTTTAATGAATAAAGAGTGATCACTATTGGATTTCAGATAACCATCATTAATGAGGACAGTGGAGAGTTTGGAAAACCATTGCCTACTAGCTTGCTTAAGACCATATAAAGATTTTTGTAACTTGCATACTTTATTTAGGAAAGGGGAGGATAAGCTAGGGGCAAGGTCATATAGACATTTTCATTTAAATCTCCATATAAAAAAGTGTTGTTTACATCTAATTATAGGAGTTTCCAATTATGAATAGAAGCAAGGGAAAGAAGCAATCTTACAGTGGTTATTTTCACAACTAGTGAAAAAGTATCGAGGTAGTCTATACTTTCTTGTTGAGTGTATCCTTTTGCAACCAAACGGGCCTTAAATTGTTCTATGGAGCCATCAGCTATATATTTGGTTTTAAAAACTCATTTGCAGCCTATTGGTATGGTGTCATCTGGTAAATCAGTGATGATCCAAGTTTTATTGTCTTCTAAGGCAGAGAGTTCCTTGTTGATGGCTTCTTGCCAATGAGGATGTTGAATAGCTTGTTTATAAGTTTTTGGTTCAGTGGAGGAAGAAATAGAGAGAAGATGGTGTTTGTAGGATGAGGATAAGTTGGTATAAGAGATGTATGAGGATAAGGGATATTGGATAGAGGTAGGGGGATGGTGTCATGAAGGAGGGCACAATGATAATCTTGTAGGTATCTAGGTGGATTGGAAACTCTGTTGCTTTTTCTAGTTTGTGTTGGTAAGGGTGCAGTGATAGAAGTAGATGTGGGGCTAGTATGAGTTGAAGGGGTAGTAGAGCCAGTGGGTTGATGGTTAGTTGAGTTGGAAAGGTTGAGGTTTTGGTGAGGAAAGATGTCCTCATATAGGAGAGGAGCAGGTGTGGAATTGATAGGCAGGGGAGGTTGGTAGATGGTAGAGGTGTCTATGGTTGTTTTATAGGGGAATATGTGTTCATAAAAGATCACGTTTCTGCTAACTTCTAAGGATCTTGTTTTAAGGTTAAGGATAACGAAGCCCTTAGTGCCTTCCTTGTAGCCTAAAAAGGCGCATTTACTGGCTCTAGGATCAAGTTTTGTCCTAGTGTGAGTGAGAGTGCTTGTAAAGCAAAGGGATCCAAAAACTTTTAGGTTATCTATGTTAGGCTGCTTGTTGTGCATTAATTCATAAGGAGATGCAGATTTCAAAACAGGGATGGGCAAAATATTTATAATATAGGTAGCATGGATGATGGCATAAGGCCAATAAAGTTTTGGGACTTGACTCTGAATTAGGAGAACCCTAGCCACATTCAACAAGTGCTGATGTTTTCTTTCTACCACACTATTTTGTTGTGGGGTATATCTACAAGAGGTTTGATGTGTCATTCCTCTTTTGGAATAGAAATCTTTCATGGAGAATTCACTTCCATTATCATATCTAATGGTCTTAACCTTGATGGAGAATTGAGTATCTATCATTATGATGAAATTTTGGAGAAGTTTTGAAGCTTCTCCTTTTGATTTTAAAGGAAAAACCCAAGTATACCTAGATTAATCATCAACTATAGTTAAGAAATACCTGTCATTATGAATAGAAAAGGTGGAGATAGGTCCCCATATATCTAAACGTAGTAAGTCAAAAATGTGCAAGGAATGAATTTCACTTGTAGGAAAGCTAAGCTTCTTTTGTTTAGCAAAATGGCATACATCACAAGTTTGATTCTTATCATAAGCAACATACAGAAACAGATTTTTAATTATTTGCATATATGAGTTTGAGGCATGAGCCAACCTAAAATGCCAAAGTCTAGCAAGATCAATTTGCACATTATTAATGACATGTAAAGAATTCTTATGTTCTGGTATCCTAGTCTTCAACACATATAGGCCATTGTTCATGCTAGTTATACCAATCATCTTCAAAGTTTTCTTCTCCTGGATCTTGCAAAAAGATTCATTAAAAGTTAAGATGCAGGATAATTGAGATGTTAGCTTTGGTATAGAGAGTAAATTGTAGGAGAAAGTAGGTAGATACATGACATTATGTAGAAACATGTTATGATTGAGATGGACAGATCCTGAAATATGTGTGATAATTTGAGATCCATTAGGTAATTTGACCCTAATGGGTTTGATGCTTTTAAAGGAGGAGAAAAGGGATAGAGATGAACTGATGTGATCAATTGCACCATTGTTTATGATCCATAAAACAAATTGAGTTTTAGAAGTACCTCTATTATCTTCAGTATGCAATCTTGCATTGTCTGTCCTGGCAGATAGTACATTTGACTCATCTTTGGTAGGAATGGTTCTAGATTGTTGCAACATATGAACTAGACCTTTGAACTGCTCCTGACTCAATCCAAAAACTGCACCATCATCATGCTCTTTGCCTTGTTCAATGTTGGTCACAGATACACAGTTGGCTTGCTCATTCTTTGAAAAAGGAAAATTCACAGGGAAGCCATGAATCTTGTAACATGTCTTAGTGGTGTGTCCACTTCTTCTGCAGTGTGTGCAGAATTTGCTTGAATTGGTTCCCCTGCCCCATGTACCTCTGCTATTGGAACCATAATTGTTTCTTCCATAATTGCTTGAGTTAGATGTACCTCTGCCTGGATTAAATGTGTTCCCTCTACCAGTATTTGCTGATCTTCCAGGCAAGTTGGCTTTTCTCCAATTAGTTCCTACTGTCATTGCCTTTGACTCAGATTCTTGCTCTTGCATCTGACTTTCTTGTTGAGTAACTAGGGATAGGACTTTGGTCATTTTGGGGAGAGGTTCAAGTAGCATAATCTGTGATCTAACAGAGCTATAGTTCTCATTAAGTCCCTTTAGAAACCTAATGATCATATCATCTGCCCCATAGTTTCTTAAGATTCCTAAAGAATTACAATTACACTGTCTCTCACATGGACAATTAGGAAATGGTCTAAAGTTGTCTAATTCATCCCATAGAGTTTTTATATCAGTAAAGAAGTCTGATACATTCTTTTCACCTTGCTTGATGTTTATGATTGATTCTTGTAATTGAGCTATGCGAAACAGATTTCCTTGGGAGAATCTTTCCCTTAATTCTTCTCATATGCCATTTGCTTTATCAATCCAGAGGATGCTCTGGCTGATTGAAGGTGAAACTGATCTGATTATCCAGGAAACCACCAAGTTATTAGCTCTCTCCCATGCTTTGTATAAGTGATCTGTTTTTGGTGGCATTTGAATCGTCCCATCCACGAATCCTAATTTTTGCTTTGAGATTAAACTCATCCTCATGGACCTACACCATTGATAGTTTTCTCCACTGAGAGGAAGTGTAACCAATGCCACTGCAGGGCTTTCTGAAGGATGAATGTAAAAGGATGACTCTTGATCTTGAGGATTCTCCATGTGAATTGCGGTGCTTAATGGGTTGTTGGGTGATTATGAAGCACTCATGGTTGAATGCAGCAGAGCTCTCTTAGAGAGAGCTCTGATACCATAGCAGAAATACAAATGAGGAGGAAAGGAATTTAAGCTTCAATACTAATTTGTAACTAACATAACAAACTTAACAATAAAAACATAATGGATAAGACTTTTTCTAATGGTTAGATCAGGTAACTTGTTCTCTAAGTAACGTAGCCTTTGATGTATATTGAGCATTGCCTGCTGAAGTTCTTCGAGTAAGGTTTGTGTTTTCTTGGCTTGGTGAGGTGGTTGTGTGCTTGACTGGTTCAACGGAAGCTTGGTGGTTGGAGTTGATGTGTTTGTCTAATAACATATCTGACCTTAAATTAGACATTATAATAAACAGACGAAAAAATTATTATATAAAGTACACTCATACAAAAAACATTTTAATTCTCTAAAATAAAATAGTATAAAATATATGCAATAAGATTTATATACAAATAGTGCATCATCCCTCGTTCATTTGTAATACTTTTATTTAAGAGTCAATGATTAATGATAAAATATATAAAAGTTGAATACTTATTTACATAAATAAGAATGTGAATGAGGATGAGGATGAGGTACAACGTTTTGGCAATTAGGGACGCCCTGCCTGCCATGTCCATGCCCACAGGCATGGGCATGCCCGTTTTTAAATAGAGCATGAAATATTATGCTCTGTCCGCCCTAACCATAGGCAGAGGGGCTTACGGACCGCCCTAAATTAAACAAAAAGGTAAAAATGATCTAGTACATGGAACATTGCATGATATCATATATTGTCTCTTATTATTTATTTCACCGTTGAAATATTGCAATATTCATGTTATAATACCTGAGATTACGAGATGCACAGCATGACAGTGAGATTCAAAACACAAAACATAACACATTGTTTTCCATAAATTGGACATGCAGTTCATTTATAAGATATTAGATTTTGGAAATTCTACAGTGTACTCAAGTGGTAACATGAATTACTTTTGGCATATTTAGCTCATTAAATTTCTTATTCTAGTATTCATTGATGCCGGTGGGCCGCCCTGCCCGCCCATTTGAAATATTTGTGGGCGAAAAAGGCATGTTAGGTGAGTATTTTAGCTGAATGAACACATTTTTTATGTCATACCCACCCAAAACGTACGGACGGATGGGGCCTATGGACATAGACAAATTGCCAATGATAGGTACAAGTATTATAATGTAAAGGTGGCCTTTAATCGCAACATAAGGGAAACATTATTTTAAAATCAGTTTTCATCAAACTTACTAGAACAGAACATGGTGTAATTTAAAACGGAAGCTTGGTGGTTGGAGTTGATGTGTTTGTCTAATAACATATCTGACCTTAAATTAGACATTATAATAAACAGACGAAAAAATTATTATATAAAGTACACTCATACAAAAAACATTTTAATTCTCTAAAATAAAATAGTATAAAATATATGCAATAAGATTTATATACAAATAGTGCATCATCCCTCGTTCATTTGTAATACTTTTATTTAAGAGTCAATGATTAATGATAAAATATATAAAAGTTGAATACTTATTTACATAAATAAGAATGTGAATGAGGATGAGGATGAGGTACAACGTTTTGGCAATTAGGGACGCCCTGCCTGCCATGTCCATGCCCACAGGCATGGGCATGCCCGTTTTTAAATAGAGCATGAAATATTATGCTCTGTCCGCCCTAACCATAGGCAGAGGGGCTTACGGACCGCCCTAAATTAAACAAAAAGGTAAAAATGATCTAGTACATGGAACATTGCATGATATCATATATTGTCTCTTATTATTTATTTCACCGTTGAAATATTGCAATATTCATGTTATAATACCTGAGATTACGAGATGCACAGCATGACAGTGAGATTCAAAACACAAAACATAACACATTGTTTTCCATAAATTGGACATGCAGTTCATTTATAAGATATTAGATTTTGGAAATTCTACAGTGTACTCAAGTGGTAACATGAATTACTTTTGGCATATTTAGCTCATTAAATTTCTTATTCTAGTATTCATTGATGCCGGTGGGCCGCCCTGCCCGCCCATTTGAAATATTTGTGGGCGAAAAAGGCATGTTAGGTGAGTATTTTAGCTGAATGAACACATTTTTTATGTCATACCCACCCAAAACGTACGGACGGATGGGGCCTATGGACATAGACAAATTGCCAATGATAGGTACAAGTATTATAATGTAAAGGTGGCCTTTAATCGCAACATAAGGGAAACATTATTTTAAAATCAGTTTTCATCAAACTTACTAGAACAGAACATGGTGTAATTTAAAAATAGTTCAAACAAAATAAAAAGAATATAGATTCATATCTAATGGTAACAAAACGTAGCAATATTGTCATGAAAAATATTAAAGCTAAGAAAATATATTATTACAGACAATCAAATACGTGTACATTTGATTATTGTTATAATCAATTACAGTTGAACCCATTTACATTCAGGTGAGAAAACGTCATATATCTCAAGTGACTCAAAGTGTAAGTGATGTGATCCCTGTTTGGATATGTTTTCTATCATTTGATTGTGTAAAAGATCATTTTAAATAATAAATTGCAAATATCTTGAGTGATTCAAAGAATAGAAGTGTAAGATAGATGATATCATCCTCTTTGGAAATGTTTTCTTTCATTTGATTGTGTAAAAGAAGAATTTTAAATAATAATTTGCAAAAATTAATATTAGGTTATTTATATAAATTAATAATATATGATTATTATATAAAAGATAAAGTATCTCTTCATACCAAGAGATAATTTTTCTCATCCAAACAGTAAAAGTATGACATATGTCATCTTATTTATTTTTAGAAATATTTTTATAAAAAATGATTAAATATAATATATGTCATAATTTTAGTGGTCGAAAGAGATAACTTATCTCTTGTACTAAGAGATATTTTATTCTCTATTATATAATTAATAATATTTATTTTTTACATATTTAGTAATATTTATTTAATAGTTAATTGGGAGGAGTGAAATTATTAATATAATTGATATGCCTAACATAACTTCTGAGAGGGTTTTAAAAGAAATTGTCTCATTGAACAAGCATGTTAGACCTTTTAAAAGAAATTGTGCTACTAAACGTTGTTTTGGTATAACACCACTTCTAAGTGGACTTTAAAAAGGTTGGGTTGCTGAGTGAGCATACTCTACCTTAAAAAATTGGGTCACACAAAATTTGTGTTCAAGCCTTCAAGGGACTTTTGAGTGTATTTTTTTTAAATTGGCTTTCATAAGCGATAGCAATGTTATTAAAATCGGTTCCGACCGGCCGGTTCGGACAGGCCGGTTCGACCAGAGAACCGGTCAATCGGTCTCATAACCAGTACGAAACAAGTGTTACGCCGGCTAAGCATCAAAACCAGTGTAAACCGGTGAAAAACCGGTGAACCGTGTCAAAACCGGTGAACCGGCCGAAATTTGATTGAACCGGCCGGTTCGTACATGTAATTTTAAAGAACCCCACATAGGCACATACCACATAGAATTGGAAGATGATGATGTTGCACAACTAATAACTATTTTATTTTTTATTTTTTTCATACATGTAATGTTTTTTATTGCATTATCAGTTTTGGTTCTAATAACTAATTTATTTTATTGTTAACTTGTATGAAAATTGATGTATGAGAAAATGATATTGTTGTAGATCAATTAAATTTAGAAGATGATGATGATGCATAACTCAACCATGTGGAGAATGTGAACCTAGTTGAAGACAACATTAGTCAAGCTTTGGACTTAAATGGTGAAGAAATGGAACCTCAATATGAAACAATTTTGACTCTTTGGTGTTAAAGTTTTAAATATATAATATGTTTTGTAGACTGAGTTATGAACTTGCGTCATATGTTTCGAGTTTGTTAAGTAAGACAAGTACTTATGGTTACTATTTGTATTTGTAATTTAGACTTTGGATTTATTAAAGTTGTTTGTTTATGAGAATTCTTACTTTGACTATAAATATGGATTATAAATTTGAGTATTTACGTATTAGATAATTTTTGTTACAGGTTTACACACATATATATAAGCATGTATGTCCGGTTTAATCGGTTTAATCCCATGCAGTTTAATTACTGAACCACTGGTTGAACCACTAAACTACTACCCTCACCGGTGTGATGACCTGTCCGGTTTTAATAACATTGAGGGATGGTGTATCACGAATTCTTTATTTGGTTTTAGAAAAAAAATTATCCGATTATTCAAAAATCATAAATAGGTTAACACAATATCTTAACTAAAAATTAATTCAGCTATTTAATATATTTTCCATACATAGCTTCTTTAAATAGTTTTATTCCCATTAATAAATCTTCAATTTTATTTCTTGAATGATTCCAAGTGCAGATTTTGGAAAATGTCATGTGGATTTTATTTTTGAATTTTTTAAATAGTAATTCAATATTTCTCTCTCTCTATATATATATAGCTTCTCTAATCCTTTATTTGGTTAACAAGAGAAAATAAGAAGAAAGAAAGAGGTGAGAAAGAAATAAAGTAGATTTTTGCGATGTTTGATATAAGAGAAAATAAATAGAAAAAAGTATTTTTGTTCCTCCTCTTTTGTTTGGTTGAATAGAAAATGAGAAAAAATTAATGATATTGTGTTTCAAATTATAAAAATGTCTCTAAAATAAAGAAAAGAAAAAAAAATGTTGTTTATTATTAATTAAAAATAAATGTTATAATTTTAATTAATATTTTCAATTGATATTGTTTAAGACATAATTTGGGATACCATTTGGTACAACAGATCATTGTTTAGGTAAAGTTTCTCTTTCTCTTCTCATTTTCTCCTCATAAGTGAAGAGAAAGAAATTTTGTGGGTCAACCTACTTTTTTCCTCTCTCCCTACTTTCTTCTCTCTCAACAAAATGAGAGAAAGTTTCAATTTCTCTTCAATTTCTCTTTATTTAGGGCAATACTACAGAGTTATTATTTTTCTATACAATCAATAGTATCTCTCATTCTATAGAAACTCATGCCTTTCCAGCAGCTGATTGTCTGTTAAACTAATTGTCACTCACAAATAGATCGAGTTATTGTTCAAGATATAAGATAAATCTTATATCAACAATGATGTTTGGTTATTGTTTAAGGAAGAGATAACGTAAACTTTATATAAATAATGATGTTTATACTTTATTCCTATAGAATTAATTTAGTTTTCCAAATTTACTTTTGGGATAGAATCCACTCACTTCAATTGAAAAAACTTACTTCATATTTTAGTCATAAAAATTTAATAGTTTGTTTGATTTAAATTGAATTAGGTAGTAAATATTAACTATAAAACAAATGGATAAAATGTGGGTTAGTCCTTGATTATGGGGATTCTAGCCCACATTATTAGATAATGCCTAGACAAAAATTAAAAAATTAAACTCGCATTACCTATCTAAGAAGTAAAAACATCTCTACCAAATAAAAAAACGAAAGTGGGATAGGGGTGACTTACAGATATAAGGCTCATCGTTTCTTGTGCATTCAACTGCATCCTCACCACCTTCGAACTCCTCTGCGATTCAGTGTCTACAAAACCCAAATTCCCAAGCCTCAACGCATTCAGCGAGTAACCAAGCATGTCCAACCCACGCGCCCAAAACGGCTTATTCCTCTTCTCCATAGGTATCATTTCCTCAATCGCCAAATTCATCTCCTCTTCCTTCTCTCCCCTTCCACCATCACCACCACCACTAACACGCCGCATCATCTCTCTCAGCAGCGCCACCGCCGCTGCACGATCACACGCCGCCGTGTGGATCCGTATGAACACCGCGAACCTCTCGTTGCTAATCTCGTACGCGCTGGCGTAAATAACGTCACTATCGGCGTTACCGATATCTCGCCACGCGTTCCGGTTCATCTCGTGCTCCACGAGTATTTGGAAGGGGTTAGTGTGATTATGAGTATGATTATCACCATGATCGTGGCCGTTGGATTCGGTATCGATGATTTGGGCCGTTGATTGAAGATCGAAGGGTTCGATTTGAATGCGAGGGTTTGAGGGAGTAACGAAGTGGAAAGTATTGGTGGAAGCGTCGAGGTGGATTTTGGAACGGAGGATAGGATGGGAATTTTGAAGATTATGGAGGGTATTTTGGATAATTGAGATGGGTGGTGGTTTGGAGAGGAGGAGACCTAGGACGGTGACTCCGGTGCCGCCGGGAACCGCCTTGCACCAGCTGAACTCGGTGCCGCCGACGGGGCGGGTGGTGGAATCGGGCATTTTTGGTGAGTGTGAATATCATAGCTGTTGCTATCTTTAGCCATTTATGGTGAGTGAGAGAGAGTAGTGTTGGAAGAGAAGAGATAACGTGGTAGATAATAATTGGTGAAAAGAAAGTGACAAATCATGAAGAAAATCTATTATCTGTAAGTACAGGTCCCACGAGTTGTTTTTTATTTTTTTTATTTTTTTAAAGACGTATATACTCCAATTATTATCTATAAAATACGTATTACACGCATAAAAAAGACATATATACTTGCTTTATATATAAAAATACAGTATATACTCAACACCAAAAAATAGTATATACTTTGTTTTTCGGATACATTTAGATATTGTAGAGGGTAAGATCCCGCTAAGTCCTAACGAAAAACTTAATAATTCAATTATTAAGAGCAATATTTGTTTAGAGTATCAGTCACACACTCAAAGGAGAATTATTTCTTTACCCAAAATAGTAAAGAGTCTATATAGAATTGAATCAATTGATTTAATAGTTACATTACAAAAGCATAAAATAACTTTGAATATACAATTTGAAGCGATAAATTTTAATGACGTAAACAATGTTGTTGATATTAATCTCAATAAATCAAACTTTAGTTCATGATAAACTTCAAAATCTTTGTTTTTATTTTTAGTATTATATATTTATTTTATAATTTTACTTATTTTTATTTTCTAGTTAGTAAATATTTTTAATTAAATTTTTTTTTATCTATATTTGAAAAATATTTTTAATTAAATCCCTTAAACATTATATTATTATGAAATAGATATGATTATGGTTGAGTTTTATTAGTCATTTGTTTTTTAAATTCAAATATAATCATTTCAACATTTTAAAATTTGAATAGCATAAAAATAAATTAGTAACATTTTTCGGACGCAAATTCAATTTTCATAATTATAGATGTCGACCGTCTAATCTATAATCAAGTAACAAATTCATTCAAATTATTGTATTACCAACAATTATTGGAATGTGTGTTTAAGTATATTAATTATTCATGCAGTATGTCATTGTATTTGAATTAATACATATTATTTTTATATACATAATTTACGTTGAAATTGAATTTATTGAAATTGTATTATTCCACTAATATAGAAATCAAGATACCTGTGTATTACTGAAATTGAATTTATCATAAATTATTGTCTCAAAAATGAATTTATTGAAATTGTATTTTATTATTTTTGAATTTATTGCAATTAACATAAACTATTTTTCCATATTTGAAAAATATGTGTAATGCATCCAATATTTGGTAGTTTTTTTTTTCTATTATTGAATTTCTTACATCTATACTAATACGGAAAGAGAAAACATAAAGTAACTATTAGTGGAGTAATCTTTGTTTCTTATTTTACCCATTATAACTAATGTCATTTTTCTATATATTATGAGGTTTCTTAATATAACTAATGCTTCTTTCTAAATTGTCTCAACAATTTCGTTTTGAAGGAAATGTGGATAAGTGAATTATACTGAACACGACAGTAAATATCAAATGTGGATAATTGAATTACATGTTTATGACAGTTTACTCTCATTTTAAACTTTTAGCATATATCCCATGATAATTTCCATTTTGTAGGTAGAACGTGGATGGACAATGATAGTTTTCCTTTTTGAATAAAACATGTACATCATGGTTTCTCAGTGTTGTTAAAAGTTGACGACCCTATAAAATATAAATCGCATCATTGTTTCTCAATATTATTCTCACTATATACAATTTTTCCGCCTCATCTTCTTCCGATCTTCACGTATTTCTCCTTTTTGTCTCCATTTTCAATTATTTTATCTTTTCTGTGTTAGAAATTTATACTTTCTAAGTAAGGTGAACATCATATATTTAATACAATTATATTGGCTATTTATTTTTTAGGTTACAAAACAAGTGATCTAATTAATGACAACCTAAAAGAACAGTTACGGTCCCTAAGACATCAAATCACAAGTAATTTTCATCTCTCCCTTATTAGAGAGAAAACGAAATTCCCAAAATGAATTAAGGATTTAGTTGAGGAAGATCATCATACCAAACCTCTCTCAAAATGTATATCAAATGAGTAGATTAGAGAACATGGATTCAGGAATTCAGGTATGACTTTATATCCTTGTTTTATATTATGTGTGAGAATTATGATATTCAAGATCATATGATTGGTATTTCATCAATCATCAAGAAATATATAATATTCTATAATAATAATAATAATGTTATAGTAACGATAGTTATGTCGTACAATATGATATAAATAAGTTTTTCCCTTCCAAACATTTTCAATTACATAAATAGCCGTGTATTATACACTTCATATGAATGCTCTCAAACTTTTGAATTGTGCAACAATGTAATTATTTTTAAATTATTTTTTTCATATATTGATTGATCCAACTTTTACTACCTCCCTATTTGTTATATGAATAGTATTATACA
The DNA here is from genome assembly GCF_001865875.1 of Lupinus angustifolius. Lineage (NCBI taxonomy): Eukaryota > Viridiplantae > Streptophyta > Magnoliopsida > Fabales > Fabaceae > Lupinus > Lupinus angustifolius. The sequence continues at coordinate 4,377,837 of NC_032013.1, forward strand.
TTAGATTGCTTCTGTACAAGTTCATCATCATGGTAAGTCATACTTTGTCATGTTAAATATAAACATTATAAAAAGTTAAAATTATAAAACTTATAAAATTCATTCAAAAGTTATTAAACATTATAAAAAGTAGTTTATGATGCCTAAGGGAAAAGAGATTTTAATTAAAATTACATATTTGTTAATGACTTTTTATATTTGTTAATGATTCTTTCTATATATGTCGGTATTGCCAAGTACATCGACACAACATAGAACACAAAATATTCTCAACTAAATCAACAAATTACATTGGATTGTTGTTGTGCAAATTCATCAGCCCTGATAAGTCATATTTTGTAATGTTAGATTATTAAATAGAGATAATGAATAAAAATAGAGTAATGTCGAAATAAGAATGAATAATTGATGACGGACTGACAATATATAAAACTCTTAGACAATCAGTATATATATTAGATGTCGTCATAAGGTAGTCTGATGGTGAAGATAAATGATTTAAGGAATGGAATGTAGGAGGTTGTGTGTTCGAGTTCCACTATCAACAAAAAAATGAGAATCTCACCCATAACAAAATACTAACATACTAACATTTAACAATAAAAAAATGAGTTATATATTTTTTCTCTACTTTATTTCACTTATTTTTACGCAACAAATTTGTATCAGTGGCATTTATATATTTGTAGGTACAGTTTTTATCGATTTTTAATACAAACTTAACATTTTGAATTAATTAAAATACGTTCTTAAACACATATTAAAAACTCATTTTTAATTTAACTTGAAGCGGAGAAATTTGAAAGCATAAACTCTGAAGTTACTATCAACAACAACATAAAAATCCAAAGGTATATTCCAAGATTCCAATGTCAATAAAAGCTTTCCTCAATTCCTAACGTGATCATATTGATTTTCGAAACTTGCTTCAGAGTTTAGCAAAAACGTTACTTGGTAAAATTAGAATATTAATATATAAATAGTAACATGAAGTTAATTATAATCAAATAATAAAAATTATGTAAATGTGAAACAATATATGTACAAGGGTGTATTTCGACATTACTCTATTCTTGTTTATGTTCTACCAGTCAACTACCCTATCCAAAAATAAATTTGTATATGTGTATTAGCATTGTCAAGTAAATCAACCCAACATAGAACATAAAATATCCAAATAAATCAACACATCAACAAATTAAATTGGATTGTTATTGTACAAGTTCATCATCTTGATAAGTCAAACTTTATCATGTTAGATTATTAATCATATAAATGTTATTAAACATTACAAAAATTAGTTTTTGAGATTGCTAACTGTTGAGGCCTAAGGGACAAAAGATGTTTGTTAAAATTATATATTTGTTAATGACTCTTTCTATTCATGTCAATATTGCCCAATATATCTACACAACATAGAACACAAAATATTATCAAGTAAATCAACACATCAATAAATTACATTGGATTTAGGGATGGCAAAAAAATCCGTACCCGTTGGTAAAACCTGTACGGGCATGTGTACGGGTCAAAACGGGTACCCGCGGGTATTATAAACAGGTTTTTAAAAATATCCGCAGTATATACGGGCGGGTACAGGTATTATGGTACATGTACCCGTGAGTACCCATTATTTATATGATTAATATATTATATTTAATTAAAATAAAAATTACATTATTCTAATATTCATTACACTATGTACATTTTTTTCTTTACTTTGTTTACATATTTTATTGAGTTTGATGGTGAAACATCCTACAAATATTATTACATGGGTAGGAACACACATGTTTTACAAAGAAAATATATATTTTTTGTTAAGGAAATGAGAACAAAAAATCACACAAATGGAAAACACCAATAAATTTAGCATTTTTGTCAAATATTCAATCAAAATGTACAAAAATAATTAAGTTTCATCTCATTTGAAACATAATAGAAGTAAAAAATTAAAAATTCATTTATAATATAGGAAACTCGCGGGTACCTATTGTACTCACGGATACCCAGAAGTACCCGCGAATACCCGTACACTGGTACCCGTACAGGTAAGGGTGAGTATGGGTAATGTTCTTCTATTTTGAAACGGGTAGCGTGTAGCTACTACCCGTGCCCGCCCGTGCCCGTTGCCATCCCTAATTGGATTGCAGTTGTGCAAGTTCATCATCCTCGTAAGTCATACTTTATCACGTTAGATTATTAATCATACAAAGGTTTTTAAACATTATAAAAAGTAGTTTTGAGATTGCTAACTGTTTAGGCCTAAGAGACAAGAGATATTAGTTAACATTACATTTTTTTAATGACTTTATATATGTATATCATTATTGTCAAGTAAATCAAAACAACATAAAACACAATATTTTCAAATAAATCAACACATAAACAAATTACAGAACAATATAAAATCACTATAATAAAACATCAAACTGCCTTAGAAAATCATAAATCCATAAAAAACAGTTTATTAAAATCATAGATCCAAAATTAATGAAAACTAATAATTTCACACATCCAGAATTAACCTAAGATCTAAACTAATCAAACAACAAATAATGAAAATGACTTGGCATGAAAAATAACATAAAAAATATCAACTAAAAACCAAATGAGTCAAACCTCAAAGATCCATATTTAAATACGCACAACATAGAACACAAAATATTGTCAAATAAATGAATACATCAACAAATTATAAAATAATATAAAATCATTGTAATAAAAGATGGAACTAAAAGATGGAACTGCCTTAGAAAACCATAAACCCATAAAAAATAATTTATTAAAAACACATCCATAATTTATTAAAAACACATCCTAGAGCTTGGTATGACAGATTGAGCTCTTTCCTTTTTCAAAAAGGGTTCGTGAGGGGTATAGTTGATACTATCCTATTTATCCGTAGATTAGATGATCATGTATTATTAGTTCAAATATACGTTGATGATATAATTTTTGGATCTACTAACGACATTCTTTGTAGAGAATTTTCTGAGATGATGCAGGGAGAATTTGAGATGTCGGTGATGGGTGAGCTGTCTTTATTCCTTGGGCTACAAATTAAACAAATGGAAAGTGACATCTTCATCCATCAATCGAAGTACTACAAGAAGTTACTCAAAAACTTCGACATGGAAAAAATGTAAAGAAGCTTCTACACCTATGGTGTCTGCTTGCTATCTAGACAAAGACGAAAAGGGAAAAACTATTGAGGTAACCAAGTATCGAGGGATTATCGACTCTTTATTATATTTGACTGCGAGTCACCCCGATATTATGTATTGTGTTTGCATGTATGCTACATTTCAAGCATTACCTAAAGATTTACATTATAGTGTTGTTAAACGTATCATAAGATATTTAAAAGGAACAATAAATATGGGATTATGGTATCCTAGGGATGCCTCATTATCCTTGGTAGGGTATTTTGATTTTGATTTTGCTGGATGTAAGTTGGATTGGAAGAGCACTAGTGGGACTTGTCACTTACTAGGCTGGTCCTTAGTTGCATGACATAGTAAAAAGCAAGCTTGTGTTGCTTTGTCCATTGCCGAAGCGGAATACATTGCCGCCGATGTGTGTTGCACTCAAATCCTATGGATGAAGCAACAACTTAAGGACTTTGGTCGTAATCTAGAAAAGATACCCATTAAATGTGATAATACATGTGCCATAAACCTATCCAAGAATCCCGTTTTGCATTCGAGAACCAAGCATATAGAAATTAGATATCACTTCTTGCATGATCATGTTCAAAAAGGCGATTGTGTGCTTCAATTTGTTGAAACTACTAAGCAATTAGCTGATATTTTCACCAAGCCCCTCTCACGAGATACTTTCTATTTTCTTCGAAGATGACTTGGAATCCTTGATGAAAAATATCTTGATTAAAATCGTCTAACCCTTTATTATGTGCTTCGCATGTTAAATGTCTAAATAGCTTCAAAATGAATAATTGTTGAGTGCATTCTACTCCTAATATAATTCATGATCATGTATGTGTGCTTGCTTAAAATTGCTTGATATATGTTAGAAATCTTTCAATGCTTCTAAAACTCAAAAACCTACCTGATTCTACAAATCTGATGACTATTAATCGATTAACTATGAGTCTTAATCGATTAGAATGAGTTCTAGTAGCCAACACTTTATTTTTATGAAATTTAATCGATTAATGTCCCATCTTAATCGATTACTTGGGCTCATTTTTCTGAAAATATGGAACTTTAACTATGATTAATCGATTAAGTACTGCTCTTCATTGATTAACGACAGCAGATAAAGTATAATCAAAAGCGTTTTTGTCATTTTTTTCAAATCCTCTCTATCCCATTTTCTCTCAAAATCTCAGAGGCAACAACACAATCTGAATTCTTAGCTTAGAAGAAGATTAAACCTCACCCTCTACCCACATTGGACTTCATTTCATCCCATTCCTTCTCAAATTTTACAAGGAAACCCATTTCCCCCAATTCCAAACCCTAAGGTTAGGTTCCGCCCAAAATCCTCCTTCACCTCTCAATTCTCTCGGGTATACAATCAAAATGGAAATAGGTCATTTAAAAAGGATTAAGACAACTGCTCAACGCGTACGAAGGACTCCTATCGCTTCATCTTTGAATCCAAGTGTGAGGTAGGACCATAGAGATCCCTACTACTCTCTCATATTGCAGGAGACTCGGTTGTCAAATTTCAGGGAAGGAAACCAACTTATATCAGGTATGCTGATTTAACCTGGATGGCGAAACAAAATTTTGAATTTCCATAAGGCATGTAAGCTCAAGGAGCTGTCACTTTTCTAGAATGAAAGGGAAATATATACCCTGCTTTGATTAGAGAATTTCATGCCAACTTTAGATATAAGGATAGCAAGTATTGGTCTATGGAACACGAGATGGAGTTAGGGCGCTTGATGATGAATGAGGATTCAGATAGGAAGAAGAAATGCATCTCTCTCAAAGCAACTGGGTTGTTTTATCCTGGGGACGGCGTGGTTGATAGTGTGCTTGCACAATTTTAGTAGTATCACGAAACATCTTATAGAAAGCGATCTGGTCGTGAATCAGCTAGTAACGATTATTGTGAGTCATTCAGAATTGTTGTGGGCTACGATAACTGTTACAATTCATGCATGATGTTAGCTTCTCATTCAAATCAGGATGGCAATGATTTGTTATTAATAGGATATATTCTCATTCAAATAGGAATTGATTGTAATTAATTGTTTTTGATTATTTTCCTTTTTGTATAGTTACGTTTCCTTTTGCTATGTATCTATAATTAGCATAATTGTTCTATTTCTTTTAACAACAAATAAACAATTACAATTACATTCAAATTCCCTCTTTACATGGTATCAGCCTACCATCGATCCTTCATTGTTTTAAACACTCATGGCTGCCATCAACATTCCAAACCACGCCTCCCCATATTTTCTTCACTCATTTGATCAACCAGGACAATTACTAGTAACACAACTTCTTGATGGGGATAATTATCCCACATGGAGCCGTGCAATCACCATGGCCCTAGAAGCAAAAAATAAACTTGGATTTATTGATGGCACAATCCTCAAACCAGACCCAAACAACCCCAATTTTTCTAATTGGGTTCGTTGCAATAGCATGGTTCAATCTTGGCTTGTTCATTCCACTATTCCCACTATTGCAAATTCCATTCTTTGGATTAAAAGCGCACGCGATATATGGCTTGACCTTCTTACACGTTTTAATCAAAAAAATGCTCCTCGTATTTTTGAAATACGACGAGCCATTTCGAACCTTTCTCAAGGAACCAATTCTATTGCTGCTTATTATACACAACTCAAAGCCTATCGCGATGAACTTGATTCTTATCATACACTTCCTGCATGTGCCTGTGGTGTTATACCCAATTATAATGATATTTATGCTACTGAACATCTCATGGATTTTTTACAAGGCTTAAATGATTCATTTGCATCTATTCGGAGTCAAATCCTCCTAATGGATCCGCTTCCTTCTGTGCCGAAAGCATACTCCCTTTTTTATAGGAAGAGCGCCAACGTTCATTATCTGATTCTCGTTCCGTTGCAATGGAACAATCTGCTATGGCGGCTCAACATATCACTAATTCTCGTGATGGCAAAACTAAAACCCCTTATCATTGTTCACTTTACAATGTTGATGGACATTCTGATAGTCGTTGTTACACTAAAATTGGATATCCTTCCTGGTGGAAACATAATCTTGGATCCAACAAAAACCGTCGTGGGCCTTCCTCTCGTGATGGTCGAGGCTCGAGACCGTCTGCTTCACACGGTCATCCCACTGCTGCTGTTGTTGCTTCATCTTCGGATTCTCAGCCATTGGTTAATTTGTCTCAGACTCAAGTCCAACACGATCATCCCATTGCTTTTGCGTCTTTTAAATCTCCTTCCTCTTTTTGGATTTTAGATTCTGGAG
>NC_032013.1:4384382-4420945 GCF_001865875.1 Lupinus angustifolius
TCTGATCTTTCCTTTTTTCATTCATACACAAAAGTCTCATCTTCTGTTAAATTACCTGACAATAAACTTGTACCAGTACATCATATTGGCTCTATTTATTTGCAATCTGGTCTTTTAATTCCCCATGTTTTACATGTTCCCTCATTTCAATTTAATATTTTATCTACTAGCAAATTGTCACGTGATACTAATTCTTCTATCAGTTTTACTCCCACTTCCTGTATTTTACAGGACCAGAAGACGAAGAAGACTTCTGTGATGGGTGAGCAACATGGAGGCCTTTACCTTATGCACCATTCTCCAACCATCTTTTCCTCTACAGTTTCATTTGATTCCCATTTTGATTTGTGGCATTGGCGTTTGGGACACCCAACTTCTACTCTATCGTCCCAATTCAATAACCTTGATTCTAGCATTAAGTTTTCAAATAAATGTTCATGTCCTGTTTGTCCTTTGGCAAAACAGACTCGCTTAAAATTTTCATTAAGTAGCATTTCTACTGTTACATGTTTTGAGTTAGTACATTTTGATGTTTGGGGACCCTATAATAAATTTCACTTTTCTGGTGCAAAATTTTTTCTTACTGTGGTTGATGATTTTTCTAGAAGTACATGGGTTTTTCTCATGCATCACAAAAGTGAAGTTAACACACTAATTCCTCAATTTTTCAAAATGATTGAAAAACAATTTCACACATGTATTAAAAAAATTCATTCCGACAATGCACGTGAATTTTTCAACTCCCACACTAATAGTTTTTTCAAAGATTTGGGAGTATTGCAACAATCAAGTTGTGCTTATACTCCACAACAAAATGAAGTTGTTGAGCATAAACATAGACATTTACTAAATGTTGCACGCGCTCTACATTTTCAATCTAATTTACCATTAAATTTTTGGGGTGATTTTGTGTTAACAACTACTTATCTAATCAATCGTTTACCAACTAATGTTCTCAAAGGTCGTACACCTCATGAAATATTATTTAACAAAAAACCAAATCTTTCTCACCTTCGTGTTTTTGGTTGTTTAGTATATGGTCGCAACACACAAATTTCCCACAAATTTGATAAACGTGCTTCTCCAGGTGTTTTCATAGGTTATCCCCATGGTCAAAAAGGTTACAAAATACTTGATTTATCGTCTAAAAAACTATATGTAACTAGAGATGCTATTTTTCATGAACATATTTTTCCATATAAGTTGCTTAATGTTGAATCATCTCCCTTTGTTTTACCATTGCAACCCATTGAAATATCTTCTTCCACCACATATCCATTTCCTCATGATGACTCACCCCCACCATACGATCCTCCCTCCATCATACCAACATCACCATCTATTTTTCCACTTAGTCCCTCACATCAAGAACCATCATCTTCCAACCACGAACAAGTATCACCCCCACCTCCCTCAATAGTGCACAACCGCCCCAATCGACCACGAAACCGGCCCAACTACCTCCATGACTATGTTTGCTCTCTGACCTCATCACAGGCGTCTTCTTCGACTCCTACTCTTGGTAATCGTTATCCCCTTTGCAATTTCTTATCTTCTCACATTTTTTCTCCTACTTATCGTTCTTTCCTCTCAAAAATTGCTATTGAGTCTGAGCCAAAATCATACGCCGAGGCTAAGAATTTTCCAGAATGGCACAATGCAATGCAATATGAGATTGACGCCTTGTGTGAAAATAAAACATGGTCTTTAGTTTCACTACCGCTGGGGAAGAAACCGATCGGTTGTCGTTGGGTTTTCAAAATTAAACGCGACTCTGATGGAAACATTGAACGGTATAAAACACGTTTAGTTGCTAAAGGATATACTCAAATTAAAGGGGTTGATTATTTTGATACTTTTGCTCCAGTTGCTAAACTTGTTACAGTTAGAGTTCTTCTCTGTGTTGCTGCTGCAAAAAATTGGCCTCTTCATCAACTTGATGTCAATAACGCTTTCTTACATGGAGATTTACATGAAGATGTCTATATGCACTTGCCACCCGGTTTTAGGCGTCAAGGGGCGCCTCTTGTTTGTAAGTTAAATAAGTCTTTATATGGTCTCAAGTAGGCATCAAGAAACTGGTATTCAAAATTTTCAGAAGTCCTTCTTGATTTTGGTTTCACACATAGTACAACTGACCCATCTCTTTTTTGTCTGCATCGTGAATTAGGTTCTGCTTATTTGCTTCTCTATGTCGATGATATTGTCCTCACAGGTTCAGATCTCCATCTCATGAACTTGGTGAAAGATCTTTTACACATTCACTTCAAAATTAAAGATTTGGGTCGTTTGAAATATTTTTTGGGTATTGAAGTTGCAAGATCAAAAAAGGGTATTTATTTATCCCAACGACAATATGCTCTTGATATTATATCTGATAGTGGTCTTATTGCTACCAAACCTGTAGACTTTCCGATGGAACAAAATTTGAAATTATCTCCATCAGATGGTACGCTTTTAACTGATCCTGCACCATATCGTCGCCTTGTGGGTCGTCTTATTTATCTCACAGTAACGCGCCCTGATATTACATACCCCGTCAATATTTTGAGTCAGTTCATGCAAGCTCCTCGCCAACCACATATGAATGCTGCTACTCGCCTTATTCGTTATCTCAAGTCTACTCCGGGCCAAGGTCTTTTCTTTCCTTCTAATTCTAATCTATCTCTTCAAGGCTATTGTGATTCAGATTGGGCTAGTTGCCCTACCACTCGGCGCTCCACTACTGGATATTGCATTTTTTTGGGTTCTAGCATAATCTCTTGGAAGACAAAGAAACAAAGTGTGGTCTCTCGTTCCTCTACAGAAGCATAATATAGAGCCATGGCCAATGCAACTTGTGAAATTACGTGGATCTCCTATCTTTTGAAAGATATTGGTTTATCTCCTTCTAAACCAATACCTTTGTATTGTGACAACCAATCTGCTCTTCATATTGCCTCCAACCCGGTATATCATGAACCTACAAAACACATAGAAATAGATTGTCATGTTGTTCGTGAAAAAATTGCTTCTGGTCTCATTACTACCATGAAAGTCAGTTCTGCAAATCAACCTGCTGATTTACTTACCAAGTCATTGGGCAAAGATCAATTCATGCATTTAAAGAGCAAGATGGGCTTATCCAACTTACACATCCCATCTTGAGGGGGCATGTTACAATTCATGCATGATGTTAGCTTCTCATTCAAATCAGGATGGCAATTATTTGTTATTAATAGGATATATTCTCATTCAAATAGGAATTGATTGTAATTAATTGTTTTTGATTATTTTCCTTTTTGTATAGTTACGTTTCCTTTTGCTATGTATCTATAATTAGCATATTATCATAGTTGTTCTATTTCTTTTAACAACAAATAAACAATTACAATTACATTCAAATTCCCTCTTTACATGATATATGAGTGATATTTTCAAACCTAAACAAGTTTATATGCAACCAAGTTTCCATTTACTGATGTCGTAGTGACTTCTTGTCTCATGCAAACACTAAAACATCTTGAATGGAAAATATGCAATGTCTAAAGTGATGAGAAATTCAACATAATAATAAGGAAATATCTAACAAAGTATATGTAGTGGATAGTAATTTCCCAAACTTGCTAGAATATATGAGGATCAATAACAAATAATATAGTAACTAAGAACATGCAAGGGACACCATAATTTTAACGTGGAAAACCTTTCCAATGTGAGAAGTAAAAACTATGGGCATTAGCAAGTCAATCAAGCTCCATTATGATCAAAATAGGAATGCAAGAGTGATTCCAAAATATAGCACAAAACATGCTCAACAATACAACATACACTAGAGAACAAGCTTGAAAATGAGAACACAACCTTGTAGAAAAACAAAAAAAACAGCCACTATTTTGGCTCATTTTCTGCCACCTCAGATGACTTCTCACTTATCCAACTTTTTAGAATGAAGTACCAGAAATTGTGAACCTGTTGTCAAAATTTCAGCCCGATCCAACGGCGAATGCAGACGCAGTCGCAAATCTCCCACAAATACTATGAGTTCCTTCGGGTTGAGTTCTTTCAACTTCTCTCTCACTTTTCTTGTGCCTCTTTTTGCCTAAACTGATTGCATACTGTTACCTCATCTAAATCATATCAATTAGATTAAGTGGGACAAATGAACTTTTCCCAATTGGCTCTTTCTCCATATAGGAAGGGAGCCCAAACCCAACAAATCCCCCCTCACAACTATGTGGAGAAATCACCAAACCAACGATCTCACAAGTTTCAAAACTTCACCTTGATAAGGCCTTAGTCATCATATTAATACCATTATCATTTGTATGAACATTAGCCAATTCCAACAACCTAGCATCCAAAGCATCACGTATCCAATGATACCTCACATCAATGTGTTTGGACCTAGAATGAAAAGTTGAATTCTTCCCGAGATAAATTGCACTTTGACTATCACAAAATAACAAGTATTTGTCTTGGACAAAACCAAGCTCATGCAAGAATTTCTCACCCAAAGCAACTCCTTGCATGCTTCTGTAATGGAAATAAACTTTGCCTCAGTAGTAGACAATGCAATGCACTTTTGCAACCTAGATTGCCATACCAAAACTCCCCTTGCAAACTTAATCAAGTAACCTAAAGTGGAATTTCTGGAATCAATGTCTCCAGCCATATCAGAATTAATATAGCCCATAAGAATAGGTTTACCACCTCCAAAACGAAGCGTCAAACTAGTAGTATCACAAAGATACCTCAAAATCCATTTCACAGCATTCCAATGCTCTCTACCCGAATTTGACAGAAATCTACTAATTGTACCAACAACATATATAATACATGGTCTTGTACACACCATTGCATACATCAAACTTCCCGTAGTAGATGCGTAAGGAACTCGTTGCATATCTGATTTTTCAGCTTCATTTGAAGGATACTGTTTAGCACTGAACTTAAAATCAGTAGCAAGAGGAGTGCTTACCGCCTTAGCATTTTCCATTTGGAATTTCTGTAACACTCTCTTAATATAGTATTCCTGTGATAGACAAAGTTTCTTTTCTTACCTATCTCGCATGATTCTAATACCAAGAATATACTTAGCAGCTCACATGTCTTTCATGACAAATGACTTGCTTAATTGCTTCTTTAACAAGTCAGTCATGGAAATATTTCCCCAACAATAAGCATGTCATTAACATACAGTAACATGATGATGAAATCACCATCAACAAACTTTCTAATGAAGACACAATGATCAGAAGTAGTCTTCTTGTGGCCTTGCTCACACATAACAACCTCAAACTTCTTGTACCATTGTCGTGGAGTCTGCTTCAAACCATATAGACTCTTTCTCAGCCTACACGCATAGTATTCTTTCCCTTTAACAAGAAAACCATCAGGTTGTTTCATATAAATCTCCTTCTTCAAATTACCATGAAAGAAAGCAGTTTTTACATCCATTTGCTCTACCTCCAAATCAAGAGGAGCAGCTAAACTCAACACAATTCTAATGGATGACATCTTCACCATAGGAGAAAAAATCTCACTGAAATCAACACATTTTCTCTATCTGAAATCTTTAACCACCAATCTGACTTTATACCTTGGAGATGTAGAATTACTTTCTTGCTTCACCCTTAAATCCACCTGTTTTCCAAAACCTTCTTCCCTTTTAGCAATTTGACCAAATCAAAAGTGTGATTATCATGCAAGGACTTCATTTCCTCTTACATTGCATCCAACCACTTCTTTTTTTCTTCATTTTCTATGGCCTCATAATAACATTCAGGTTCTCCTTCGTCTGTCACAACAATATAGTCATCAAAATGGATACTTGATAAATGGTTCCCTATTCCTATTAGACATCTGAAGTTGAACTTGAGGTGGTTCAGGAGCATCACCAAGATTCTCATCTTGTGACATCTCATGTTCATCTTCACCAATATCAATAGGAAAATCTAACTCATCTCCAAGATGTTGATCACCAACATAATCATATTGCTCATCATATTGAATGTTATTATTCTCAACTGTATCCATATCATGTATAGGCCTCCAAAATGGATCAATATCATACAATCTACTATCTTCATCGAGTGTAGTCTTCTTTATCTTATCAATGTCTTCAATGGTTTGATCTTCCATGAAATTCAAATCACAGCTTCTAACAACCTTTTTCTCAACAAGATCATACAACTTGTAGCCAAATTCATCTTCACCATAACCAATAAAGATGCATTACCTTGTCTTTGCATCCAAATTGTACCTTTCATCCATTGGCTCATACACAAATGTCTTGCAACCGACGACTCACAAGTGATCATACATATCATTCTTGCCAAACCAAATCTTATCTAGCTCCTCAACATTCAGAGCAATTGTAGGACTAAGATTAATAACATGCACTGCCGTATACAAAGCCTCACCCTAGAAATGTTTAGGTAATTCTGCTTCAGAAATCATGTACCTAACTCTTTCAACCAAAGTTCTGTTCATCCTTTCTGCTAAGCCATTAAGTTGAGGAGTCTTACGAGGAGTCTTTTCATGTATAATACCTTGTTGCTTGCAGTAAATATCAAACGATCCATAATACTCACCATTATTGTCAGTACGAATGCATTTTAGCTTCTTACCAAAATGTCTCTCAACCAAAACATGGAATTGTTTGAACTTTTCAAGCACTTGGTCCTTTATCTTCAAAGCATAGAACAAAAGCTTCCGTGAACAATCATCGATAAAAGTAATAAAGTAAAGTGCACCACCAAATGACTTTACCTTCAATGGACCACAAACATCAAAATGCACCAATTCAAACAGCTCTGACTTCCTTGAGGGATGATGCTTCTTAAAGGATACTCTGGTATGCTTACCAGCCATGTAATGAGAATACTTCTTCAACTCTACACTCTTCAATCCTGAAAGTACATCCTTTTTTGTTAAACAAATCAACCCCTTTTCACTAATATGACTGAGTCTTTCGTGCCACAAAGAAGCCTCCACATCCATGACACTCACGCTTTCTTTAGAAACCAAAGCTTTTGTCTAATACAGTTTGAAAATTTTCTCCCCTCTAGCCACAACCAAGTTACCTCTAGTGAGTTTCCACTTTCCAGAACCAAAATGATTATCATAACCATCATCGTCAAGCATCTGCACAAAGATCAAATTGAAAATAACATATGAAGCATGTTTAACTCATATCAACAACAACTACACTCCCATGTTGGTATACAACCAAATATCATCAATACCAACTATCTTTGACATACCATCATTGCCCATCTTCAACATTCCAAAATCACCAGAAGTGTAAGATGTGAGGAACGTCTTCCTTGGCGTAACAGGAAGTGTAGCACCACTATCAATTATCCACATACTCTCATCTGATACAAGATTAACTGAATCACGATCACAAAGAATAATAAGATCATCACAAGTAGCAGTAGTAATTCTCCTGTTACCACTATCAATTATCGTTCTACTTGCCCTTGTTGTCTTTGTTTTCCCTTTTCCATTGAAAATAATTCTTCTGTATGTGACATGCTTTATGACAATAGTGACACTCCACATTCTTGTATCTAGACTTGGACTTACTTCTGATATTTTCTCTATCACCTTTCGGTTCCTTTCTATGACTTTTCCCCATGTTTTCAATGACAAACACCTCAAAATGAGATGAAGTACCATGTGCCTTACTTCTCATCTCCTCATTAATAATACTTCCTTTTATACTTTGCAAAGAGACAATACCATCAGGCATCATGGGTTGAGTTTGTAATTAAAACTCGAAATGTTTCCTAAGAATCTGATAGAGTATTCAGTAGCCATAGTCCCAACACTTCATCATTAAACTTGATACCCATTCCTAATAATTGATCAAGGACCCCTTTAAAATCATTCAAGTGATATGAAATAGAAGCTCCTTCCTTGTATCTCAAATTCATCAAAGAATTCAAAGAGTATAATTTATTATTCCCTGATTTAGAAGCATACATAGATTCAATTTTCTTCTATAAAGATTTTGCATTTTCCTCATTAGCAACGTGATTGTAGACATTGTCTTCTACATATTGCCGAATGAAACCACAAACTTGTTAATGTTGAAAACTTCAATCCTCATCAGACTTGGACTCTAGCTTCTCAATAGCAAACACAAGAATATGCAAATTCTTCACAAATAATAAAGATTTCATTTTTCCGTTCCACAAGTGATAGTTAGTGTCATTCAAACATATTATTCTATGTGTATTTGCCTCCATCATTCAAGCAAGTCAAATAACCTCAAACCCCAAAGAGCTCTAATACCACTTGTTGGGAGATCTTCATCTATAGGATATATCATTCTTCCATGGGCTAAGTAAAAGAAGATTATAAGTGTGCTTGACACCACATCTTGACCATAAACCTTAAGGCATTAGGTCTATGGGTCCATCCACTTATATGCTCTTTAAATCATCCATTTTTGCTCAATGTGGGACTTCTTCATTCACAGTTGGAATATCCAACGTGATGTTCCAAGTGTGAATGAAGAAGTCCCACATTGAGAAAAAATGGATGAGTTGAAGAACATATAAGTATATGGACCCATAGACCTAATGTCTTAAGGTTTTGGGTCAAGATGTGGTGTCAATCCCACTTCTATACTTCTTTCACATAGCATATGGAAGAATGATATATCTTATGGATGAAGATCTCCCAACAAGTGGTATAAGAGACGATGGTTCGACGACTCAATGGAGTATGGAAGCGACAAGTTGTCGGTAGATCAATGAGGGATCCTTATGCCGAAAGTCTTTCTGATGAGAAGTCAAGGCGGCGTATTCTGTTGATGAATGGATAAGCCAACATCGGTGCAAGTAGATAGAGAGCTAAGCTCTAATGTATCCAGTACTTGAAGGGGAACTCGCACTTGAAGGGGAGATGTTGGATATTCCAAGTGTGAATGAAGAAATCCCAAATTGAGAAAAAATGGATGAGTTAAAAAGTATATAAATGGATGAACCCATAGAGATAATGTCTTAAGCTTTTGGGTCAAGATGTGGTGTCAAACCCACTTCTATGCTTCTTCCACTTAGCCCATGGAAGAATGATATATCCTATGGATGAAGATCTCCCAACATAAAGAATTTCATACCTTAGTTACTAATAGCACATGAGCTCTTGAACCAAAACAAGATCACTTCAACATTATTGACAACAAATGAATTTCTAGAAAAAATGCACCACTGACGGCTTCATTGCTTCCTATAAGGCGAGACTAATTGCCAAAGGCTTTCACCAACGCCATCTGTTCATTACAATGACACATTAGTCCTATCGTCAAACTCCTACATGATCAAGCTTATCTTAGGTGTGACATTCTCTACAAGATGGTCTCTAAGTTATATAAGTGTAAAAATCAACACCTTTCTACATGAAACCATCAATGAGGAGCTTTATATATCTCAACTTCCTCGCTCCGTTCATCCTCAGTTCCCTGATCATGTTTGCAAGTTGAGGAAAGTTCTTTATAGCCTGGAACAAGCACCTCGTGCTTGGTATCATGCTCTGAAGGCTTTCTTAATACAATACGAGCTAACGAACTCTAAGTTACACACTTCATTCTTCATTTATAGTCATGATGAAACTCTGTCATATTTCTTAGTTTATGATGATAATATCCTCTTTAGAGGCATTGACTTGAAGTTTTTTTTATCTCTTTCCGAGATGCTCTTGCCTCAAAATTTTCTCTAAAGGGTCTAGGCTTTCTAAGTCATTTTATTGGCATTGAATTTGTTCCAATCGCATATGGTAGGTTCTTGACTCAACATCACTATATTTGTGACTTACTCCACAAGGCCAACATCCATGATACTAAACCAATTTCAAAAACTATGTCCACTACTATAAAGTTAACAAACAACGGATAACTATTTACCTATGATCAACATTAATATCGCCAATTTGTGGGTTCCTTGAAATATATTCTTCTCACTCATCCTGATATGGCATTTACTATTAATAAACTTTCTCAGTACACGCATGCTCCCACTAGGTTTCATTTACAAGCTGTTAAATGTGCTTAAAGGAATTTTGGATTAAGGCCTACAACTTCATCACTCACATGAACTTCACTTTTGTGCTTTTTGTGACTGTAGCTAGGCTAGCGATTCATTTGATATGAAATCCATTACAACCTTTATTATTTATTGTGGTCTGAATGTCATCTATTGGTTGTGTAAAAAGCAATGCATCGTAGCAAAATCCTGCATTGAGGCTGAATACATGGTTATTCGTTCAACTACTTATAAGCTTCTTTTGTTTAAGGAACCCTTCACAGAGCTGTAAATACCCCTTCAATCACAACCTATCATTTACTCTAACAATATTGGAGCCACATATTTCAGTGTCAATCCAATATTTTACTCGCACACGAAGCACATTGATATTCATTATCAATTTGTGTGAGACCTAGTATCAAACAATGACCTATAGGTTCAACACATACCCTTTAGTCATCAACTTGCTGATATTCTAACCAGATATCTATCTCCATCCCGACATAGTTTTTTCAGGTCTAAGATTGGTGTTATTTCATCCACCACAATCTTATGAGGACTTGTTGGAGTATTGACCAAGTGATGTTAATCATATCAGTTTATTATGTATTTTAAATTATAGTTTTATTTATTATTGTCCTCCCATAATTATTTTATTTGTAACTAATTGTGTATAAAATAGATTCATATGTACTACATTTTAATCAATTTAAATCAATAAGAGAATTTGATTCTTCTTCTACAAATGTTACGTGAGGCAAATTATTGTTAGTTATATTCGTTTTTTTAATATACCATGTAAATTTAGAGTAGAAAAAGTTTGTTCTAAATCATTGTTATAAGTATCAATAAAATAATAATGCTATCCCACGCGTTGCACTAATCCAAATGCTAGTGTCGATAACAATTTCCACTCTTGATGTTCTTTGTACATTGCAAACATTGGTTTATCGTGGCAAAAATAAGATTGGTTGGGACAAGTAGGGTTGATCAAGCCAAATTTTAGATTTATTTTTGCACTAATTCAAATGCTAGTGTTGATTAAGCCAAAATTTGGATCACAAAATCTTCTTGACTTGAAAATTTCCAAAGACATACATGTCTAATCAGGATGAGATAAAATAAGAATAAGCTAAGCTGACTTAGGGAAAAAATGACAAATTTCCAATTATATATTTATCTTTTAGATGAGAATAACAAGCCTTGAAATAATTTTAAAGATTGAGCAAATGTACCAAGGTTAATGCCATTTTATATGATAATGATATCCACGTTATATAACAACCAACTAGAAAAATGTTTGGGAGTCATAAAATAATCTGATAGTTAAAGTGAAAAAGTTTAAGAAATGAAGTGAAGAAGGTTGTGAATTCGAACCTCACCCTTAGCAAATTAAAAAAAAATAAAAAATAAATTATAATGTGATTTGATAGTTAGGGGTGAAATGAAGGAGATTAATGGTTCGAGTCTCGTCTATAACAAATATTAACATACTAACAATTGTCAATAAAAAATAGAATAATATTTTACATAAAATGTGAAGAAAGTAATATGTATTTACAAAAAAACAAGTGAAAACTAAGTACATAAGTTAGAATCCAAGGATATTTTTGCCATTCTAGTTGGATAATTTAATATGAAAAAATGAGATCATACAAATTATGTTTGTGTGGGAGGATTAATATATAATGATTGTTTCTTACTTGAACCTAATATTAATTAATGACTTTTTGAAAACTAATCCCTTTTAAGTTTTGATGTACAATAAATTCCTCTAAGTAGCGACGAATCTTTGGATCAGATTAATAATACCTATCCCTCGCTTACCATAGATAGTGTCCATGTTATTTGATGTACACTTTTTGTATATGTCATTATCAACCTCATATCTTACTCTCACTCATCTTCTTTATCAAGTTGGAAGTAAAACAAAATTTAGGAAAACTAAATGTAATAAGGAAAAGTAAAAAGTTTGGGTTTGAGGTTACCAGGAAAGAGTAGAGAGTATTTTGGGAAAGTGAGAAGTGTGGATTAAAAGATTACGATAACACAGAGAAATAAGAAGAGATATTTTGAGGTTATTGCAATTTCTGGGCCCAAGTTAATAAAGATGAGATTCAAAAGAGCCTGTCCCGTTATTTTGGTATGAGTGGGCTATTAAGCCCGGTGCCGTTGATTATTACATCAAATTACAAAAAAATAAGACAAATCAGAAGAGACCCTCTCTCTCCAAATTCAAATCTAAAACCCTCCCGCGACAGAAAACAAAAACAAAAAAAACAAAGAAGCAAACGGATCTCTCTTCTCTTCTCCTCGTCTCTTCTCTCCCATTCCCATTCATTTCATTCTCTGCTTCCAATTAGATCGAAAAAAATGTCTCATCGCCACGAGAAAGAGAAAGGTGTGAACGTTCAGGTCCTCCTTCGTTGCAGGTATTTCAATTTCCAATATCAACAAATGTTTTCTTTTAGTTTCACTCACTGAATCTGAAATTTGATTATCATTTTGATTTCTTAGGCCGTTTAGTGATGAAGAGTTGCGGACCAACGCGCCTAAGGTTTTGACATGCAATGAGTATATCAGAGAAGTAGCCGTTTCTCAGAGCATCGCCGGAAAACACATCGATAGAGTTTTCACTTTCGATAAGGTAATCCTTTTCCACCTTGTTAATTTCTATGAATTATAAAAGTGTGAGCATTTTTTAAAAATCATTAAAAAAAAGTCATTTCAGCCGAACTTAATCCTTAAGGGTCCGTTTGCGAGTTGGTTTTTGGAGGGGAAGGAAGAGAAACACATCTGAGTCATTTCAGCCGAACTTAATCCTTAAGGGTCCGTTTGCGAGTTGGTTTTTGGAGGGGAAGGAAGAGAAACACATCTGAGTCATTTCAGCCGAACTTAATCCTTAAGGGTCCGTTTGCGAGTTGGTTTTTGGAGGGGAAGGAAGAGAAACACATCTGAGTCATTTCAGCCGAACTTAATCCTTAAGGGTCCGTTTGCGAGTTGGTTTTTGGAGGGGAAGGAAGAGAAACACATCTGAGTCATTTCAGCCGAACTTAATCCTTAAGGGTCCGTTTGCGAGTTGGTTTTT
Source organism: Lupinus angustifolius (assembly GCF_001865875.1). NCBI lineage: Eukaryota > Viridiplantae > Streptophyta > Magnoliopsida > Fabales > Fabaceae > Lupinus > Lupinus angustifolius. The sequence goes on from NC_032013.1 coordinate 4,397,487, forward strand.
GGAGGGGAAGGAAGAGAAACACATCTGAGTCATTTCAGCCGAACTTAATCCTTAAGGGTCCGTTTGCGAGTTGGTTTTTGGAGGGGAAGGAAGAGAAACACATCTGAGTCATCTCGCATGTATATTTCATGGCTCTGAAGCCTTCACTTTCCGTTCCTCCCCTCCAATAAACAACTCGCAAATGGATCATAAGAATCTATGACAGTGAAAATTGTCCTTGACAGTAATTAATGTGTCTGAATAATTTCTCTCTCGAAGACTAATTTGACTGACATTTGAGATTCTCGAGGATCAAGTTTAGGTTTTTTCAGTGGAGTAAAATTGGGGGCACATTTTTTATCTTCGGGAAGAATTTGGGAATGACTCTACATTTTATGATCAATCAGTTGAAGAAATGTTAGAGTGGTTCGATGACGATTGATTTTATATTCTGCAGGTTTTTGGTCCTAATGCACAGCAAAAAGATCTATATGAACAAGCTGTTGTGCCAATAGTGAATGAGGTTCTAGAGGGATTTAACTGTACTATATTTGCATATGGTCAAACTGGTACTGGGAAAACATACACAATGGAAGGTGAATGCAAAAGGGCAAAGGTATAAGTTAGTGTCTATTTCTTAGTTGTTAATTAAAGTGTTGAATGTGTAGTCATCAATAATGATTGTTGATAAGTTGGTTTGATTATTCCAGAGTAGGCCCAATGGAGAGTTGCCTACTGAAGCAGGAGTCATACCTAGGGCTGTTAAACAGATATTTGATACTCTTGAAGGCCAGAATGCCGAATATAGTGTGAAAGTCACTTTCTTAGAGTTGTATAATGAGGAGATTACTGATTTGCTTGCCCCAGAAGAAATTTCGAAAGGTGCTTTGGAGGATAAGCAGAAGAAGCAGCTGCCTCTTATGGAGGATGGTAAAGGTGGTGTTCTTGTTCGGGGTTTGGAGGAAGAAATTGTTACAAGTGCAAGTGAAATTTTTACTCTGCTGGAGAGAGGGTCTGCCAAAAGGCGTACTGCAGAAACATTATTGAACAAGCAATCAAGGTGATTGTTGCTTTCTGGGTTTTGTTTTTTGACAGATGGCCAAGATTTTATGTTTTACTAGTATTTGTTGCATGTTTCAGTCGGTCACATTCTTTATTTTCCATTACAATTCACATCAAGGAAACAACCCCAGAAGGTGAAGAACTTATAAAATGTGGCAAACTGAATTTAGTGGATCTAGCAGGATCAGAAAATATATCCCGTTCTGGTGCTAGAGAGGTAATGCAGTTAAGCATACATTTTATTTGGCATATACTGTTGAAATTGCCTAATGAATAAAAAGTTAAGTTTGATATGTTGGATTTTGTGATCAGGGCCGTGCAAGAGAAGCTGGAGAAATTAATAAAAGTTTGCTCACTTTAGGGCGAGTGATCTGCGCACTTGTGGAGCATCTTGGCCACATCCCATACAGGTCCCCCTCCGGTTTAGTGGCCATATAATGCTTCGTAATAGTCTTTGTTTAGGGGGTATGCATGTGTGCATAGCTACTTTTTGTATGCATTTTTCTTGTTTGCTTACAAATCCTTTTGAATTTAGGGATAGCAAGTTGACCCGTTTACTGCGTGACTCACTTGGTGGGAGGACAAAGACATGTATCATAGCAACCGTTTCTCCAGCAGTTCATTGCTTAGAGGAGACCTTGAGCACATTGGATTATGCACACAGGGCGAAGAACATAAAAAATAAGCCCGAGGTTTGTGACTTTTTTACATCGTTTGACTCACTTGAGAGGTTTATTAAACTGTGCATAAATATTTTAATGTGTTATAAGTATTGTACTTTTTCCAATGATGATTTGATTAATGTATTTTAAAACATCTGTTTGGTACAATCTTATTACCTAATGTTACTTACGTGTATTACTTAGACATGTGCATATGAGCTTTTACAATTCTCTTGAATAAAGATACTGACTATAGGATCTGCAAAGTATGTGGAAAATTTCCCTGATTTATTATGATGACATATGCTGTCTCATTTTCCGATGATAAGATTGCGATTGTTTTGCCTCAACTATTTTTAGTTTCATTTTGATTTTCCTAGGTTAACCAAAAAATGATGAAATCAACTCTTATCAAGGATCTTTATGGTGAAATTGAACGCCTTAAGGCAGGTAGGTTGCTTTGTCTTTCTTGTGGTAATTATTTAGGCTCTTAAGCCTTTTTTACTCTCTAAGAGGTTGATTAAATTTGTGATTCTGACCAGAGGTTTATGCTGCACGTGAGAAAGTTGGCGTCTATATACCAAAAGAGAGATACCAGCAGGAGGAGAATGAGAGGAAGGTAGGCTGTCTATTACGTTTATGTTTGTTGCTTTTGTTTTTACCAAACAATTATTTCAACATCTGTTCCACATAACACTTTTCTAGTGTAACATACCTTTGACCCTTTCTATTGATACATGGTTTTTCTTTTTCTTTTTTATTAGGCAATGGCAGATCAGATTGAGCAGATGGGGATCACATTAGAAACTCATCAGAAGGTTTCTTTTCTTGACAAATGACAGTTAAAGTTGAAGACATTTTGCCCTTTTTCTTGTTCCTTATGCTTAACTTGTTTCTTGCTCTATATGTTTCAATGTTTCAACCAGCACATTGATGATTTGCAAAGGAAATACGTTGACCAGGTTCGGCAGTGCTCAGATTTGAGCACAAAACTTGATGACACTGAGGTCAGTTGTCTAAGCAGTTTTTCATTTTATTGAGAGTTACTATTTCTATATATTCTTATCAAAACACAAAAAAAATGTGGCAGAAAAATTTGAGCAAGACCAGCAAATTGCTTGCCGACAAAGAGGAAGAGTTAAGGAAATGCTGGTATAGCTTGAAAGAGAAAGATTTTATCATATCTGAGCAGAGAAAAGCAGGTAGCACACTTGCATATTTTTATTGTTATTTCTTAGTTATTAATTTTTATGCTAATTTTATATTTTTGCAATAGAAAATGCATTAACTCATCAAGCATGCATTTTACGAGCTGATTTGGAGAAAGCTCTCCAGGATAATGCTTCATTGTTTTTCAAAATTGGTAAGTGATCTTATTATTTCCACTGCTTTGATTGGTGTAGATTTATTTAATAATTTTCTAATATCTCTAATGTGATATTTTATAGGTAGAGAAGATAAACTAAATTCCTGTAACAGAGCTGTTGTGGATAATTTTCAAATAGAGATTGCTCAGCAAGTTGGTTCTCTCTGTAACACTGTGGCGACATCATTGTCTCGGCAGCATGATCACCTCGAATGTGTGGAGAATCTCTGTCATTCATTTTTGGGCATTCACGATAAGGTTGGTAAATCAATATCTATTTCCACCTTTGTTTACTGGTGACATTGTTGTGGTTTTGCTCAGTTTTCTTGATTACCTTTTCTATTCGTCTGTATTTTGTTTATATCGTCTTCTTCGTTTTTTGTTCATGGTTTTTACATTTCCTCGTTTTTTTATTCTTTAACATCATTCATCTTTTGATTGCCCATAGGCAGCTGTTGATTTGAAAAAGAAAGTTATGACTTTGAGAACTTTGTATATATCCCATATGGAGTCAGTGCAAAATGTTGTCCGATTGCATAAAGCGGGCTCTGATACTACATTTGAGGAAATATCATCTCTTATATCATCCAATGGACACTCTATCGAAGAAGTATGTTGCAACTGTTGAAATTACTTATGCTTATTTGACTACAATGTCTTGTGGATGTATTTTTCATGTTCAACAGAACACTAATAGAGAATTATTTTTTCTTGGCGAGTCAGCTTCTTGCATCTGAGGCTGCTGAAGCAAGCTCAATATTTGATGATCTTCAGAGTTCTCTCTCAACCCAGCAGGGTGAATTGGCAACTTTTGCAAGGGAACTACGCCATGTATGCATCTTCAAATCTTCTCTTTTTTATCTTTAAATTTTAGCAAATCAGTCACATGTGTGGTTTCTGTCCCACTGTTATGCATATTGTATGTGCTTTTTACCACCTTATATATTTAATATTATCATTATACTATTGTTTTTGGGTAGACATGTATTATATTATGTTATATTATATATAATATTATCATTTTACTGTTGTTTTTGAGTAGACATATATTATATTATGCTATTTTATTCTATTCATTGCTTTGACTATATTCTGAATATACTTAATGTTTGTTTTTGCCCGTGTCTTGAAAACAAAAGAGATTCAATGTCAGTGCTGAACAAATAAGCGATATATCTGATTGCACTCAAGAATTTGTGGATAAGCTTTTGGAAGAAGCAAAAAGGCTTGACAACTTTGCAACAGAGGCTGATGAAATGCAAATGAAGAGCATTGCCAAGTTTAAAAAAGCTTACGAGGTGATAACTTAATATTTTTAAATTATTTATTTTGGTGTAGTTTAAAGCTACTAATACTAATGTTCAATGCTTATTTTTTGCAGGAGCAGGCAAAATCTGATACAGAAAAACTTATTGCTGATATGTCTAGTTTAGTTTCAAACCACATTCGTCGTCAAATGGATCTGGTCTGTTTTTACTGTTTCTTTTGATAGCTCATTTTTTCTTCTTCTAGACATGAGTTGTTGATGGAGTAATGCTTGTGTTTATGCTCCTGTTAGTTTATACTGAAAATGGATGGGTTAATGAACTTACAGGTAGATGAGAAGCTTGTTGATCTTAGAGAAAGTGGCATAGCAAGCAAGTCCTTCTTAGATGCTCATGTGTCATCAATGGGTGATATTGTGACTCTTGCACAAAGGAAATGGCAGGCCTTTTGCACGCTAGCAGAAAAAGATACCAGAGACACTGCTGATTTTTCTGCAGTAAAACATTGTCGTATGGAGGCACTCTTGCAGCAGAGGTTTATTTCTTGTAGATTTCTTGAATCTTGATTCAGATCCCGTTTCTTACATTCTAACTATCTTTTAAATCTTTTTCTTTAGTTTCAATACTGCTGAATCAGTCTTCAAACATACAAAGAGGACACATGAGGCTGTAAATGAGATTGAGACCAAACATATTTCTGCAGCAGTGTCACTTATCAGGTGGCTTGTTTTTCGTTTGTATTGTTATGCTGAATTGTTTTTGGTTTTGGCCAAGGTTATGCTTGTATTATTCATTGCAGGGTTTTCTATTTTGTTAACTATCAAAAATCATTTCACTAATAGGCTCTATGTGATACTAATTATGTTGGTACAGGAATGCATCTGATTCCAATTTGCAACATGACATTGAGGTTCATTCTGCTCGGGTTGCAGCCGAGGAAGATGTGGCAAAGAACTGTGAGAATGTCCTTCAGCAGTTTGATGGTGGGTATTGGGTTCAAGATCTTGGTCATACTCACAATTTGCTTTGACAAGTGTGGCCCTTGTACTTCATAATTGGATATGCATGCATATGCCTTAGCTAAAATAGTTTTACACTTTTTAGTGGGGGTGTTCAATAATTTATCAATTTCTAAGTTCCTTTATGTGGTGCGTGCATTGATGTGGTCCTTTTCTGTGACATCTTTTGCAGACATGTCTGTAGAGGAACGAGAATCCATATCCGGCGTGTTGAATGTTGTCAAAACTCATGCAAATACACTTGAGACCTTCCGAGGGGATCACTCAAGTCAAGCAGCTGCCATTGAAGAGAAAGCACGTGAAACTTTTCAGCAGCAGTATATGGTACGTTGACTCACTGTTCTGCCGTGTTTCTGGAAAAGTCTAATATTTCCCATTAGTTTCCTATGTTTTGCACTCTAGTTTTTGAAATGTGGATCAAGGTCCTGCAACTTTTAAATTTATGCATTTTGATTCAAAATCCAAACTCTTTACATCCATCAATCTTTAATATAATTCATAACATTAGAGGCTTGATAATATTCCATCGAAAAATTGATAAAAGTCAATGTTAGACTAAGTAAGATGCACAAATTTAGAAGTTGCTGGACCTTGATAGTCTCACAATTGAACTGAGGTTTTTTTTGAGTACTTTTTCCTATCAAATGGACCACGTTAACATCCACAAAATATCCATGGCTTGTTACTTTGTGTCTTGCAGGATTATGAACCAAGTGGGGATACACCAGTAAAATGTGATACTGATGTTCCGACTAAGGTGACAATAGAGTCCCTTCGATCCACGCCAATGGAAACTCTCATTCAAGAATTCCGTGAAAATCATTCCGATGAATCTTTTGATGTAAAAGACTTGAAACCATCACTAATACCTCGTCCTCCCCTCAGCCAAGTAAATTAAGGATGGTGGCGACTTGCTCGTTCACTCTTGTCTTTCACGGTATGAATTTGTATATGTAACATCATTGTTGTTACCCCATTTATTTTTGGTTGCATGCATGCATCATGGGTAAGGTTTAATGTCAATTTTATGCTGAACTACTCCTCTAAACCCCACCTTGGGGTTTAGTCACATATATTAAATAATCTGAAAGTTTTTGCAACTGAATGTTGTTTGTTCTTTGTTTATAATTCAACTGGCAATTACCTCTTGTAATGATACAAATACTATACAGTAAGGGGGCCCTGATTGGGGATCTTCATAGTTTAAAATGGACAAGAACTAGTTTGTGTTGCTCTGAATTTCTTTGAAGCAATTTTTCGGGTACAGATACATCAAATTAGCCACGATGTTTTGTTTACCCTTTGTTTGATTGGAGTGATTATGGTAAGATGATTTGAAGAGAGAATGGATGGATTTTAGGATCTCTTTTTGTTTAGAGAGGGAAGGGAAAATTGAGACCTACAGAAATTTTCCTCTACATTTTGAGAAGAGGTGTAGAACATATAAAAAAAGTGGAGTAAATCCCCCCCCAAATACTCCAAATAGCAATATATCATTGCATCATCCACCAATCATATTTAACAATTATTGACTTTTAAATATAAGTAACGTATTAACCGTATAAATTTTTATATTAATAGTGCATACATATTACCCTCTTATTTAAAATGGTAAATGCACAACATGGAACAACTTAGACAACTGACAGTAAAATCCTAGTTATATTGATATTCATCATTTTACGGACCTTGCTTTTCTAAACTGGAAAGTTGGAGAACAAATTCATGATATATGAATACAGTTTTGATTTCATCAAGTTTCTCAATGCAAAACCTGGAACATTATTCATTTCCATTTAAAAGAAATCCACAGATTTGAAGGAATGAGAAATAAAACGACCAGGTTGTGAAAACCCGAAGTTTTCAATTAGCGAAAATGATGACTACTTAACATAGTTATAAAAAAATTGTCAAATAAGCAACGTGAGTTGGTCCAAATGAAAGCTTAAATCATTTAGGTATGTGCTCATAAGTTTGAAATCCCTCTTTAGACAAATGATCGTAATTATGAGGTTACTTTTTGACCTATTTGAAGAGATAAAAAGTGGCATTCTTGTGCTGAGACTTCTAACTAGTAGAGTATTGGAAATATAAATAAATGTACAAAGGATTGCACCTAATTACTAGGATTTTAACACATAACTTCAAACATATTATAAGATTTGAACACATAAATTAAAAACCTTACCGTTATAGTGAAACACAAAAATACTCTTAAAAAGCTAATGTCAAATGATTTGTCTTTTCATAGTTAGAACTTAGAAGATAAATTTGACAGAATAAAAATTCATGTATTACACATTATTCACTTTTAAATAGAAAAAAATTATGCATTACACTTTATTCACTTTAAAATAGAAACCAAAATGAATGTTGTGTGCCTGAAAGTATAAAAACTTAAATGTTGTATTGTAGAAAAAACTTTCCTATTTAAATTTCATCATATATGTTTTTATTTTTAATGAAAATGAAAAGGAAAGAAACAAGATGACTACTACAGAGTTCCTTTGCTTTGCGTGTTGTATTTCATTCGTCGCTGTTTGTTCCAAGTCCAACCATTGCAGTTACCCATGCTTTTGTTTTCCTCTGCAGCTGTATTTCCGAGTCAGACACCTTTGCTGTAACAGAGAGAGAAGTGTTGTGCAAAATAAGACATGAAATAATAATTATATCATTCTATTTATACTCGTAAGTAGTGATATTTTTATGCTTAAAACTAGTGTAAAAATATTACTCCTCTTTCCAGAATGGAGTCGTGGAGATTGGAGAGGATCCTACTCTTAATGTTCTAAGTTGTAATCATTAATCAAGGAAGAAACCTTACCTTAAACAAAACCAGCATCTTCCATCTCCATTCCTCACTAAATGGGACGCGAGTCTTGTATTTCTATGCTATATCAATGCAGAAAAGTTCTCCATATCCGACAAGTACATGCGCATATGGTAGTGAATAGAAAACTCCAATACCTTGTTGTTGCAAATAAGCTCCTTTACAGTTATGTCCTACACAAGGCCATGAATGATGCACATTCACTGTTTGATGGAATGACAATTAGAAACGCCCCCTTGGAGTGTCATGGTTAGTGGTTTTGCCAACTTGGTTACTATGCCACTTTTAGAGAGGTTTTAAGATCTGGTGTTGCACCTGATAACTATTTTCTTATAAGAACTTGTAGAGATTGAAAGAACATAATAACATGATATAGGTTACCATGTTACAAGGATCACCCGTCTCACAATTTTCCTGTCTCTATCTCTCGGACCAATCAAACATTACAAAATAATATTAAAATATTAATTTTTTTTTTATAATTTTTCTTTTTAAATGAATGAAGCTATATGATTAGCTTGGTATACCAAGTGAGACATGAATGAGAATATGTGAGCCCTATCCGGTTACCATGTATTGATACGATTATATTATTATCACTGACTATTATTAATAACATATTTTAAATAGTAGATAATCAATTCAATCCCTTATGTTTTTTAACTTTCCTAGTTTGGTCCCTTCAAAATTGGAAAACGTATAATGGTTTCCAAAAATTATAAATGTGTATCAAATTAGTATTTTTAGAGTCAAATTAGTTCCTTTCAGGTAGTGTAAAATATGCTAAAAAAGATTAATTTGACCCGCATTTGAAACTTTTGGAGAACATTTTGAATTTTCCAAGGAATTAAATTAAGATAAAAAAAGATGAGAGACTTAAATGAATATTTACTTTATTTTAATTTTATTTTATCTAATTCCATATTTAATTTTGGTCATTTATGATATAATAAAGATTTAATAATTTGGTTATGTTTCACATAAGTGTATCATTTTGATAAGGCAAAACTTAATTAATGAGTTTATTTAAATTTTGAGAAAACAATAGCTCAATATTTTTAACTAATAACCTTTTATTTTGATTGAGCCTTTAGATGAAAAAAAATATTTATCTTGAGTTGTCCAAGTAAATCTATCATCACTTAATGTCCAATTTGATCAAAACCCTAATCTCATTCCAATCCTATCTTGGGTTGTTGTGATGCTGTTCCATCTTCTTTTTCATTGTGTATGTGCGGCGATTGTTGCCTCCTCTTTTCTCCTTCTTCCATCTGTCTGTTTTTTTATTGGGCTATCAACCTCCTTCTCATGGTTGGAGTTGTACTATTAGAGAATATGACGGCTTGAAGCCCATGGATGAAGAGGACGATGTCTTTAAGTGATTATGGATGGTAAGTAATTGTTTGAGCTTACTAAGGACCTCATGACTTGGATGGTGATGATTGGCGCCTATTATGATGGTAACGCCTAAGAGTCATTGCCAATGCCTATGCCAAATTAAGTGCTCTAAGTATAGGGCTAGATTTGTAATCAATATATTATGAGAAATGCTTTCTTTTTCAATGATATCATTAATATGTATGCTATAAGTGGGAGTGTTGAGTCATTATTACAACAAATTCAAGTCTTAATTCTATTAGGTGTGTTTGATGCTATACATATGCAATCTTAAACCTAAATAAAAGGTGAATGTCACCTTAGGTAGTTGAAAGTTAACATAATTTTTTTTGAATATATATTATATGGAGTGATGAGTTATGAGTTGAAAGAAAAAATGTTACTTTATGGAGTGTCATGATTGCTTGTTATGGGTATGATGGTCAAGGTAAGGAAACCATTGATTTATTTCATATTATGTTTAGTTATGGGATACTAACGAACAAAGTTACCCTTGTTAGCCCTTTTTATGCTCGTTGTGCAAGACTTACTGAAGAGGGTCTTCATTTCTTCAATGTGATGTTGGAAGAACATGTTGGTATACCTGATGTCAAGATGTTGGAAGAACATGTTGTTATACTTAATGTCAAACATTATATTTGTATTTTTGATCTTCTAGGTCGTGTTGGGATGTTGGATGAGGCAATGGAAATGATTGAGACATTGACTATCGATAGGGTGGACCACTCAAATTGTCACTGATAGTGTGAGTTAGGAGCTTGAAATTTCTTTTGTTTTTAATCCATGATATTTGTGTTTCATTTCTTTTGAATTTTAGATACATTTTGACTATTGATAGGAACAGAAAGAGAAGATTTCAGAGTCATCTCATTCATAAGTGTATTTCATAGTTTTGAAGCCTTTCATATCATTGTCTCTCTTGAAAATTCAACTTTAAAACAAACCATAAATATCTAAAACCTCCTAAAGAGTCCAGTATAAAGATATAATAGAACTTTGCCATTGGGATAACACCCCATTTTTGCTACAAAAACTCATGATTTATTATTGACAATATGACGAGTTTATAGAAAGTCAAATTCAATGTTAGAAAATTATAATAAATTTAAATTCTTTTGAAAGACAAGTCCAATGTGCCAAAATATTCAAAAGTAACTCATTACCAAAAACAAAACTTACATTTAACCTTAAACCTAAAAACTATAGTCAATATAAAATTTCCTTTGAAATATGGAAACTTTAAAAAATCTTTAACTTGAACCCATAAACATAATTGCTAGTAAAACATTATATTTTGTAAAATGTAACTAAAATTTGGTTAACAAATGTAAATGAAGTTTTTCTATATAAGAGCCAATAAGTTTAACAAAGACAAAATATCTAAGTATATATTCACTAAGACCTTTCACTCTATATTTCTACCAACAAATATGCATAGCATAAATGCAATAAACATGTGCATAAACATAGCACATGCCAAAAGAAAAGACAAAGTAGAGTAATACAAAACATAAACATTCAAGCAATATCGTCCATCTGGAGTATAACATTAAAGCGACACAATACATAACATATAAAATCAAACAATGTCATTCATATACAAATGTTGCATTAGGTTAGTGTCTTATACAATAAGATATTCAATCTCTAATTCATTTATCTTTCATGCAATGTGTATGCAATTAAACAAACCAATCTTTGTCATGCCTGAATACCAAAACCATTAAGGGAAAGCAATCAAGAGTATAGGTTGCCCTAAGAACGACTAGTGACATTGCAATAGGAGTCAAAGGTTGTAAGTGTGATTGGCTCACTTAGTTTTGATGAAGAAAACTTTACAAGCAACATGCCAAGACTCAAGTTCATCATAGATTTAGGAGAAACTTTTATGTTTTATAGAAGTCCTAAGATGATTGCTTAGATTGAGTCTAGGTTAGGTGAACCTAAGATCAAAGTCTCACAAGGGCCAAAAATGACATACTTAAAATGAGACATTTCATTCATCCATACATGATTAGATAGTGTTCATGCATTGCATTGATCATATATGGTTTTATTGCATAAAATAGTGCATATTTTGAAATCATGCATTACATGCACATCATCATGTAGGAGGTTCATTTCACATTAAAGAAACTACTTGATGAAAAATATATTACACACTATTCATAACCTTAATTTAGCATGATTGATGATTCTTGGTGCCTAATGGACTTCGTTTCATATGGTTTAATGTTTTAGACTTTATTGGACTAATATTCCTAAAATGAGTTAATTTGAGATTATTTAGCGTGATTAAATCTATTATCATTTTCAGATCTTATTTGACACCAATGGCATTTTGGGCAATATGGAAGTGGAGGATATGTGTTGAAGTGAAGATTGTATTTTTATTTTGGGAGTATTTATTTGTAAATTCGATTTTAGTTTTGGGCCCATTGTTTAGGGCCCATTTTCGGTTTTACTCTTTGTAAAAGAGGGAACCCAAATTCCACTCTCACTCTCTACATTCACTCATTTCCAGAATTTCGTTTTCCCCTATTTTGCTCTGCTAGGGTTTCACCTCTTCTTCATTTTCGGTTTTCATTCATCTTCTTCATTTTTCGGTTTGTATCTTCCACCGAATGGAAGGCTAAACTTGAAGACTGAATTCCTTTGGTAATGTATCACAACTCTTGAGGTTTTGTTATTAATGTATGTTCGGTTTCTTTATTGTTGATTTCTTCTATCTTAGAAATTGGTTTATGAGTTTATCTTCACTTAGTTGATATACTCTCTAGTGCATGAATGGTTAGATCGTGTGAATTTGTTAATCATTTCATGCTTATGCTGATTTCGCTTAGTTAGAGGCTTAGGTTTTGGAACTTTGAATTGATTATCGCTTAGTTAATTGGTTCTCAACAAATTCGGAAGTTAATGGTTGGAATCTGAAAATAATCAATTAAAACCGAGGATTGAGTTTTGAACAAACGAACCAAATGGATTTAGCCGTTTTATTACATTGCTTAACTATTGGTTCTGAATTTTATTTATTTTCATACTATCCAACAACAACAAAAAAACCCCTTGTGTGTGTGTGAGTATAAGGTGTTTCAAACTATGTTTGAAAGATAATCCTTAGGAAACGACCTAGGAGTCACTTCCTAGTACTACAGCTTTTAATTGTTACATTATTTATATCGGATACGGCCTCGATCACTACTCTTCCACTCTATTAATCGATTAACATGAAGTGATAATCAATTATCTTGTCATGGAATTTGATAATCGATTTGGCATTGTAATAATCGATTTATTCAGAGTTCCAATAGCTAAAGATTTTGATGTTTTGACATCAATAATCGATTACCAAAACTAATAATTGATTATGTCCATCAAATATCTTGTTTTTAGCTTGTTGATGATCGACTACCAGTTTAGATAATCGATTAGATCAAACATAAAATTGTTTTATATAAAAACCATTTTTCTTCTTAGTGGTTCAGAATGTTAGTTTTCAAAATTTCATATTTTCTAAGAATTCTCTGAGCGAAATCTTCAGTTGATTTGAGTTAGTGTTTCTTTGAAATTCAAGAGAGAAAAGAGATTGAATTTTCATATTTCAATAGAGTGCAAATTCACAAAACCTTGCATAGATCTTCATTAGAATCTAGGGTTCTTGTGAGATTTCAGTTACTAGGTTTAATTTTATGTTTAGTGTTGTATTAGCACATTCAAGGTGCAAATTACTCAGATTTATCTTTCATTAGCCAAGTGAATGGAGATTCTCAAGGGTTTTGAGAATTAGTGTTAGAATCTAGTTGTGGTTAGGTTTTATATCTTTGCACTTTACAAAGGTCTTGGTTGTGAATGATTAGCAGCTGGGGCTATACCGTGAGTATATGTTGAGTATCCGAAAGAGACGGGTTAAAGGTCAAACTGACGTGAGAGACTCTAGGGTCGATAAATGAGCGTTTGTAGAGTTATTGGAAGTGTGTTTGTAAAATACTTTTGATTCCATAGTGAAGAAAATCATTTGAGATCAAAACGGGAGACCTATATGTAGTTTGCAAGTGGACCTGTAAACGAACCGGATAAAATTCTTTGGTGCACTCTTTTCTATCCTTTATCCATTTACAATTCTGTTTTTACGTATTATCATTATTGACTCTTTTTTATGCTTAATTGACTCTTGATATAAAAGTTGTTGTTTTATCATTTGTTTTATGGTCACACATCTATCTCTTGTCATACAAGAAGGCATGGAGTGCCTAGTGGTAAGATTGTATGGATACGAAAAGGACTAAGAGTATCAAATGATTTTGTTTTGTAGGTATGCCTCTAAACACATACACAACATTGGTATCTTGATAGCGTTTGTTCGAGGCATATGGTAGGTGATAGGTCAAAATTCCTTGAACTATCATTCAAAGAAAAGGGCTTTGTCACATATGGTGATAACAATCAAGAAAAAAAATACTCCGAGTCAGAAAGATAGGTAATGTTCCGCAAGCTATTATCGACAATGTTCTTTACGTAGAAGGGTTGGAGCATTACTTGCTAAGCATAAGCCAACTGGGCGATCGAGGTAACAAAGTATTTTTCGATTCTAAGTGTTGTATTATTTGAAATGGCATATATAATAAAATTAAATTAATAGGTCATAAAATTAACAACATTTATATTATTAACTTGAAAGATATCACTTCTTTGTTTTCAAAATGCTTTATTTCGAAAGAAAGTAATATTTGGGTTTGGCATCGGCGAGTAACACATATTAACTTAAAATACCTAGAAAAAATATCATATAAGGATTTAGTAGTTGTGCTATCAAAACTTAATTTTAAAACAAAGGACTTTTGCAACACTTACCAAAAGTGCAAGTAAATCAAAAATTTGTTTACATCAAAAATTGTGATATCCATAACTAGTTTGGACCATCACACAAATTATGAGTTTTGGTGGTAGCTACTACGTTCTTATGATAGTCGATGACTTTTCTAGATTTATGTGGACTTTGTTTCTTGCCTTGAAAAGTGATAACTTCAAATGTTTTAAGAATCTTGTCTAACAACTTCAAAACCAATTTAATCATAAAATTGTGTTTATTCGTAGTGACCATGGTGGTGAATTCGAAAACCACATGTTCGATAAATTCTGTGAGAAGCATGGTATCCAACACCAATATTTTGCTCCTCGACCCCCTCAATAAAATGGAGTTGTTATCAGAAAGAATCGAGTCTTAGAGGAGTTGGCTAAAACCATGTTAAATGAGAGCAAGGTTCCAAAATAGTTTTAGGCCGATGCGGTGCATACTGCTTACTATATGATAAATAGAGTACTACTTAGGCCTTCACTCTCTAAAACACCATATAAATTATTAAAATATCGTAAACCAAATATTTCAAATATTCATGTTTTTGGGTGTAAATGTTTCATACTTAATAAGAGAAAAGATCATTTAGGAATGTTTGACTCATAAGCTGATGAGAGTATATTTCTTGGCTACTCTACATATAGTAAAACATATAGAGTTTATAACAAACATATTTTGCATGTAGAATAATTTGTTTTTGTTCATTTTGATGATTCTTCTCCAAAAGAAAAGAGAATGACTATTTGCGATGATGTTTCAGGTGCCTTAGAATATGCATATACCAAAGATGTTGAAACAGAAAATGTTGTACAAGATGATCATGAAGCAAGTCAAGATCATCAAGATATGCCTATAGCATAGAAGACAAAGAAAGACCACCCCATTGATAAAGTAATAGGTGACATTTCTAAGGGAGTGGTAACCCAAAACTCTTTACGGAATATCTGCAATTTTGTTGCTTTCGTTTCACAAATTGAGCCTAAAAATGTTGATGAGGTCTTAGAAGATGAACACTGGGGTATAGCTATGCAAGAAGAACTAAACCAATTCGAGCAAAACAATGTATGAGACTTGGTCCCTAAGCCAAGTGATCATGCTATCATTGACACAAAATGGGGATTTCCTAACAAATTGGACGGATCATGCTTAATAATCAGAAACAAAGCAAGATTAATGACTCAAGGTTATAATCAAGAAGAAGGTATAGAATATGATGAAACCTATTCCCATGTTGATAGGTTAGAAGCCATTAGAATATTATTAGCCTATGCTTCTATAATGAATTTCAAACTCTTCCAAATGGACATAAATATGGCCTTCTTAAATGGTTATATTCAAGAAGAGGTGTATATTAAGCAACCTCGTAGGTTTGATAACTTTAAATACCCAAACCATGTGTTTAAGCTTAAAAAGGCTTTATATGAGTTGAAACAAGCCCCAAGGGCTTGGTATGAAAAACTAACCTCATTTCTTTTAGAAAAAGGGTTCATGAGAGGTAACATTGACACCACATTTTTTATATCGAAATCTGAAAATGACATATTGTTCGTACAAATTTACGCAAATGATATTATTTCTTGTGCTACTAACGATACCTTTTGTAATTAATTTTCTGATTTGATGAAAGGAGAGTTTGAGATATCTATGATGGGAGAATTAAATTTCTTCCTACGGCTACATATACAGAAAATGAGTAATGGGATCTTTGTTCACCAATCAAAGTACTGTAAGGAACTTTTGAAAAGATTGGACATGGATAAATCAAAAGAAGCTTCTATACCAATGACATCATCTTGCTACCTTGACAAGGAGGAAAAGAGAAAACTATTGAGGTAACCAAATATCGTGGTATACTTGGCTATTTATTATATCTTACACCGAGTTGACACGATATTATGTATAGTGTGTGTATGTGTGCTAGATACCAATCATTACCTGAAGAGTCACATTTTTCAACTGTAAAACACATCATGAAATACTTAAAAGGATCTATACATATGGGACTATGATATCCTAGGGATGCCTCTCTCCTTGATAGGATACTAGAACTCTGATTTTGCTGGATGCAAATTGGACCATAAGAGTACTAGTGGGATTTGCCACCTTTTAGGTAGCTCCCTAGTGTCTTGGCACAGTAAAAATCAAGCTTGTGTTGCTTTATCAACCACTAAAGCAGAATACATTATTGTCGGTGTCTGTTGCGTCCAAATTCTATGGATGAAGCAACAATTGTCAGACTACAGTCTAAAGCTTGATAAAAACCTATCAAGTGTGACAACACTAGTGCCATTAACCTGTCTAAGAATCCCATATTTCATTCAAGAACTAAGCATATAGGAATTATGCCTCAGTTTCTTATAGATCATATGCAAAAAGGTGATTGTGTTATTGAGTTTGTGGAAACCTCAAAACAACTAGCCAATATTTTCACAAAGCTCCTACCAAGGGATACATTCTTTGTTCCACGCAGAGAACTTAGAATTCTTGATGAATCATATCTAAGTTATCATACTTAAGGTTTTATATATGACGTTGTCATGCCTCTAACATATGCCTATATGTTACTTGAATTAAATGCTTGATTCTTGTATATACTTGAGTTCATTATTGTTTTACTTGTTTAGTAACGTGTCTTAGACTCTTAGGATAAGCTTTTACCAATAGTATCTTAACATCCACCTAGAACCACACAAAAAGCACTTAAATATGTGTTATTACTGCAAGTAATCGATTATGACATGTTATAATCGACTACCTGGGTAAAATTACTTTCAAATAATCGATTACTATCAGTGATTAATCAATTACCAAGGAGACAATTTTTAAAATTCTGAAAATTCTCAAAACGATAATCGATTATCATCTACAGATAATTGATTACTAACTGTAGTAAAATAGATTGAAGTATTCAATCTAGGGTAAATTTGCATAAACCTTAATTCCTCAATCTTTACCCCCTTTATGAATTTTTTGCAAATTCGTTGTACTATGTTCAAATTCATGCAACCCATTATCTTGTATCTATCATCTCTACATTCAAATCCATTGAGTTTCTTCAAAATCCAATTTTCTAAAAAATTCTCGATTCGGAAACCCTAAGTTCGAATTCGAAAAATGGATTAGTTAATCGATTATACCATACCCTTTATACAAGATGAGTGATGAGAGACCTCATCGTGTGAAACATACTGCAAAACGCAACAAATTTTCTGAAATTGGTGGTCCATCTAGTGCTAGAGCAGGCAGAACCTCATCGAGGAGTGATCCATATTATGCTCCAAATCTCCAGGCAGAGAGATTGGCTAGGTTCCTATGTAGAAAGCACACTTACATTAGATATGCTAACCTTACATGGATGGTGCTGTAAGGGTTTGAGTTTCCATACCACTTGGAGGTACAAGGAGTTACCAACTTCGTCGAGCTAAATGGTAATGTATGTCGCTCTCTTGTTAGGGAATTCTATGCAAATTTTTAGTACAATAATGGTGTGTAAGTGAGTTTGGTGAAGGTAAAACTTTTTAATTTGGATGTTGATTTATTTTTTAATGTTGTGGTCTTACAAGTGAGGGTGCTCCTCTAGGTGATTGCCATGATGAGTCATGGGAATAATATGATACTGAGGAAGCATATAAGTCGTGTCTTAGAGGACCCCACTTCTATGTTCAAGGAGAGACAACATAAGTTGGTGCATTTTCAGTTGAAAACAAATTGCTACATTATTTGCTTGCATATATTTTAGTTCAAATGAACACCAACCACGCTCAAATCACCATCAATGACCTTAGGTTGATGTTCACTATTAAAGAGAGAATTATGGTTAACTGACCTGCATAAATCGTTAAAGTCGTGTATGAGATTGCATCTTCTTCATCTATACTATTGGCATATGGGATCTTTGTTTCCTACATGATTGATCATTTTGGGATTGATACATCAAATGAGGAGATAATGAATATGAATTCTCGACAGCACTTAGTGAGTGACAATTCGATTCACAAGATGAGAATTTACAAATATGGTGCAAAATATATGTATCAAGAGGATCATAATACTATTGTGGATCTCCAGATGACTTATGAAGAAGCCGAAAATCCTGATGAGCAGAACCCTGAGCAACCACAAGCCAAGGCTTCAAATGTGCCTCAAGAACCATCTTTTCGGTTAGCTCATCTAGACGCTTTAGAAAAATGTCTCAAGGCACACATTGACACTGGCTTTCAATCCTTAACGAATGATATGAAGGCGGAGTTTCAAAGGCAGGAGGAAAGAATTGCTCAGGAATTGAATCGTCTTCTCTTTCTTGCTACAACCATGGGTGGCTATCCACCATCACCACCATCACCTGAAAACTAGTACAACTTAGGAATATCTAGCTTGCCCTAGTTAGGATTCAGTCTAGGTGTGTGTGTGTGTGTGTATTTTGAGTTTATGGTGTTCTGGACTTATATTTTGTTATGTTTAAGTTTGTATGACTTTTAACACTATGGTTGTAATCCGTTTGAACCTCTTATTTTCTCGTATTATGATTTTTATTTGCAAAATGTATAGTACTATGCTTACAATTGTCATGATAATTGCATGTCTCGAAACCATATATTTTTCTGATTATTCAGCAAAATAATTGATTATTATCAGCGGATAATCGATTATTTGTAGTAAACTTATGCATTTGTTCAATTCTTTAATTGCTTGATCAGTTATACAACTTCTAGTTTAGTTAAGTCAATATATAATTGTTAAAACTTTCCTTACTTTTGGCCATATTATATATACTATATCATTACTTTTTTATCATGTCAAAAAGAGGAGAAAGTGTTGCTTAACATTTTGCAGGTTGTATTTTTTTATGCTTCCGTAAAGCTAAGTTAAATGGGAGAATGATTTGTGCTACCCACACTACCTCATACATATGTTGAGGGGGAAAGAACAAAGTGAGGGGGAGCAACACTTACATTTTCACAACCTTAGCAAAACATTAGGTTGATCGTCATCAAGGTTATCAAATTAGTGAAATTGTTTAAACTTTGTAAAAGTTTATCATCATAAAAAGGGGGGAGAATGACATTGAAATAGGAGTCAAAGGTTGCAAGTGTGATTCACTCACTTAGTTTTGATGAAGACAAGAACTTTAAGAAGACAAAGACTATGTGAAAGCTTGAAGATGAAGATAACTTTACAAGCAACATGCCAAGACTCAAGGTCATCATAGATTTAGGAGAAACTTTTATGTATTATAGAAGTCCTAAGATGATTGCTTAGATTGAGTATAGGTTAGGTGAACCTAAGATGAAAGTCTCACAAGGCCTAAAAATAACTTACTTAAAATGAGACATTTCATTCATCCATACATGATTAGATAGTGTTTATGCATTGCATTGATCATACATGATTTTATAGCATAAAATAATACATATTTTGAAATCATGCATTACATGTACATTCGTAATGTATGAGGTTCATTTCGCATCAAAGAAACTACTTTTCAACTCTAATTGATTAACATGAAGTGATAATCAATTATCTTGTCATGGAATCTGATAATTGATTAGGCTTTACAATAATCGATTATCCAGAGTTCTAGTAGCTAATGATTTTGATCTTTTGACATCAATAATCGATTATCAAAAGTAATAATCGATTATGTCTATCAGATATCTTGTTTTTAACTTGTCGATAATCGATTACCAGTTCAGATAAACGACTAGATCAAACAGAAATCTGTTTTGTATAAAAATCATTTTTCTTCTCATTAGTTTAGAATGTTAGTTTTCAAAATTTCATATTTTATAAGAATTTTTTGAGCAAAATCTTTTGTTGATTTGAGTTAGTGTTTCTTTGAAATTCAGGAGAGAAAAGAGATTGAATTTTCATATTTCAATAGAGTGTATATTCACAAAACCTTACATAAATCTTCATTAGAATCTAGGGTTCTTGTGAGATTTTTGTTATTAGGTTTAATTTTGAGTTTAGTATTGTATTAGCATATTCAAGGTGCAAATTACTCAGATTTATCTTTTTTTAGCCAAGTGAACTGAGATTCTCAAGGGTGTTGAGAATTAGTGTTAGAATCTTGTTGCGGTTACATTTTATATCTTCACACTTTACAAAGGTCTCGGTTGGGAGTGATCGGTGACTGGGCTATTTCATGAGTAGGTGTTGAGTATCCGAAAGAGATGGGTTAGAGGTCAAATCGATGTGAGAGGCTCTAGAGCTGAGAAATGAGCGTTTGTAGAGTTATTGGAAGTGTGTTTATAAAATTCATTTGGTTCCATAGTGAAGAGGAGCCATGTATATTGTTTTCAAGTGGGCCTATAAATAAACCAGGATAAAATTCTTTGGCACACTCTTTTCTATCCTTTATCTCTTTACAATTAATTTTTTACAAACCATATTTCATGTTAGATTATTCTAGATCTGGCCAGAGTATACTTTCGTTTCAAATTATTGTAATTTTGGTTAACAATACCTTCCTCAGTTCAGTTATGTATGTTCAGAGCACTTTGAGCATTTTCTACCAAAGGGTATCCCCTCGGCCTTAGTTTATTGATCAAAACCCGGTCAACACTATCTTCTCTGATTATCTATGTTCAGAACTGACCAAGGCTCAATTTATTAATCAGGATGTGATCAGTAAAGTCTCCTTCAGTTTCAGATTATTTAAGTTACGATCAACAATATCTTCTTTAGATTTGAGCTATTGGAGCTCAGGCTTGGTATATTAGTTGTATATGCTCGGTAAGAAAAGAAAAATACGGACTTAAACCCCTTGCTCATGACTAGAAGCTTGACAATAGTGACATATTCTTCCACCTGTAGCTCCCCCACTTGGGCATAGGCGTTGATGCGCGTTCAAGACCAGTCCTCCCCCGGATGCACCAGAATAACTTGGGCTAAGGCATTGTCCCATGCAGTATAGGCAGCATCCACGATGAAACCAGAGATTGTGTCCCGCTCAACCACCAGCCCCTCATTCTATTTTATTTCCAGAGCGGGCCACGTCCTCGGTAAGCCGAGCAATCTCTTCTTGACCTCGGTTATGGGAGTCTTGAGCAACCCGCTCCCTCTCTTCCAACAGCTTCAACTTGTCATTGAGCTGAAGGGTTTCCCCATTGGCTTCCTCAAAGTAGGTTGTCATGGTAGTCAACTCCTCGTGAGAGCCGACCAACACTCGTTGGACGGCTAAGACTGCTCGGTAGGCTTCTTCATGGCGGAGGGAAATACCAGACAACTCCTCACTAGTCGACATCACATGGTCCTCAAGCCCCTTCACTTCCGCCTTGTGAGCATCCTTCAGTTTCTAGAGGTGGACAGAATAACGCTCCTGAAGGGACTCTAAGTCCTCGCCTCCCACCTGGCCGAACAACACCCCTTCACTTTCCAAGTACTTGGCGATGGACACTGCCCGAATTGAGGATGACCAAACCTGCCTCATCATGTCATGAAGGGGGTTCACATCCAATACCTCCTTCACCTTAGCGGACACCAAGTTCATATTGACTGCTTGGGGGATTACATACTCCGATAGAGGCTGACCACGAGAACTTGGAGCCTTCCCCTTTCGAGAAGAATGGTTTGTAGAACGAGGAGGGATGACAAGTTCAGTAGGAGAAGGAACTTCCTGCACGGGTGGGGGTCATCATGGTGTCAACCGGATCAGTTACTACCTGAATAGTTGGGTTGACAAGAGCCATCTAGACTAGCTGGCTTTGCTCGATTAGAAGAGGAGGAGGAGAAGAAGAAGAAAGATTCGACCCTCGACAGGTACGAGGACTAGTTCCCTATGACTGACCAAAAGATGGGGTTGGTGAACTTTGTTGCAAGTGTTTGCTTGACCTAGACCCCGTTGGATTATCTTGCCAAGTAGTCGGCTTCTCTCCAACCAGTCACTCATGTCAACTGCAAAAAGAAACAAGCATATTTGTAATGCAACAAACAAGCCATTTGTGAATGCATGTTAACACACCCAATCAAACACATACCAACTACATGCTTAAAAGCTTGGTCGCCCCCAACTAGGATGGATCCTTACAGAAAAGCCCAAATGCCTAGATGAATCCACAAGCATTTGGGTGCAATTGGGAGGATGCCACTTGGATAGACACATATCAATCTTCCAGGGGGAGTCATAACCGATTTTCTGAGTATTATACTCGTACAAGTAGAAGTTGTACTTATCCACTTTGTCAGCAAAACGATATTGGCAAACACCTTCATCTTTGCCCAGAGCATGCAGCATGGCATTACTCATCGAGTGTTGCAAGACCTGAACTTCAGTCTTTTGCCCGTAAGCAAAGTAAGTGGGTGTGCCTAACGCTTCCTGGTCCACCCACGAATAATTGGAATCACGTCCATCGAGATCTTTGGGGATCATAAACTGTTCAACCTTTGCAAGACATATTCTCGCCATCGTTAACCTGTCACCAGAAGAAGTATTAGACTCCGAACTAGACTCCTTATCCAAGACTAGACGCTACTTCTATAGAAAAGTTGTCTGATCCATCACTACTACCCCTCTTTTGGCACTCTCATCCTCTAGTTGGCCAACAAGGTCGGGAGTATCACATCATTCGACCTTCTCCTAGCAAACTGACCCTTCCCACGAGTAGAGGTGGATCCCACTCACCAACCACGTCGGGGCGACCGAGTAGTGAAATTGGGTGGAGGTGTGGACAATACCTCCACCTCATCAATGCTAGACTCTTAATCGAAACAAAATGTCATACTTATATGGAGGAAAAAAAGATAAATTACATAGAAAGAATTCTGAGAAGTTGAAAAGAAGGCGTTAAAGTTGGTCAGTAGGAGAGCGTGTTCGGCAGTAGAGGATTTCAGAAAGTAAAGAAAATGAAGGGGGATCCCCCCTATTTATAGAAAGATATGGGCCAAGCCCCCCCCCCCTCACAGCCCAACTCAAAGCACATCTTACCCGTCCAAAAAAGACTCTAGTACAATCCAACAGAGACCCGAAAATCAAGGCAAAAGACGGCAAAAAAAATGAACTAACAAGACAAGTCGCACATGCT
>NC_032013.1:4421045-4443898 GCF_001865875.1 Lupinus angustifolius
TCGTAAATCGGTTTAATGACCAAGACGACATGGACTAACCATGTGTCAACCAACTCAAGGACCTAATGATAACCTACAGATTGTGCTAGAGTCTACCAGCATGCCCAGCTATCGGGCATCTTACTAGACTAGGGGCAATTGTTCCACCCCGGTCATCCGGGTACCCCAGTTATCCAGGTGGGTCTCTCTCCTAGCCGACCAAGAACCAGGTGTGACCAATTGAGGGGCTTAAGCCAACTCATCACCTTTGGCCGGACATACTAGGTCAGAATTAGGACCACTCCCGCCTGACACGCCACTTGCAAATCTCACCTACTCTTTTGCCAACATGACAAGGACAAGCATAAAATATAGCTACAAAACTCGCCACAAGCTATAAGTCAACTATGCATAGAGTATGAACCTACTTAATCCACCTTACATGGGAAAAGCAGCCCCCGCCAGGCCCAAGTGGTCGGTCATGTCAACATTACCCCTAGAACCACGTCATTCATCTCAACCATTATAAGTATGGGTTTTCCTCCCAAGAGGAAGTATCACTTATCATTATTATTCTCTACTTACTTCTTGCATATTGCTCTAGAGCTTTACCTCTCTAGTCTCATACTGACTTGATCGCCGGAGAACCTTTTTAGGTACCTCCACCGGCGTTTCCAAGTCAACCTTAACCTAGATACCAGCTAGGAAGTCTTACTTGGACCTCTAGTCTGACCTACCAGATCAACCACAAAATAAAACTTATTATTGAGCTAATTAATTGCCGATTAAATCACTTATATCTCATTTTATTTTTATTTTTAAAAAGAAATAAAAACTGAAGGTTTTGAAATGAGATTACGTCATTATTGAGTCAATAATTTTTCGCCAAATCGCTTAAAACCCATTTTATTTTTAATTTATGAAGAAAACAAAATTTTATGGAAACTTTGATTTGAAAATGGCATGCTACCATTATTAACTTAATAATTTTCCATTAAGTCATTTAAAAAAAATTACTTTTATTTTTTTAAAAATAAAACAAAAACTCATTAGGAAAAATTTGAAACAAAATCAAAATTTATTTATTCTCCTTAATTTAATCTAATTGGTTTGCTAAATTAAAACATGATGAGATTGATATTAAAATTATTTGATTTATTTTAAAATTGCAATTCAGATATTCTCCATAGCGTGGTAGTTGTTATTCGTTAGGAGGCACCAACTACAGCTCACATGACAATGGCAAATAGGATCCTTCTGTACATCAAAAGAACTATAAAATATGGCCTATATTATTCACCTTTTTTTAATCAAAGCTTGTTAATTACAGTGATAGTAATTGTGAGGGAGATATTGATGATATAAAGAGCACTGATGGCTTCATATTTTCATGGGTAATAATGATTTCACTTGGATTAATGCTTTAAATTGAGGTTAATGTGATTGTGTTCATTATGGTTGGTATGATGCGGATTGCGGCCGTTGCGGTGTAAATTATTTTATAAGTTAAAAGGTATTTTTGATATCGATACGATTGCATTGTAGCCTGATGTGACCCAAATATGCTCTGATGCAATTGCGTTCAAATCCAATGCAGTTGCATCATCATGATTTGGTTTCATGTTAATATAATTTGAAACACTGACTTGGATTCAAAGAAGCAACCCATTGTAACTCTCTACATGTGAAGGCAAGCATGTTGCTGGTTTGCTGCTTCTTGTATTTGCCATGCAATTTGGCTAAGAATGTTGTTGAAAATGCTACACATGGGCACATGGCTCAAGATGAAGCCACTACTATTTTTATGGACATGTCATCGAGACGAATCCCATGCTCCATGATCGAAGGAATACATTTAGATACAAAGTTTCATTTCATAAGGGATTGTATTGAGAAAAAAATAGGTGGAGGTGTCATATATGAAAGCAGTGATCAAGTAGCTAATATTTTCAACAAAGGATTTAATTTTGAAGATTTTGTAAGGATGCATGACCAGATTGGAGTCATCAAGAAGAATCATGTTTCCGGGATAAGAATTCTCCAAAGTATTGAAGAGGAGAATGCATAAAAAACAAAAGAGAAAAATAGGATGATATGACATTATTACATTTTAAATATAATGAAATCATATTTTTATCACACAAAATTAATATTTTGTCTCTATACCCTTCTTTTCTATTTGGGGTGTTGGAAAATGGAGCAATTAAACTTTTCTTCACATATCAATTAACTATCAAATTGCTCAAGAATTTCTAGATTAGAAACATTTTCCTATGTATTTTTTGATTTAATAATTTATATTTCCTATGGATTGCAATTTACTAGAAGTGCCTCAATCCATTGCCTCACATGTTACATGAGATGATTAAAGCATCTATAAATACCATGTACTAATGCATTTGCAATTCATAGTTGATTTCCCACTAGTCAGTGCTCTCTTCTCTTACATACCCCTCCTCTTTATTTACTACAAAATCCCCTCCAAAACTTCGAAACATATACTAAAGGTCAATTTGCAAGTTAGGTTTTAGATGGAAATGAAGGGAAATGGAAAGATTCAGAATTATGTCATAAATATATTTCATGACTCTCAACCTTTTCTTTTTTCCTCCAAAACTCAACTCACATACAGATCGTAAGAGCTCAGTTATTAATCACTTGTATAACACAGCATGACAAGAAAGAAGCAAATTGAATGATGTTTCCCAATTTGAGTGAGACCAACACTTTCAAACTTCAAGATCCAAATGGACTGTCTGAATTACAGTTCTAACAATCATCCAGTTGCAACACAACAAGTTGATTTATAAATTTCTTCATGCCACTTTGTACCCAAAACAAAAAAAAATGACCTTGCCCATGGCACTATGTTGGCATGATTTTATTGTCTTTCTTTAATTTCCCTGCTACTAAGATATGCCAAATAGAATATTTGGCAATCACACTAACTATTCAACTGAAATGGATTTATGAGATGGGGTTCATACTTCTGAAAATACATATGGAGCAAAAACATTACAAGTCCTCAAATCATGTTCAAATGTCGAATGGATCAATTCGGAGATCATGTTCACTTGCCATCGCCAATCCTGTGCAAAGGCATGTTGGACACATAACCTGGAAGACAGGGAAGATTATCAGTTAACGACGACTAGTTACAACTCAATCAGTTGCATAAATTACACTCGCAAACACATGATTTTGAATTAAAATGCATAATACTGTTCGCTATCAAAATCCGTAATACATCAGCTTTAGGTTACACCAGAATTGGGTGAATATTGTTGAGAGACATGACAAGAGCCAGAGACAATTATGTTGCATCATTGGCTAGTGACATGTGATCACTTAGTGAAATGGATGGAAGTGTGACCAAGGACCACATTGGTTGATGATTTCAAAGATGAAAGGCCAAGTTTTAAAATAACAATTTAAAAAAGACATGGGATCAATTTCAAAAAAGAAATAAAGAAAATGTAGTAGAATGCTTATTTTGCCTAGTAAATATTTTCACAAACTAAGCCAGAGGTGTTTGGGAGGATTTATTTGGGCTTTACGAGAACGACTTCTGAAATTAAATTTATGAAAATAGCCTATGTCCTTCCTATAAGCTCATTTTTGTTTATTTCGTAAAAAATACTGAATAGGCTCTTAATTAAATTGTTTACCGAAATGCACATAGTGCAACAGATAAAAGACATTCAGCATTTAAGTAAAAGTTCTAAGTATTGTTGAAGGCTAGACTCTGAGCAAATGACTAAACATATGTTCTACAGATTCCATACCTTTCCCACGCCAGAGCAATTTGGACACCTTTTAGTTGTAGGAACTTGCAGCTGTTTGTCCGTAGCGCTAGATGCTGAAATAAGATTATCATTCGAGCACACACCGCTAGCAGAACACCGAGCACATGCCAAATATCCTGTCCACAGATGTAAAATGAATGTAATGTGATTCTTTAAATCTGGTGGCAGATCCTGAATTCCTAACTAATAAGTGAAAGATATTTCCAAATGTTTAACACAAACTTACTGCATATAAATTCTAACGAATTAACAATTAAGTGCAACAAGAATGATTTCTTAACCACTACAACTTTAAATATAGTGAACAGTATAATTCTGTGAACAATGGAAAGAAAAGATACAGTGTGTCTAAAATGTGCGTGACTGAGATGTATTAAGAGAATGAAGATCTTTAGAGGGTAGGAATTGAACATACCAGTTCCGCGGCAATACTTGCACATCCTTTTCTCTTGTTTCTCAACATTACTAGCCTCGATTAACATCAGTGCTGAAATCACGCCCACTGCCCCACCTGAAAAGGATGCCACAATCGGGTCGACCTGGCTGCATTAATGAAGTAAACAAAGTATAATCAGGTATTGATCAAGATCTCCTATTCCCTAACAAACAGTTTTCGCCAAGGGAAGTCATGAATTAAAAAGGCGCAGAAATCAAAGAACATTATACCTTAGTTGCATAGGCAAATGCAAGCTTCTTATGAAATCTTCATATGAGGTACCACCTAGTCCCAATTTTAGCTCCAGCTGCCATTAACACAAGGCATCAATATATGAAAGTCGTAGTTGAGATCTACAAATATACAGGTTTTACAGTCAAATCCGTCATGCTATTAATCTATTAAAGCAACATAAAATACCATGAAATTGAATCAGGTATTTCCATATTCTTTTATGCCATCGTTCTTACGATTGCTTCTTTTGTGGATATCCGTCAAAAGTGACAATTTCTGAAATCTAACTCTTCTTATACTATGTGAATAATTACACACTTTCATCTTATGAACATCCAATGCTTTATATACTAACCTAAGCATAAAGGGAATTTGAGAGTCGCCTATCTTTAATCATTTCCTAACCTTTCTCCAAAACATTCAAATTACCACAACAAAAGAATGCCCCACAAGGTTTAATGTAATTTTTATTGATCAGGAAACTGCCAACCAGCATTCACCTAAAACATCTACATTTACATAGATATCTCATTTGAATTCTTTATCGGTAATGGCTTCCTCACTGCTGGTCTACATTAATATTCTCCATTCACTTTATTTGATCATTCTCAAAATTTCCTTCCCATTTAAGGCGATAAAAAACATAGTTAAGGATCAATGAAATTGTTCTCATGCAAAAAGCAGAAATCAACATATTCAAATTAACTAGAGCATAGAATGGACAGTCATATTAAAGCCAGTACCAAAGTATATAATAGGATACACAATCCATAAAACTATAAGTAAGCATGGTAAAGTAAGAATAAAACTCAAATCGATGGCGCAACCGATGCCATTTTAAATTTGAACATAATGATCCCTTATAAAGGGCAACTAAGCATGTCGGATCCCTATAACAAATAGGGAGAATAAAAGGATCAGTTGATAGAGATTCAAGTTATTAACAGTGAAGTTTGATCATCTGCGATAAATTACAAAAAAATAAAACACAAAATGTAATAAAATTACCGTTGGCGCAATAAGCCCACCAAATAACATTATTGCAGATATGAATGATATGCTTGTTAGGTAGAGCTTCTTCAAAGTCTTGGGGGTCTACTTCAATGGAAAGAGCACAAGGTAAGTGAAATTAAAGATGGCAAATGCTCCAGCTTTATTTTAATCTCATAAAGCAATTATATAGAAAAAAGAGGAAGTTATTAAGGAGGACAAAAGAAACAGATATTTAAAACAAGTGGCTATGCAAAAATTTCTTTAATTTCTTATAAGCCTTAGGTATTTCCTTTCCCTTGGGGAAGTGAAATTAAATTTCTTTAATTTTGATGACAATCATCTCAACAAGCATCATCAGTACTTATAACTGGGATGATTTGCCACTTAACAGAATTGCTCTGCAATATGTTTCTCTCCACATTCCACCAATCAATGATATGACAAAAAAAAATGGCGGCCCAATCCACAAGGTTCCCACCTAGCGGGGACTAGGGAGGGTAGGTGTATGCAGTCTTACACTCGCAAGTGAATAGGTTATTTCCAGGATTTAAACCCATGACATCCAGATCACAAAGCAAACTCATTCAATGGGAGGACAATTCAGTCAACATATAAAGCCAAATCAAGGCAAGGTTTTGAGACTCACCACATGAGGAAGAAAAGGAATTGACGATTGAATCTCTGGCATGTCAAATGATTCCTCCTCTCCATCCTCATTGATAACTGTTTGTACACCTCTTAGGCGTTGTTGCACACGCAATCTCCTTAACTGCAATAATCAATACTCATTATCAAAAGTATGTTACAGGGGTTTTAAATTGCAGGCACAATATTGCTGTTGCAGGAGTCTGCAATTGCGGTCACATCAGCCGAATCTTCCAACAACTGTGGTAAATGTAATGTAATCGCAATTTCAATTTAAATCCCTGATCCTAGTGTGTCAAACATAGGTGCACTAATGCAGTAAAAATATCAGTAAAACAATAGTGAACATAGCAGCTATAAGAATTAATGGTGTGTAGCTAAGTTTTGTTACTATTCCACAGATTAACTCTTAAGCTATGATAGATGCAAATATAATCTAACCTCTTCCATGAGAAGAAATATTTTGTTGCGCCTACTCTTTATGTTGTCTTGAATTTCCTGCAGCTGCATCTGCACTAAATCCTGAACCGTTTCTGGTCCTTCAATGATGCAAAAGTTACTGTCCACACGAAAAAAAGAATGAATTTTTTTCTCAAACGAACAGCAAAAAATCACATTACAATCGATTGAAACATACCCCATAGCCAAAAATAATAAATAAAGAGGTGCCCCTTTGATTAGGCTTAAAAAATGATTTTGAAAAAAGTGATTATCTGAGAGGCTGAAAATTATAATTTCCCAGAAAAGCGTATTTTCTACCTTTTCTTTATCTTTTTTTGTTTTTTAAGAGTCCTACAAATAGCTAAGAGTGCTAGAAGTGGTTTTTCTTTATTCATATAAATAATCACTTTTTTCAAAACAGCTTAAAAAACAGTTAATCACTTTTTGTTATAAAAATAACAAGGAAAGAAAGACAACCTTGGATTGTTATCACCAGAAGCTACATCCTTTGAAGAAGAAGAGTAAACAATCATTCGTGACTCTTTGGAAAAACCAAATTGTTTGGTGTTGTTGCATTTGAAAGAGTTATAGAGAATTGATTTATTAGAGAGTGAAGAGGGAATTGGAGAAATTCTGAAGGAAAGGGAATGAGATTGAAGAGAGAAAGTAGTCATTGTTTTGAGTCTTAGTTCATAGAATGAAAGAAGAATGAGGAGAAGAGGTTGTTATGTATAGTGGAAAGTGTAATGTGATGACAACAAACTCTACCTATACTCCAAACTTTTAAATAAGGGAGGTTATGTGCATGAAAAGATATAATCAATCAAATGTTGATAACACATTTAAAAATAATAATTCAAATTTATGTTTAATCCTAAATAAATAATTTGGATAACACAAAAATAGAAAAATTATATTATCTCCAAATAAAATATATCGGAAACATTCCATCCACTGATGTTATTCATGATTATATATATTATACAACTACACCAAATTCTTAGAAATAGTTTGATATGGTACTCACTATCTTCACTTTTTATTTGATGTCAGAAATTTATTTTAGTTTTAGCATATGGCATAAGACATAAGATAACGCATTGTTGGACTAATTTTAAATTTAAAAAACATAAAAAAAAGAAGTTTACAAAAAAATTATAAAAATAAAAGAAAATAACATTCTAAACATGAATATTTTTTTTTTTGGTACTACTACCAAATGTATCTTCTCACATTTTTGGTAAGGAACTAATTTCTTTCAAAGTTTGTGACTACCTCTCTCAAAAAGTGTCATTATCAGAAATCGAACTTTCGACCTTGAGGATTCAGGGGGCCTTACCCCATTAGACCAACACTTTGTTGGTAAAACATGAATATATATGAGTATAATATATGTAGTTAAAAAAATTAACATTCTAAATTATATGTATATTATTAATTCCCTCATCAGAAAATAATTGCTATTCCATTAGTACATTTGAGAGTTATAGTAAGTAGTTAATATATTTCAAAAAATATATTAAATATAAATAAGTTAGTTTCCAATAAATTTGCTAGTTATAACAATTATACATAAAATTCCATTGGGATTATGTTTGAATATTGTAAGTACATTGTCTAATTTGATAAGAGTAGGTAGAATGATAAACAAGAATCTTCTAGATTCGATTCAGATAAATTTTGAGGAAAAAAATCATTTGAACTAAATATACAAATTACATACATATTTTGATTTGACTAAACTACCAAATATTCTTAAAATTTTGAATAATGATATATTTTTTAAAATCATCCTACATCGCGAAAATTTTTTGTACAAAGTATTTTGTTGAAAGATATTTATTATTCTTTTTCAAACTATTTATTTTATCATTTTGAATGTGAACATCCCTAATCACAATAGTAGAAAAGCTTCTATCTAGTACAATTTTGTATCCAATAACTCTAACTCCATGTTTAATTAGGTTAAAATTGAGTTGAGGAAGACTTGCATTTTCTTTCTCCTATAAATAATGGGCACAATGTAGTTACTACTAGCTGTTATATTAATTTTGTATTGGTGTATTGGTCATAAAAACGATTAATATATTGGTATGGAGATATAGTTTCAACTAATGATTTATTAATTAAACTGCATACGAATAAAGTTAGATATATATACATATCATATTAATATTAATGTTAAAAATTAATAAAAAATACAATATCTATTTTTAATTATATCAATTTTTGGTTGTATGAAGAATATTCTCTCACTCTTAACCAAATTTGTGGTTGGATAGTGGGTCAAAATGAGGCTAAACTAAATTAACCCAAATAAGGAAAACTAATTTTTCACATAAAATTAAGATAGAGAAATGTATAGACAATAGTATATTAATTTTATATATTTCAGTATATCTATTATTCATTTTTTATTATTATTGAATCTTCAAGAAAAGTAACATAAATGAATAATAAAAGATATATTAATGTATAAATATTTACACTAACAATATATAAATATTACACTCTAAACTTAAATAAAAATGAGTAACAAGTAACTAAAATGTAAAACCTACCCATCAAATATCTTAAAAATAAAATTATTCTTGTCACTGTATTGGCCATAATTTTTAGACAATTTACCATTCTAGTTTAATATAATAAATATATGTGTGGTTTATAATGTCATCTGGTAGTCTAACATATTAAACCTATGAAGCACATATACGGATATGTGTATCAGATACGATATATATCCGATATGTCGACACACATTTTTTCTAAAATGTAGGATACGATACGTTCAGAGATACGCGTATAAATTAATAAAAAATACATAAAATATGATAAAATTATAAGTGTAAATTAAAATATTCTCTCCTGCCCTCTTTCTTCTCTTCTTTGTTAAGAAATAAAGGTAAGCTCTTTATTTATCTTCTCTATTAATACTCACATATCCTCCTCTCTTTATAAACATACTAAGCGAAAAGAAACTAAGAATTAAGAAAGGTAAACCTTTTTTCTATTTGCTCTTCACAACATACCTATGACGGTAGAGGCAGTAACAATAAGCACCGGCCGATGACATTATGGATCGGAAAGTACCAGCTATTCGAGGATCAATGTGGTGTGATGGTAAGTTGGTATGATGTGACCTTTAAATAAGTGAGTGTTTATTGGAAAAAAATCTATCTTATCATAAAAACGAATCTATATATCCTATATCTTGTTGAAAACAAATCTATATATCCTATATTCTATTGAAAATGAATCCAATACGTATCTTGATATTTATTTTTATTTTTTTTATTTTTTTTATTTTTAGATACTCTATGGACACGTATCCTTTGCGAATCTGAGCGTATTTGTGTCGGATACGTGTCGGACACCGACACGTGAGAATATTTGGCGAATCAGTGCCTCATATGATTAAACTAATTCAACCTAAACCAAAACCAAACCTTCTCTGTTTTGTTGATTGTAATGATATTTTACACATACATTTGGCGTACATTTATCATATCCAAAACTCATATAATGAATGTGTGTAAATAATGTTTGTGTAAGTATCATTTCTGAAATGCAAAATAGAACTAAAGTTAGATCACAAAAAATCTTAGACAGTTGAAGCAAACGTTGGTCGCCTATAAGGCGTTGATTTAATAGTGTAAGACTCTATTAGATTCTTAGGATGATCAAAAGATTAAGAGTTCAATTCTAAGAATGACCTTTGTTGAGAATAACAACTACCCACCCAAAAAATTTGGTTCCTACCCAAAAGGGTGAGGTTACCCTTGTTATTGAACATAATATGAGAGACATAAGATAAATATATATATCAAATTTACATTTCTTTCACGTCAATTTTCAGCTCAAAACCCTACATGTGAATTAGAAATGAAAAATCACAATTTGGCAATTTCAACTGATTTCTGGAGAGCTTGCATAAGGCTCCTCATTATTCTGGGCTCACCGGGTGGTACTTTATCTTTCAAGGGGCCATTTCTAATGGCACGGAAAATTGGAGCAGAGTTATCAGTTGCTGGGAAAACCAAACAGTCAATATACACAAGAACTTCTGTTTTCCCATCACCAATGGTGATAAAACATAATCTAGCTCCACCAGATATTTTGTCCACCTATTTAATTGAAACAAAGATTATTAAATACTTTAAGAAGCATTTATGCAGCATCATTATTATAGTGGTTACTCTTAACCTGCGCTATGAATTGTTAGGCCTCTAGGTTTCACACTTGATTTATGTTTTTTATCTTAGAAGGAAAAAAAAAATGTATGCACTGACAATATGATTTTATACTCTATCATTGTATCATCCCTCATTTATATTTAATTATTCTTGACTTTTCAAAAAAAGTAATACAAATGAAAAATAAATAATTTAATGACAGTGCATAAATATTACATTTTTTAATTCCTAATTTTATTTTTAATGATAACCAACATATGGAATCATAACTTTCATAGTTATGCTTGATCTTTGCCAAGTTTCTATGAAAGCAGAATATTTGGAAAATTTGATGACAGTAAAAAGTTGAGATGGAAAATGGAGTATAAATCAACCAAGGAAGAAGTGCTGGACACATTGCACCAACATTAATAAACTAATGTGCTTACTTATAACATTTCCAAATATTTACAGTAAAATTGAAGAAAGCTTTCCAGAGCCTACGTGGTGAAGTTAATCAGATATTTGATGTTTAATGAAGATAACTAGATGAAGACTTTAAGGCTTCAAGAAGATCAGGAGACATAACTCAACTATATGAATAGCTGAGGTGCATGAAAAAAGAAGTCAGGTCCTTAGAAACAAACTATTAGTGGTTAACCAACAAAGCATTGGTCTATCGTGTTAGGCTCAGCTTGATATTTGGAACTCCGAAGCACAGATTCGTCAAACACCCTCACATACCGATGTCCGACACGGATACATTCAGATTCACGAATGATATGTATCCGTAGAGTATCCAAAATTTTAAAATATAAAATAAAATAAATAAATATCAAGACACGTATCCGATTCGTTTTCAATAAAATATATGATATATGGATTCGTTTTCAATAAAATATATGATATATGGATTCGTTTTTAGTAAAATATAGGATATATAGATTCGTTTTTAATAAAATATATGATATATGGATTCGTTTTCATTAAAATAGGATAAGATAGATTTGTCATGGAGGACAATGATTTTTAATTTCCATTATATTTTTTACTTTGGATATTTTGATTTACATTTATAATTTATCATATTTTATGTGTTTTTATTATTTTATATGCATATCCCTGAACGTATCGTATCCTGTATTTTAAAAAAAACGTGTCGACGTATCGGATACGTATCGTATCCGACAATGTATCTATATCTGTGCTTCATAGATTTGGAATGACAAAAAAGGTTCAATTCCTAAGAGCGACACTTATTGAAAGGGGCAACCACACCAATGTAGTTAAAATTGAGATTTTACTTAGGATCAAGAGGACAACCAAAGATTGTAAACGTAGGATCATAACACAACTCTTAAGATTCTACAAAAATATATATATATATATAAATAGTAATTCATAAGTTGAAATATTAAAGATATTCATAATAATAAAGATAGTATATGAATAACACAAAAGTCATAAGGTAATACATATCATAACTTATAATAGCAAAATAACCAACCAACTACACCAGTTCCAAATAAAAAAATAGGGTTTTATAGTCACTCACACTATTCATGTTTTAATGAAGTTCATGATAAAAGATATTGGGCTTTAGAGTGGGTTATGATGTTTTTTTATAAATAAAATAGTAGGGTTTTCAACAAACCCATAAGTCAAAATAACTCAACTAAACAAATTGCAAGTAAAAAAAAAGTTTTCATATAGCCATTCACATTGTTCACATTTTAATTAAATTTATGGGTTAAAAAAGACATTGGACTTAAGAGGATGGGCTAACAGCCCATCATATGTTTTCTAATAAATACAAATATTAGGATTTTCAATAAACCGGGTCGCAAATGACCCGATTAGCTTATTCTCTACTACCCACAATGGCAAAGTAGAAGAGATAGAGAGAGAAAGCAACGATTGTTGCAGATTGCACGATGAGAGAGAAAGAAAGTGAAGCAAAGATGGAGAGAAAGAGGTTTAGGGTCGGTGGGCTCGTAGATTCCACCGGTTTTATGCACCCGCACGACGATCCCACCTGATCCTACGGAGGCGTGTCCAAGACTAAGATAGAGCACAAAGTTAAGGTCAGGGATCGTAATAACGTGTGATCTCACGAGTTGGATCGCGATTTTGACTACCATGAGCCACACACCACGAAAGAAATTAGTTCCTTACCTAAAAGGTGAAGGATACCCTTGATAGTACTAAAAAAACTACTAATTCCTATGATCATTTGCCTATTCAAATTCACAACTTGCTATATCAAAAGCTACAATCAGATGCCTAATAAATAAGAGCATTCAACTGAAGTATAAAGGGTTGTCTAGTGTACGAGGCTCCCACTTATAAGGTGAGGAAGGTAAATGTATGTAACTTTACCCCACAAACAGATATGCTATTTTTAGGATTTGAACTCATAGTCATTAAACAATAATCTTACCCTTGCGCCTTAGGATATTTTTCTTCCTCCATAAATTCTCCGATCCAAATGGCAGAGAAGTTTCCATATTTATACCTTTTCTTGTTGGAGGGGCGACCGTCCGTTGAACTACCAAAGAAAAAGGGTAAACCAATGTGATCATGACATTGTAGGTGCTTGCGATGGGGCGGATGCGACTTCCCTCAGTTGGTTTGGGTGGTATAGCCCGTTGCAGAAGTCCCCCCTTTTTTTTATCCATTTCTTTCTTTAGTCTTTAGGGAGCCAAACCAAAGCTTGACTTTACTAATAAATTAAATAAAACCGAATCCTGTAAATCCTCTCCTACAAGGCGCTTACCCAAGTCTTTCAGGATTTGTGAAAACTGATCAGAGGTGCGAAGAGAAAGATCTCTTTTTTATGACTTCCACTTATCTATCGATCCCGGCCCGGAAAAGTGACCGACCAGGGCCCTCTTTTTGAATGAAAGAAAGGGTTTATGAGCCCTAGCCCTGTAAGCCCACTGTCACTTAAGTTATATAAGAATTCTTGAACCCAAGAATTCAAAATAATAAGTTCTTGATTACCTAATCAGAAGCTTTAAGTATTCTAGAACATTTTCAAAAGTCTATACTTAAAAAACGCTAGATGGACAACGCCTAATAGCAGTTGATAGAAGGACTCACTCTGCCCCTTTCATGCAAAAGGACAAATAATTATTTTATCTTGTCCTTGCTATGAGTGGCCAAGGACTGAAATTCTATCACCTTCTCATGCCTTCAAATACCAACCTTCTCAGAGGTGATGACATAAAGAAAAATGAAGAAAGACACCTAGAGTCGTGCTCTGCAAGTTTCAGAATGATTTCTTGTAATATTTTGAGTTTCATTAAGGGCATGACACTTAAGACTGTCTTATTCCTTCACCTTCTTGTGTAAGTCCATGTGTTCAGTTTGCTAGCTACTTTGCTCGGCTTTTAAGTATGTGAGTGACCTATGAATTCAGCAGATGATCTGAGTGTTTAAACAAGCTTGGAGAGACTAGAATATCAATAAACACGTAGGTTTGATGGTGGAATATCACAGTCAAACTAAAGATTTGACAAAGATTTCATGTCTGAATCAAACCACTGTAAAAATCCTTAGGGAAGCTTTCCCTATCCATTAGATTTTATTTTTAAGTAGATATGTTATATTTTCTGTTTCTGGTTAATGCTTGAAATGTTTTGAAGTAAGAAGTTTTACATTGCCTAATATTAGAGTGAAGAGGAGACTAAGATTATATATTGGGCTCAAGTTCATTGTTATAACTTGCACCTTATAAATGAGATGACATCTTCTGTCCCAAAAATTGAGACACTCCACGTTCCACTACTTGTGATTAGTCATAAAGATATTTAATTATTTAATTTTCAACTGAAATATATTTTTTCAACCAATCACATACAAGTGGTACATACAATGGTATACTTTTTGGGACAAAAGATGTAGTCCCCTTGAAAACACCCTGTGTATGGGGCTCAATTGGGTTGGGGTCCTAGGATATATGTATTATATAAACCCTAATTAGACGTATTAGAGCTTAGCTTGTAATCCTAACTTTCTAGTATATTCTTAATTGTTTAACGCTCCTAGTGACGTCGGCACAATTTGCCGAACACTGTTAACAAATTATCTTACTTCTTATTTTCAATTTATTTCTTGCTCTTTATTTCATTGCTTGTGGCCAATGTTATCCAACGATTACTTATGTTGCATCAACAGTTGGTATCAGAGCTTGGATTATTACAAAGGTGGGTAAAGGATCTATTGGCCGGATAAGGTTTATCAAAGATGCTTCACGATAATAAACTAGATGAGTTAAAGGAGAAAAATACATGACAAGATTGTGGTGGGGACCACAACCTTGTTGCACCCAAAACCTCAAAAATCCATATGTTAACATTGGACCCAGGTGTAGATAAGGACCCAAGTGGAGCATCAAACTAGGTGATGACGATATATCTAGTTACTAGAGAGAATGATTTCATCTTAAATGAAAAATGGTGTATCATTAAGACGTTTCCAGAAAAGGGAACAGACATTTGTTGACTTTGATGTAGGGTATAACACGAGGATTCGCTTGGATGCAAGGTGTAACACGAGTATTGGTAGAGATGCAGAGTTGACAATGTCATTGCTTTGGATGCAAGTGTGTGGAACAAGCATTGATTAGCAATGCCCCAAGGCATTCCAATGAAGCTTCACGGTTTAGCTGAGCTGAGTATTAAAGAAGATAGTTGTTGGTGAACTTTAGTATAAATGTTCCATAGTACCAAAAGACTTCTTATTGAGGTAGGCGACATGTTCCGGTGGACGGTGGTACGGGTTTGGAGAAGCTGCACTAGAAATTTAAAGAGTTAGACTCTTGGTAACATTGTCAAAGATACTCAAGAAGGCTTATGCCGAAGGCAGAATGTGCTCTTATGTGGAGGAGCTAGTAAAGTAGAGGTTGTTGCATAGATTTCCTAAGGAGCGAGATATTCATCTATTTCAATCAAGGTGAAGATTGTTGTAGATGCTTGAAATATTTTATTGTAAGAAATCATACATTGCCTTGTTTTAGAGTGAAGGAGAGAGACCAAGACTATATATTGAGCTCAAGTTCTTTGTTATAACTTGAAAATTAGAAACACCCAATAGGTCTTGAACCCGTAGAAATGGGTTTAGGTACAAGAATATGTTAATGTATTCTGTAAACCCTAATTGGGTATGTAATAGCTTGTAATAATTATCTCTATCAATTTATTCTTAGCCACTTAACACTTTCTGAGATATTGGCACAATTGGTTGAACCTTATTACCAAATTTTCTTATCTTTTTCACTTCTATTTATTCCATGTTTGATTGCTTGTGGACTTGTGGTCACGTTTCAGAATAATCAATTCCACTACACCACCAAACTGACTGGTCTTTTTTATAATTGGTATGTTCTTTGTTGTTTTGGAGAAACGAAGTTTTGAAGGTCTTAATTCAATCTCATATTCTAAATAACCTAGGAATTATAAGTTGAATTCTAGCTAGGCAGTCAATTGAAGATAGAAGAGCGTAGAGGCCGACCCCAAAAGCACTATGATTAGATAGTGGAACAACCACTACAACCGACAAAAAATATATAAGTAATTTATATCCTACAATGTAAATGCACAAAATATTAAAATAAATCATATTAATCACACATTCTTAATTAATAATCATGATAATAGTATTTCTAGAGGTGATTGAAGTTGGAGGCCATGACAAAGTTATATCTCACATACTTGAAGCACAAGAAGATAATGTCAAAATTGGGTTCAATCATTTTCATAAGAGAATCAATAAAGAGATGATGAGGCAAACAATTAGGGCCAAAGATAAATATTGTTGAGAAAAGACAAGGTATGTTCGTGAATAAGAAAGCATAGCAATTTTGTTCTATGCTGATGAAGAAAATGTAAGCAATCGAACATGTAAATTGGAATTAAGAAGAAGAAGAAAGAGAAGAAAGAAAGGTAGAATCTTGTAAAAATCGCATGGCCTAGGAAAATCAACTTGATAAATAGAAGGAAAAGAAGAGAGAAGTTAAATTACCTAAAACCCTATGGAAAAAACTTGCCACCTATTAAAAAGGGGCAAGAAAGACTTCTCCCCCTCTAAAATTAGGGTTCCACTTGCAAAAAACATGTAGTGGGCCGTGACCCACGATTTTACTTGTGATTCCACAACTATTTGACCTGCTACGAGCATTATGGCCATCTGCACCAAAAAGTAACCAAAACTACCTAATACCTGGCACCTTCCATGAACTGTAGTCACTTCAAGCACAATTGAGCCAAAAGTTGTGTAGGAGAATGAAACTAATAATTATAAGAGTAGAGTAGGAGTCAACAGCTAGAACTAATTGTGATAATGAAACTAGTAATTATACTTATTTCTCCAAGATATTTCATACAAAATGATGTAGCACTATATGACTGACTACTGGCCTATGAATACTAAGGAAAAATATGCAGACAAAAAGCAAGGTTAGATCCATAAAATCTATGCCTTACAGAACTATCTTTGACAAGAAGTCAACAAATAAGTTGATTTTAATCTCACTCTGCTGCCACCTTTCACTAAGCACATCCCACTCACATAAGCTTAAATGGCAATTAAACAACAATGGGCCCGTTGTTGTTTTTATTTTTTATCAACAACAATACGCCGGATTACTGATGTAAATTTTAAGGTTGAGAAGTGTACGTGTATTGACCATTGTGCACTCTAGATGTCTCTACCAATGTGGCTTTCATGAGGTAAAGAACATACCAAGTGATACTAGACAAGACATGAATGAATATTTGTTGAGATCATTAACAGAAGTCAAAATACATATGGGGTATGATTCGCACAGTTGATTGAAAAGCTAGTAGAAGACTGAAGAATCATGGGCTGAAAGCTTATGACTTATAAGGAAGCTGATTTAATTAGAAGTGTTCGGTAAACTTAGCTGATCAACTAGTTGATTAGTGTAAAATATTAAAGTGGTGTAAAAGGCCTTATAAGCTCTCACTTATAAGCCATTAGTTACTTCAATTGCCTTATGAAATCAAGGCTATATTAAGTCAGGATCTCTTTTAGAAACTCTTCCAAACCAAACAAGATTAGAGACTTATTTTTGGTCCAATAAGCCGATCGAGTATTGACTGACTTATAAGCCCCTCAAGGGCATGTCAATTGTCAAACATATACATAATCTAATGCCATGGTATGAATTACTATACAGGAATGGTTAAGGCTTATGACCATAAGATGAAACACAATAATACAGAAATTACCTTAAGAGGCATGGGAAGTGGCAGATTGGCTCCCTGGCAAAGACTGTTTGCCCACTGTCACAACACATCCAAAGACCAAGGGAGGAAAAAAACATATAAATCAAATAGGATCCAATCATATAACAAATTAAACAACTAAAATCTTCAACAATACAATTCATCAAGTGCAAAATGATTCTCTTATTATATTACTTTTTTTAGCAAAACACCATTTCCATTCCTGAAATTATAAATCGTTTGCTATATTAGCTCCCAATTTCAAGACATCCTAAACTTCATATATATAAGGACCTATGTTAAGGATTACAATTACAACTTCAGGGACTTAAATTATACTAATTTTCTAAAATGACAGACAGAAATATGCAAGTGTCTAATTCGGGTCTTTGTAGACTAA
Source organism: Lupinus angustifolius (assembly GCF_001865875.1). Lineage (NCBI taxonomy): Eukaryota > Viridiplantae > Streptophyta > Magnoliopsida > Fabales > Fabaceae > Lupinus > Lupinus angustifolius. The sequence continues at coordinate 4,439,402 of NC_032013.1, forward strand.
TTGCATAAAGCTCTGTTTGCTAATTGGTTTGTTGAGTTAATGGAGGAAGGGAAAGACTTGGCAGACAGGTAGTCACAAAATACCCTTTTGATATGTCTCCAGAGACTTCTATTTCCCTTACTTCTCCTCCAAAACATAACGCACAGACAAGCCCAAGGGTCCATTTACGAGTTGTCTTTCGGAAGAAAAGTACGGGAGATAGAAGGTTTTTGAGTATCTACAACAATATTTCATGGTTTTCAACTCTTTCCTTTCTTGGTTTTTGGAAGGTAAGGCAGGAAAAGGCTATGATGCCATGAAATACAGCTCTAAAGCTTTTTGATTCATTCTCCTCCAAAATTTAACTTGCAAACATGTACTAATCTACAATTTTGTTAGCCCCTCATTTTTATTTCACCTGAGGCCTACAAAAAATTCTTCCAATATTTTACGACAAAATAAATGGACTAGAATAGAATGAACAACAACTTGCTTAGATTCCAACCACTTCCATTTTATTTCACCCAGTTCCAAACTAAGATATGTTACCTGAAATAGTAACGAATCGAATCTCTGAAGGTCTATATTGAAAGGCAGCTTCATTGTGCCAAGTGACACTCCATCCTCGTCGCTCGGAAACGCAGCGCCGTCATTAACCGCCGAGGCTCTGGCTGTGACTACTGGGAGGGCCTTTATATGAATGCGGTGGCGAAGCGGAGAAGAGCGGTGGTGGTAGTAGCAAACAGGAAAGAGGGGAGGGGAGGAGAGCGGAGTGTGAAAATTAAGTTGAGTAAGGCACACATTGTGCCTTATACTACATGTAATTGCCATGCTTTAATTTGCTACCACTGGGACAGGTTTTTTCAATCTCCTTGGTTCAGTTGAAGAGGTGAAGTTATCTAGTGGTGGAGGATACCATAATTGATGATCCATATCACTCTTCCTATGGATAACAAATTTTATCCTAATCATCAATCTTATATTTAAGTTTTAATTTTCTCCATCTAATAAAATAAGAGTTTAATATTTATTTAATGTTACCGCAAAAATTTATATGAAGTCAATATGTTATATATTATTCATTTTTATTATTTTTTTTAAAGTTAATTATAATTAAATATGAGTAATAGATGATATAATGATAGTATATAAAATTCTATATTGCTGATACATAATTTTTTTTAATAAAATACAGACTCCAACTTATAAAATAAAAATACAGTGTTAATTTATTCATCTTTGTTATTGTTAGCAAATTGTCAATTTAATCCTTTATATTTTTAATATTGATGAATTTCACTATTTTATTACAACAAAATAATTACATTTAATAATCCAAAGACATTCTTTTATTGTTTACTGGGTGTAAAAATAAATGTTTTATAGTTGAAAAATGAATATATGACAAATAAGACATTCTACTGTGAATCTAATTAGTATTTTTATGATTGAAGGGTTAAATTGACAAACAATATTGATACTTTATTTTGTTATTATAAGACCAAATTGAAATCTAGAATAAGATAAAGGACTAAATAAATATTTTATATTAATATAGGATCAAATTGAAACCTAAAAATAAGATAAATAGTTAAAAGCGTATTTTTAGCCCAATTTTAATAAGAAATGAGAAGAAAATTATTGATTTGCACATTTAGAAGCTACACACTAGTCTACTACTTAAATAGATTAATAATGTATTATGCTTCCCATAATGGTGGAGTTGTACGGATATAAATAGGTTGAAGATGTATCTATAATTTTAACTATATTAATCAAAAATAAATATTTGGATATAATTTCTTCACACATATGTCATTATTATAAAAAAAAATCATATTTATTTGTTGCAACGGGCTAAAAATGATTGGTGTTAGATTTCTTGAAAACCATAATAATTGGTGTAATTTTACTCCTTAGTTTTATTATTGAAATAGAAGTAAATAAGTTAAAGTGTAAATACAATATAATAAGAAGATGAAACTTAAACACATGCTCAGATTGATTCTAATTTATAGATGAAAATTATAGTATTTTGACTATAATTTCTATGGAGGAGGAGAAGGATCTTTTGCCAAGAAGCACAAAAAAGTTAATATGAGAGACGTAGACCACGTTCCTAACTTCAACATGGAAGAGATGAGAATTAAGATAAACGTTGCTCGTAGAGAAATATCCTCTTATATGAATATGTTGCTTAACTGTTCAAGAGATGAAGCTGAAATGGCTTGGGAAAAAGATGTTGATGATTTAATGGAGAATCGTTGGTATAAGGAGAACAAGAAGACAAGAAAGAATTACAATCCATGCCCCAAGATCAAAGTTTCCTATGAGGAGTTTGATGCATGGTGTAAATCTTGGAGATGAGCGCTTGTGGTGTAGCTTTTGGGATTGGTGTCATGGAGTCTAATCTAGTCAAATTATGGGTGGTGCATGAAAATATTCAAAATATGGATATGCCACAAGGCTATTATCTAGTTATTTTGTGGCTGAAGAGGACTATAACCGTGCTTTGTTTGAATGTCCTTGGAGGATCACAAATAATTACTTGATAGTTCAACTTAAGAGGTTTGAATATGAATTCCAGATCCTCCTATTGAAGTATAACCATCATTTCCTGACGAGGGTTAGATCCATTTTAGGACATATGCTTAAAATTAATTATTTAACACCTATCCAACGCATTTCGCACAGATCTGTGTCAAGATCAAACTGCAAAAGAAGATAGCGCACAAGATCAAGGTGATGGAGCTTGTTTTAAATCTTTAGTATGAGGGTTTACATCAAATTTGTTTTCATTGTGGGAAGTATGGGAATCGTTTGAAATTATGCTTGAAGAAGTAGGTGCAACCATCTAGAGAGAATAACAGAAAGGTTGAAGGGAAAAGGAAAGATCCTACAAGGGCAGAAATCTAGTGCTTGGTAGTAGTGACTAATGAGTACCAACTATAAGCTAGTTTGACCTAGGTTCCACTGATTTTGGCGCAATAAACGTTGATGATGGAATTAAGGAGAAATTGGAAGAGAAAACTGAGGAAGAGTTGTTTGGTCCCTGGATGCTTGTTAAACACAACAAATTCAAGTGTGGAATAAGTGAGATTCTTGGTGGGAAGGGGAATGTCCAGAAGGGCAAACACAAATTTAAGGAATGTATGGATAAGGAGGGATTTCATGCATAAGGAGGGATTTCATGCTGACAGAAAAGAGTTGACTACTAGGGGCGTACGGGTTATATGGTGGGATGGGATCACTTGTCTCCCATTTTATGTCTTAAGTCAATAACATATTAACACGTGAATTAAAACAAAATTTTAAAATCAAAAAGTTATAAAAAGTAACATTCTAATTGACTTGAGATAAAGATTGAGACACTATTTAGAACGCGTGATATCTGTTCTATATGATGGGGCATATGACTCTTAAAAGAAAGAATATGGGACAAGATGTTAGTGGAATGGATCATAATGATCATCTAAATGGGCCAAAATCAAATATTGGGCCTTATTATCCTCATTGATATGAGAATCACATATCCTTAAGACATGATGAGGAATAGGGTGATTATAATTAGTATCATAATGAAGTTTTCGGCCTAGATGACGGGACTAGAGGCCTTTAGTCTCGTAAGGATAATCTTAGGATGTTGGTCCTAATGGGCTTGGGCCCTAGGATATCACAGTGGAGGGTGGAGTGGTGTTTGAAACCCTAACATGCATGCAAGGGGTACGCCAAACTAGGGGACTTCCCATACTAGTCAAGTTGTGAGCATCTTGAATCAGGATGCCGATGGTTTGTGAATCCCAAAAACATGGTTGGTTTTTAATGAAGCTCTTGTGTTGGAATTGTAGGGGAACCAAAGCTAATCGGTTCCATAATTTGATAAGAGACTTAACTACTATGTACTCAGTTTTTGTTCTTATTTCAGTAGAGACTCAAGTTAGTAGGGATGTCATAGATAAGATTATGGTGTTGGATTTCTCTGAATTATCCCTTAAATTGAATGCAGAAAACCTAATGATCAGAGCTTTGTTCCTATAACAAAATGTTTATGCCCATACATAAACCCAAATGGAACAACCCTGATCTAGACGAAAGAAACCCCAATTGATTTCATAGTGAAGAAGAAGAGCATACCTTGATTAGCCATTTGAAATTGTCAAGGATATGAGGGTATGAAGATCTTCCAGATGATAGAGCCTGATGGTTTTCCTTATGCTTCTCTAGAGGAGAATAAAAAGTCAAGGAGAGTTTTGTTAACCTAATAGAATCCTTATGGGTGTTGTTGCCTTATGGGCAACTCCTTATCCATCCACACTTTATTCTCCTCAGTTACTCAACCAAACCTATTCCCCGACAAATGGGGACCATAACCCATAAAAGTAACCGTAGCGGTTACTACTTAAGTTGCAATAATTCTAATTCAGTCCCGTCATCAAATCAGAAATTGCCTGAAGGTATCTACACTTATAATATTTCATGACATATATGCCCTTAGCCACCAAATTAATTCTTGAAGAC
>NC_032013.1:4443998-4444893 GCF_001865875.1 Lupinus angustifolius
TATCCTTATTGTGCGCTTAAATATTGCCATTATGACTCAGACATACTCAAATCATCCTGTCCATTAGTCTTGTCTCCATATCGAATCACAGTGAATTTCGCGATATCAATCTATGTCATTTGGCACAACCAAATGACATAGATTCAACATGAAATGTGTAGCATGAAAATCACATGAATATGACCTGTACATGTCAATTTTCAACTGATCCTACTTATTTTTAGTGAAATCCTTAATAATAACATAAAACCTTATTGCACAAAGTATAAAGACAGAATATCAAACTGAATGATTAATCAACTGAAGTTTGAATACAAAGTATTCATACATAATACTGAAATTACATAGAACATAATAAAGGCGTACACATTCTAACTCCCACTAAATCAAAAAATCCTCACATTGTAGAACACCCATGTGAGCGGTATGCTCATGAAAGACCTTGGGTGTGATAGCTTTTGTAAGAGGATCCGCAATCATGGAGTTATTGCTAAGTGTTATATGGAAAGCTGTCCACTTTGTACTTTCTCCTTAACAACTAGGAACTTAACATCGATGTGTTTTGACTTTGCTGAACTCCTATTGTCGTTGGAGAACAACACGACTGACCTATTGTCACAATATAACTTTAGTGGTCTTTCAAATCTTTCCACAATTTGCAGCCCTGTGACAAAATTTCTCAGGCATGATGACTGATGTGATGCCTCATAACATGCTATATATTCAGCTGCCATGGTGGATGAAGCCACAAGAGTTTGCTTGGAAGAGCGCAAAGAAATTGCACCACCAGCCAGCAGATAAACATAGCCCGAAGTAGATCGTCTACTATCTTGGCATCCCACAAAATCGGAGTCAGAATACCCAATGATCTCTAATTGGTCTGATCTCCTATATG
>NC_032013.1:4444993-4478456 GCF_001865875.1 Lupinus angustifolius
TATATCTGCCTAAAACCCCAACTATGAACGCTATATTCAGGACGCGTACAAACTTGAGCATACATAAGACTCCCTACAGCTGATGCATAAGGGATCTTTTGCATTTCCTGAATTTCCAGATTTCCTTTAGGGCAGTGATTAAGACTAAATTTGTCTCCCTTAGAAACTAGAGTATCCATTGGTTTATAGTCCTACATGCCATATCTTTTAAGTACCTTTTCTATATAGCTCTTTTGCGATAATCTAAGAATACCCCGAGATTTGTCTCGGTGTATCTGAATTCCTAATACAAATGAAGCTTCACCAAGATCTTTCATTTCAAAATTACTGGATAGAAATTTCTTGGTTTCTAACAAGGTACCCACATCATTAGTGGCAAGCAGTATGTCATCCACATACAAGAGCAAGAAAGTATACTTACTCCTACTGAACTTGTGATACACACAATCCTCGACTGAATTCTTCTCAAAACCAAAAGAGAGAATCACCTCAGGAAATTTGTGGTACCACTGACGAGACGCCTGCTTTAGCCCATAAATGGATTTTGTCAATTTGCAAACCATATTCTTTTGGTCTCCCATTATAAAGTTTTCTGGTTGCACCATATAAATCTTTTCCTCAATATTTCCATTTAGAAAATCTATCTTGACATCCATTTGATGAAGCTCCAAATTATAATGTGCTACAAGAGCTATGATTATCCTAATAGAGTCTTTCGATGAAACTGGAGAGAAAGTCTCGTTATAGTTAATCCCTTCCTTCTGAGTAAAACCCTTAGCTATAAGACGCGCCTTATACCTCTCCACATTACCATTAGAATCCCGCTTGGTCTTAAAAATCCATTTGCAACCAATGGGTTTCTTACCTTATGGTAATGGGACAAGTTCCCAAACTTTATTGTCTTGCATGGATTTATACTCCTCTTTCACTGCTTCAATCCACTTTTTCGAATTGGAACTTTGGATGGCTTCACGAACGTTTAATGGATCATTATCCATTAAGCCATCACCCTCATGTTCCAGGAGAAAACAAATGTAGTCATCCGGAATTGCATTTATCTTTTAATATATGCAAAGCTATTGGCTCTTACAACTCTTGTCCATGTTCTTGAGGGTTTTGAGTTTGTCCTTCATGAATTACTGACTCATCTTGAGCAGGAATAAATATGTGGTCAACCTTAAGAAGTATGTTTGAATCTATAGAGCTCCCTTGGTGTTTGATAGGAGACTTCAATGTTGTGGCATATGAACTACAAAGGATGATTAGTTTGAGCCAAAATCCTCCTAAAAAAGCTTCTGGTTTTGCTTTCTTGATTAGTGAGTGTGAATTGGTTAACTTAAGGTTTTATTGGGCCATGGTTTACTTGGAAACGAGGTAGGTTAAAGGAAAGACTAGATAGAGCACTGTCTAAATTAGATTGGCAACTTATTTTTCCCATGCGTTGGTTACTCATCTTAATTAGTGAATCTCAAATCATTCCCCTCCTTTGTTGAGCTTCAACGAGGAGCAAAATCCTAATCATCAAAGGAATCCTTTTCGCATGATGGCTGCTTGGTTGACCCACCCAACTTTTAAAGATATGGTGCGTAGTTCCTGAAAGTCTCATCTTTCTTGGAATGACATGATCTTTAATCTCCAATTGAATCTTAAGGTTTGGAATAAGTAGGTATTCCAGAATATTTTTATGACGAAGACGATTCTGCTAAGGTGTTTGAATGGTGTTACGAGGAAGCTTTCATTGGGATCAAACAATTTTCTCAAAGATTTTTAGAAAATGCTTTGGTCTAATTACGAGTCGATCCTAAGACATGAGGATCTCCTTTGGTTCTAGAAGTCAGGAAGCAAATGATTGATTTATGGAGATAGGAATACTCATTATTTTCATGGTTCTACGATAATTAGAAGAAGGAAAAACTATATGGTGAGTCTGCAGCTTGAGGATGGTAGTTGGGTGGAGGACCTGTCGCAGTTGGAGTCCATGGTAAATTGGTAATGTCTTCCTATATAAATATGTACTTGGAGGGTGATGCTTGTATCATGTTTTGTTTATCTAGTTCATTTCCTTCTTTAAATGGTTCCCACCTGAGCATTCTTGGTGGTCATGTTTCAAATGATGAAATTAGGTGTACGGTTTTCAGCATTAGAGCATACAAAGCTATAGAAAAGGATGGAATTCATGCTATTTTTTATCAGAATTAGTGGAGTGTGGTCAGAGTTAAGTTGTGTGAGTTGGTTAAATCTGTCTTTTATGATTCATTGATAGAGAGTTTAAATGACACCATAATTACACTTATTCAAAAGTTGGACCATGCCTCTAGTTTGAAACAGTTTCGACCCATTAGTCTTAATATGTCATATAAATGATAACTAAGATTATTGCAGGGGGAATGGGGAATGTCATGCGACATGTAGTTCGGCCTCAACAATGCAGTTTTGTTTTGGGAAGTCATAATAGTGATAATATTATCATTACTCATGAGGTTATTCATTCCATGCATAGTGAGAAAGAGAAGGTTGGTTGGATGGCGATTACAATTGATTTTGAGAAGACATGTGATAGAGGTAGTTAGAGTTTTGTCATAGATTCCAGGGAGGATGTTGGGTTTCCTATGAGCTTGGTGGATCTAGTGTCTCATTGTATATTTTCTTCAACGATTCCAATGTTGTGGAATGGCGAGACTTTGGATCTTTTTGAGTCAAAGAGAGGTATTAGACAAGGTGATCATCTCTCGCCATAACTAGTTTTTTTTTTGTATGGAAAGATTTTGTTAGATGAGTTCATCTGTGATTGAGCTTAGATTTGGGAAACCTATCAAGATCGACAAAGATGGTCCATCATCATCTTACTTAGCATTTGTAGACGATTTAATTCTCGTTGCAAGTTAATGTGATTAATTCGTATCTCAATCATTTTTGTAAGAGTTTTGGTCAAAAAGTAAATAGGTATAAAAGTAGAATTTCCTTTAAAAAAAAGCAGGTTAATGGTGAGTTTGGATTCCTTAGAACTAGTGACATGGGCAAGTATCTTGGTGTGCCCAATCAACAAACTAGATCTACGAAAAATAATTATAGTTATGTGTAGACAATGTTAAAAGAAGGATTAGTAGTTGGAAGATCAAGAACTTGTCTTTTGTTGGGAGGCTTACTCTCACGAAATGGGTACCGTAAGCATTTCCTTCCTATGTTATGTGTCGCACCCCGATTTTCGGTTACGTGACCTCTTAGAGTCGCCACTACATACATTTTATTGTTAAAAATTTAGAAAAATATTTTAAGGCCAATCACATTGGGCTTTTGGATTATGATATCCAGGTTCGGGAGTCGATTACGGATCGAGAAATGTATTATCACTTCATCCGCCCGTAATTAAACGGTACCCTTGTCATTTGTTTAATTTAAATACCCTTAGTTTTTTTTTTCAAATTAGATTGTGTAAAACTAAATATTTATTTTTTATTTTTATGTCTGACAAGATTAAATCTCGCTCCTACGTATCCCTAAACGTTTTATGAAATAAAGACTATGTAGTTCTAAATTTTAAAATGATTTATTGATAAAAATAATTAACTCCTTAAAAAGGGCGAATCAATAGAAACTAATGTCCGCACGACATCCCATTTTAAAAATGTTTGAAAATAATTATAATATATATATATTTGGTTTATTATTATTAATTTAGGAATTAATCGAATGAAAAGAAGTATCGTAACGTGACCATTCAAGGAAGATACGAGGACAAGAAGTATTAACACGATCTGCATCCATCCTTTGATTAATCCCAAAAAAGTTATAATTTTTTATAAGAAATGGCAATAATAATAATAATAATAATAATAATAATAATAATAATAATAATTATGTGTATAAGCATTTTATGAAGGAAAAAAAAACAAATTTTACATTAAAAGTCATTTTTATATTAGTAAAAAGATTCACATTTTTATAACAATTTTTAATTAACTACATAACATGAGAAAATACAAAAGTTAACAAACATTAATTATTAGTTGAAAGGTCTTAAAAAAATCCATTTATTATTACCTATATTAAGGAATTATTATTATTTATGGATAATAATTTATTAATTATTCTTCCAAAACATTATATAATATTTATTTATTTAATATCCAAAAAAATAAATTTTTTTTGATTAAATACAATTATTATTACAAGCCTTCGGGATTTTGCCACATTAGTATCGTTATCTACTTATGGGATGGACTAATTTTACAAAACATGTCAAATTTACAAACTAAATTCTCTAAACTAACACAAAAATCATGATAGGGTGAACTTAAAGGGATAAAATTGTATTTAACCACAAATATAATTTTTTTACTTGAATACACATAAAACACATTATATTTAGATATAAATATATTTATGTATTTAGTGCTATATTTGATAACTAAATTTTAATTATAATTCAATTTTAATATGTTGACAAAGAATTATAGATTATCTCCACTAGTGTGTACAGGCACTTCGTGCCTGCCGGCGAATTTTGTGTGATACTACATATTCAATTTTTATATATTATATTTTGTGTGTGTTTATGATTATATTTAATTTAAGGTGAGATATGTGGTTAATTAATGTATTGGTGGTAGTTGCTTATGATTATATAGTTTTTTTGTAAAAATTAAATAATGTTAAGGGCAATATAGGAAATGAAAATTACACCATGAGAGAAGTTATTTCAAGTTTTGGCTTTATATATAGTATAGATTTAAACAAAAGATAAATTGGTTAAAACAAGGAAAAGATGAGAAAAATTAAAAACTTGTGAGTTTTAATCTAGTGTGGACAGGAGCAAAGATGGTGCCTAGCGTATCGTCCAATGATTGGCTGGGAAATCTGCTGCAAAGGACTGTGCCACATGTTAGTATGTGGTTAGATTGAACAAAGAGTGCACAACGTCTGAAATACTCCTGATTTCACTAGATCATACACTAGGAAGGGGTGTTGTAACCTAGTGTGTGTGCGTTTATACCAGGAAGCACACGTTTGTCTGTGTGTCACGCCTGGATTTGTTCTGGCTGTGAGTCAACAAAGTGGACTGATCAAGATTGATCCAATGGCTGGAGCGATGGGTGCATGCTCTTTGCAGTGGTCTCGTCCATACTAGATTACACGGTCCTCACTTTCTTCTCTACACATTTTTATAGGCAAATTTATTCTCTCTCTCCCTTTTTGCTTTTTTTCTTCACTTTTCTAGAACCCCTTCATTAAACCTAATCTCATCTATTTATACTAAAATGAAATTAAACTAAGTCCCTAATATTTCACGCCTGAATTTGTTCTGACTGTGAGTCAACAAAGTGGACTGATCAAGATTGATCCAATGGCTGAAGCGATGGGTGCATGCTCCTTGCAGTGGTCTCGCCCATACTAGATTACACAGTCCTCACTTTCTTCTCTACACATTTTTATAGGCAAATTTATTCTCTCTCTCCCTTTTTGCTTTTTTTCTTCACTTTTCTAGAACCCCTTCATTAAACCTAATCTCATCTATTTATACTAAAATGAAATTAAACTAAGTCCCTAATATTTTGCTAACCACTTTTATTTTACCAAATCTTTTTGCCATTTTAAGGGACATGACCCCATTTGATTTTCTGGTTATTTGACCAAGTTCTTTTGTTTTTTTATTTTATTTTATTGTTTATTTAAAATTCCATTTTTAATTACTTATTTATTTTAATAAATTCGAAATAAATCTAATAAATTAGTAAAAAAATATTTTTAATTATTTATTATTTATTTAAAATTACAAACTATAATTTAAAATCATTTATTTTTTTGGGGATAAAATTGTATGGGTTTCTAGAACCTATGTATTAAATTATTTTTTGTAGGAAATCATTTGTTTATTTTTTAGAAAATAAATTCTTTAAAAAAACATTTAGGGCTTGTTCTGGGTTGGACAAAAATGTGTGTTCACAGTTGCCCCTCTTTACTTGTTGCTTATCTGATAAAAAAAAAACTGAGGTTTGTGGGATATCATGGTAAGTAAAGAAATGAATGTCAATTTGATCGAGAATCAGAAAAAGCCTAACAACATCTTGTCACTTAAAAGTAACTGTTGTCTTGCGAGCTGAGTTGTCTTCAAGATGACTCGAGTTTTTTTCTCGAGAGGTGTTATAGAAGGTGGGAGTGAACTAGGGATGTAGGTCGGTGTGACTAGAATTTGGGGGCATAATGGTGAAACAAACAACGCAGGTCAGTGTACTTCCAAAATTTGGAGACTTAAGGATAAAAGTCAAGAACACATGTCGATGTTCTTTCGGAACTTGGAGTGGAAAAGGTGAAACTAAAGACAATTAGGATTGGAAAAGGTGAAAACAAAGATGTAGGTCGGTGTACTGTTGGAATTTGGAGACACAAGGATAAAAGCTAAAAACACAGGTCGGGGTAATACCAAGACTTGGATTGGAAAAGGTGAAACCAAAGACGCAGATCGGTGTACTGCTGGAATTTGGAGACACAAGGATAAAAGCTAAAAACAAAGGTCGGGATAATGTCGGGACTTGGAGTTAAAAAAGTTCATATGAGATTGAGGGTCATGGAAAGGTTAACTTTGAGGTCGTCAAGCATTGGGTCTTCAAAAGATTGACTTCGAGGTCATCAAGCACAGAGTCCGCGAAGGTATAATTTGAGGTCATCAAGCTTGGAAAGATTACATCGCACATCAAGATACAGGACCTGAAAAGCTTAAATTTCACATCGAGGTACAAGACACGTAAAGTTTAGATCTCACATCAAGGTAAAGGACCTGAGAAGCTTAAGTTTGAATACTCATCTAGGTACGTGACCCGGAAGCTTAGATTGCACTTCGAGATTCAAGATCCGAAAAGCTTAGATTGCACGTCGAGGTATAGGGCCCGAAAAGCTTAAGTTGCTCGTAGAGGTATAGGACCCAGAAAACTTAAGTTGCTTGTTGGGGTACAGGACGGGGTAAGGTTAGATTTTGAATGCTCATCTAGGTATAGGACCCAAAAAGCTTAGATTTTGAATGCTCATCGAGGTGTAGGACCTGGAAAGCTTAAAATTCACGTGAAGGTACAAGACCCGGAAAGTTTGAGTTACACATCGAGGTATAGGGTCTGAAAAGCTTAAGTTGCTCGTCGAGGTACAAGACTCGGAAAGTTTAAGTTTCTCGTCATGGTACAGGACCCGTAAAGCTTAAGTTTTGAATACTCATCGAGGTACGAGACCCGAAAAGCTTAGATTGTACTTCGAGGTTCAGGACCCAAAAAGCTTAGATTTTGAATGCTTATCGAGGTAAAGGACCTTGAAAGCTTAAAATTCACGTTGAGGTACAAGACCCGGAAAGTTGGAATTACACATCGAGGTATAGGACCCGAAAACTTTAAATTTCACATCGAGGTACAGGACCCGAAAAGTTTAAGTTACTTGTCGAGGTACATGACCCATAAAGCTTAAATGTCATGTCGAGGTACAAGATCCGAAAAGTTTATATTGCACTTCGAGGTACAGGACTCGAAAAGCTTAGATTGCACGTCGAGGTATAGGGCCCGAAAAGCTTAAGTTGCTCGTCAAGGTGTATGGCCCAGAAGGCTTAAGTTGCTTGTCGAGGTACAAGGAAAGCTTAAGTTTTAAATACTCATCGAGGTACGGGACCCGAAAAGCTTAGATTGCACTTCGAGGTTCATGTGAAGAAGATCTTGCTCCTGACCTTGGCACGGTTTTGACGAAGACACCAACATCACCAAAAATAAGAAAATGAATAATACTTATAAAGACATTGAAGATTCAAGATATTCAAGACTTTTAGTCTAAGTCTAAATAGGTACTTCTATCCGATACTCTTAATTATACAATAGTAGTAATGCTCAAACTATTTTTTAAGAAAATTGAAACACTTTAAAATACTTAAAACAGTTTTCAAAAATAGTGTGTAACAGGTTACTTCATCTAAGTAACAGGTTACAAGTGTGAGAAAAAAGTTATCCAACTTAAAACTGATCAGAGTAATCCATTACTGTCTTTGAGAAATAGGTTACTAGTGTTATTAAAGTCGAGTAACCGATTACTCAAAGTGAGTAACCGATTACTCTAATTCGAAATTAAATAAACAGTGGACATAACACTTGAGTAATCGATTACTGAGACATATTGCATCAGATTTTCAAATTCAAAGTGATTGAGTTTCAATGCAAAAGACATGTTTTAATTCCATTAAATTCCTACCTTTTCTAAGACACATTTTGGCTGATCGGAAAGCCTCTATAAAGGCATTGAAACTCATAATCAAAACACACAACTTATACACAAATCTCATACAAATTTTAAAAGCTCTTACACTTATTCTGAAATTATTCTCTGCACTTTTTGCAACAAATTCTTAAACTTTCACAGTTGATTTTTTTTGAAGTTTCTTAAACTTTTACAAACTTATAAAGAGCATTATTACTAAGTATAATAAAGAGTTGTTTGGACTGCAAGTTACATCACTTTCATACTTGTAAAGGCAATTCCGCCATTGTTGTACATTCTTCATTATTATTACAGAATACTTTCTTTCACAGAGTGTGATAAGAATCACTTGGAAAGGTGTTTTCCAAAAGTGAATAAGGATTAAGGAGTGTGTAAGGTACATAGAAATCTCAGAGTGAGATATTGTAATGGCAACTCATAATCTTTAGTGGAAAAATCTCTTGTGCTGCAAGAGTACTGGACGTAGCCTTAGGTGGACAAGAAGGTGAACCAGTATAAAATCCTTGTGTACTCTCTTCTCCCTTATGTCTTTGATTTTACTTATTAATTTTCTGCATATATTTTTCGCTGCACTTTAACTCTCGATTTTGTAGAAAAAGTGTCCATTATTTTAAGTCAACTAATTCACCCCCTCTTAGTTGCAATCTCAGTCTTACAGTTCAAGACCCAGAAAGCTTAGATTTTGAATGTTCATCGAGTACATGATCTGGAAAGCTTAAAATTGACATCGAGGTACAAGACCCAGAAAGTATGAATTACACATCGAGGTATAGGGCTTGAAAAGCTGAAGTTGCTCATCGAGGTAAAAGACCACAATAAGTTTAAGTTGCTCGTCGAGGTACAGGTCCTGAAAAGCTTAAGTTTTGAATACTCATCGAGGTACGGGACCCGGAAAGCTTAGATTGCACTTCGAGGTTCAGGACCCAGAAAGCTTAGATTTTGAATGCTCAACGAGGTACAGGACCTGGAAAGCTTAAAATTCATGTCGAGGTACATGACCCGAAAAGTTTGAATTACACATCGAGGTATAGGACCTGAAAATTTTAAATTTCACATCGAGGTACAGGACCCAGAAAGTTCAAGTTGTCCGTCGAGGTACATGACCCGAAAAGCTTAAATGTCACGTCGAGGTACAAGACCCATAAAGTTTATATTGCACTCCGAGGTACAGGACCCGAAAAGCTTAGATTTTGAATGCTCATCGAGGTACGAGACCCATAAAGCATGTATTTCACGTTGAGATACAGGACCCGAAAAGCACATGATTTGATTATTGTAAAGTAATGGGTGATTGTTTGAGAGTATGTTATGTATGATGTTTTCCATGATGTAATGTATAAGTTTCCAACGTGATGAAATGAACTGTATAAACTATGCACCAATGTTCTATTGCGCTCATGAATTGTCTTTGGTATATATTTTTTTCTCATTTTGTTGAGCCTAACTGAAATGTGAAACCATTTTTTACTACGGATAAATGGGATGATCTGCTGATGGCAAGTTGTCCCAATGTTGTATTGAGAAGAACAATTAGTCCATATAATATTGCCCCAATATAAGTTGTTTGGAACTTCACCTTCGGGAGATGGAAGTGTGATTGCTAACTTTCCTTCGGAGGAAATACTTTGATGGCTAGTTTTACTATCAGACACGAGCTTGGCACATGCCCAAGCTGCTCAACAAGCAACTTAGTGGTGCAACCAAGCAGCTCAGCGGAGAACTAGACTCCTGCCCAGATCAGCAAGCACCAGGCCACGTCCTAGTCAGCATAGTCAAAGTTGCTGAACATGCAGCTTAGCGGTGCAACATGTGTGCTAAGCGGTGTGTACCCAGACTTGACTTAGCCATCAAGCAAACCATGAAGTCACCAATGACCTCACTTCAAGTAGCCTACCATAGGCTTTCTAGAGTAGCTCACCATAGCTGGTTTCATAACTCACAACTAGCTTTGATGAGTCAAGCATAAGGAGGTGACAAAGCTGTTTGATCAAGGGACCAAACCCATGCTGAAGGGTTTGGTTAGCTGCTTAGTGGGGCTGACAAACAGCTTAGTGGCCCCAGAAGAATTTCTATAAATATGGCACACTCCATTCGAACAATATATGTCTTTCTCACATTTTCACTCACATTTTGCCTAGAAATTCTTCTCTGGAGTTCTCTCTTCTTGTTCTTAGCTCTTAGGAACTTTATTTAAGTAAGTTTTGTAATTTCAGTTTATAATTCAAGAGGAGAAAAGGAGAAGACAAATGAAATTCAAAACACAATTTTGTAATCTCATTTGGAACTCAAAACATCCAATCCTTGGATGGATGACTCATGCTCCTAACAATTTCTTTTGAATATGGTTATGTATTTTCTACTTCTTCTTATATTCTACAAGATTTGAATTTTAATCATTCAAGTTGGTGCTTTGATTAATTTTACTTGTTTGAGAAATTCTTAATGCTCTTTTTAGATTGAATAAAATTACTTGCCTCAAACACTTAACAAATAAACAAAGTAGTAGTTGTACTACTTAGTTTATTTGTCAAGTTAAGCATTCTTTTTTTAAAATCTTATATTCATTACTACATCAATATTAGAGTAGCCAAGATTAGGATGTGACAATCTAATCTCTTTGTGGAAGTAATATTGTTTAGTAATAAATGTAAGTGATTATTATTCTACCATTTTGGAACATACTCTAAAAGAAGGATTTTAGAACTTGGTGTTTAGAGTTAATCAAAGTAAAACATAAGAACTTGTCTAAGTAGTTCAAATTCATAAAGTAGTTAAGAAATATTTTCCTTATTCAAAATGATCTTGTTGTTTACATTCCACTATTTATTTATTCTTTAATACCAAACTTCCTTAAGGAAGAAGTTTGGTTTGTTAATAAAAGGAACCCGAAATGGAGTAAATAAATAAAGGTCACTTAACTTTATTATTCTTTTGTTCTTTATTTATTTATTTATTTCTAACAACTAACTATTTATCACTTTTGTACATTAGAATACCATTAAACTGGTGTTGGAATTTATTCCACAAAACGGAGATGGTATTCGAAGGTACTTAATAATTATGTAATAGGGGATTGCTTTGATACCATTATACCGGCGTTAGAATTTATTCTAGCAAAGCCGAGATGGGGCAAAGAAGGAATAAATTATTTACATGATTATTAGAAGTAAGTTGTAACTGAAATATTCTTGAAACCATTATACCGACGTTGGAATTTATTTCAACAAAGGCGAGATGGCGTACAAAGAATAAAACCGAGTTCACTTACTTAATCAAATAAAAAGAAAACACACCAAAATGAGAAAGGGAAAACCTAAACCTTCATTCCTCTCAAAATAGCCTTTCAACATCCTCTTATCTTAATCTTAATCTCTAACAACCCGTGTATAGGGTGTATGTGTGTACTCAAGTGTATTGTGAGTGTGTAAGGAAGCGAATTTTTTTAAAATAAACCCCCATCCTAAAGCTACATAAAACATGGTGAGTGTATTTAAATGCTTAATTGACTTAAACAAAATAAATAAATAATGAACAAACATGCAGCAAAATGTTTATGTAACAAAAAAGAAAAAAATGTATTTAAAAATTAGCAAAAAGCTACCTGACCCTCTTAAAAAAAAGTCCCAAGTAGAGTCGTGAGCTGTCGCATCTTGATTTTCAGTTATACGACCTCTTAGAGTCGCCACTACATTTTATAGTTAAAAATGTAGAAAAATATTTCAATCCCAATTACATTGGGCTTTTGGATTATGATATTTACGTTCGTGAGTTGATTACGGATCGAGGAAGGTATTAGCACCTCACCCGCCCGTAATTAAACAGTGCCGTTGCCATTTTTATGATTTAAATACCCTTAGTTTATTTCAAATTAGATTGTGTAAAGCAAAATATTTATTTTTTATTTTTATGTCTGATAATATTAAATCTTGCTCCTACGTATCCCTAAACATTTTAGGAAATCAAGACTATGTAGTTCTAAATTTTCAAATAGTTTATTGATAAAAATAATTAACTCCTTTAAAAGGATGAAGTAGCAGAAACTAATATCCGCACCACATCCCATTTTAAAAAGGTTTGAAAATAATTATAATATATTTTTTGGTTTATTATTATTAATTTAGGAATTAATCGAATGAAAAGAAACGTCGTTACGCGACCGTATAAAGAATGATACGAGGACAAGAAGTGCTAACACGACCTACCTCCATCCTTTGATTAATCCCAAAAACGTTATAATCCTTTTTTATAAGCAATAATAATAATAATAATAATAATAATAATAATAATAATAAGTATAAGCATTTTATGAAGGAATAAAAACAAATTTTACATTAAAAACATTTTTATATCAATAAAAAAACAAATTTTACATTAAAAGTCATTTTTATATTAGTAAAAAGATTCACATTTTTTATAACAATTTGTAATTAACTACAGAAAAGGAGAAAATAAAAAGGTTAACAAACATTAATTAGTTGTTGAAAGGTCTTAAAAATCTATTTGTTATTACCTATATGAAGGAATTATTATTATTATTTATGCATAATAATTTATTAATCCATCTTCCAAAATAATAATTTATTAATGTCCAAAATAATAATTTTTTGTTAATTAAATACAATTATTATTATTTAATAGCTGATAATAAAAGAGGTAAGAGTGAGTCTTATTTTTAGAAAAGAGTTGGAACCAGATGGAACTTGGTCCAAGACAATATTCGTTGGAGGATTAAGAATGTTAGGAAACTGGAATTTTGGAAGGATGCTTGCTGTTGTGGTATGGGTTCTTTAACCCAGTTTGATTGGGTGAATAGGAGTATTGATGTTGGTATTATGGACTATTGTTATTGTAGCTTGCAAAAATTATGAATGACACTAAATAATCGTTATTGGTCAAGTCATGATCAGGTCGTTCTCTTTAAGATGTTTTCTGGTAGTGGTAAAATTATCCAAGCAGACTATCAAACACACCATCCCCAAGATATAACAACCTAGTTCTCTATTATACGATTTATTACTACACTGTAAGAATCGCTCTCGAATACACCCATAATATGGCTACCAATGCCAATTCACGAATTCTCATAGTATGGCTACTGTGCCAATTCTTTTTCCATAGTATTGACTATTAGTGTTAGTTCTCGAAATTCCCACTTTGACTATTTGTGCCAATTCTCAAGTGTCATAGAAATAAAGAGGGAAAAGGTTGTCGGAAATGCATCGACGAAATATAAGGGGGAGAAAGAGAAGTTGAGAGGTAAACGATGCAAATTACAATGAGGGAATGAGGCCTCTATTTATAGACGGAGGCCTCCCATGGTTCTTTAACGGCTCTTCCACCAACAACTCTATTACCAATAGCTCCATTACCAATGACTCTATCATAATTGCCGAGATCTCCTCCAACAACTCTTTAACGACTCTTTCCTTGTTGCATGTGTGTGTTGACTTGGTAAACACACGGTCCAAGTCCAAAAGGCCCCAAAAAATTAAATAAATAATAAATAAATATTTTATCAAAAAGAACGTTGGATCACAACTTAAGGCTTATAAAGCCTTTCAACTTCCCTCCTCCAAGCAAAGTGGGACTAGTAAGCTTTTTCATTTCACTTCAAAACATCATTCTTTCAACAAATTCCAACAATCCCCCACTTGAAATTAAAAACCGATTTCCGGGAATCTCTATGGTCTCAATAAGATTGTGCATTAACAAAGGTGTCATGCGACTTGAACCTTTGCATAGTGAATAAATCCAGATTTTACCAGAGTGACTCGTAGTTTTGAACTCTATCTCCAACATCAAACCATGCACAACCTTTTTAAAGGTGTATTATGTGAAGTTCGTGCGTTAAAGGTCATGCACGTCTATCCCAGTATAGTGAATGCTCTAGAAATTTATACCCCAAAATTTCATAGGAAGTGGTCCCCACTTCCACATCCACATGGGTGAGTCTATTAAGAGTACTCTTGTAGCCTAGGTACTCCACTCCAATTAGAGTATAGATCTCTTTAAGAGTTTAACTCATCCTTACATATGTTGAAGGAATCTTGTTTCTCATAGTTTTATAGCATGTTCATTCTCATATTGCTTTACGACTTGTTATTACCCATTGAACCTGAGATCTTCAGTCAGTTAGGTCGGGTTACCATCATGAGTGATCCTCGTTCTAAGGGTAATAGTCCCATACTATGAAAAGTATTATGGACTTTCTCTCTAGCTAGTCCTTTCGTCAAAGGATCTGCTAAGTTATTCTCAATGTGTACATGATCCACTCTAACAACTCTTGTAGAGAGTAACTCTCTAATAGTGTTGTGCTTACACAGTTGGAATCAGTTTTACCCATAGGGGAATCTCTACAAGCAAGCTTCTCATCCAACTTGCTTCTTCACTAGCTGTTGCTGCTCCTATCAAGTCAGATTCTATAGTGGATTGAGCCAAAATAGTCTATTACTCTGACTTCCAAGAAACAACCCCACCAGCTCTGGTTGCTTTGGAATCATCTGAAAGGGTATTCCAATCAGCATCGCTGAATCCTTCTACGACAACTGCAAATGTTTGGTAATATAATCCAAGGTTCATTGTTTTCTTAAGGTATCTCATTACCCTTTCTATAGCATGCCAATGCTCCATACTAGGTCTACTGGTAAACCTGCATAATAAACCCACAACATAGGCAATATCGGGTCTAGTGCAATCAGTGGCATATCGAAGGCTGCCAATGATACTAGCATACTCAGCTTGCCTTACACCTTCACCAGTGTTCTTAAAAAGTTTTACAGTCAAAGTATTTATATTTCTTTAAGATCTTTTCCACATAGGGAGATTGATCCAAAGAAATTCCTTCTTTTGACCTAGTAATTTTTATACCAAGGATTACACTTGCCTCTCCAAGGTCTTTCATATCAAAGTTGTTACACAACAATGATTTCACATTATTCACAATATGAATGTTGGAACCAAATATAAGTAGGTCGTCTACATAGAGACATATGATAGTGCAAATGTCGTTTTCTGATTTGTAATGAATGCATTTGTCACTTTCATTCACCTTAACCTCATTCGAGATCATTAAGTCGTTACACTTTTCATGTCACTGCTTAGGTACTTGCTTAAGACCATACAACAACTTATCTAACTTGCAAACCTTATTTTCTTGCCTATGTATTACAAAACCTCCAAGTTGTTCCATATAGATTTCTTCTTCCAAATCACCATTTAAGAAAGCAGTCTTAACGTCCATTTGATGTACTAATAAATTATGTATCACAATGAACAAAATTAGTACTCTAATGAATATTATTCTAGTAACAAGTGAAAAGGTATCAAAAAAAATCTACATTTTCCCTTTCCCTGAAACCCTTAGCTACAAGGCGAGCCTTGTATTTATCCACTGTGCCATTGGGTTTCAGTTTCTTTTTCAATATCCACTTACAACCAATAGGTTTGCAACCAGGAGGAAAGTCAATTAAATGTCAGGTCGCGAGCGAAATTATTACTCTAATGGATGTTATTCTAGTAATAGGTGAAAAGGTGTCAAAGAAATCTACATTCTCCCTTTGCCTAAAACCCTTAGCTACAATGTGAGCCTTATATTTATCCACTGTGCCATCGGGTTTCAGTTTCTTTTTCAAGATCCAATTACAACCAATAGGTTTGCAACCAGGAGGCAAGTCAACTAAATGTCAAGTCTTGTTAGACTCTAGAGAATCCATTTTATCATTTATGGCCTCTTGTCACAAATCAACATCCAAAGAAGTCAAAGCTTCTTGGAGAGTTGATGGATCCTCTTCCAATGTATAGACCATATAATCAGGTCCATACTCTCTAGTAGTCTTTGTTCTCTTACTTCTTCTAGGTTCTATTTCTAACAGATCCTTATTATCATTATTGCTAATCACAGGTATTTACTAGTTGTTATGCCCCCACTATTCCTCAATTTAAAAGGGAATTTCATTTCATTGAAGTCTACATTGTTAGACTCAATGATCACTTTCGTGTTAAGGTCATAAAACCTGTACGCCTTGCTATTTACAACATACCCAATGAATACACATTCATAGGGTCTATTTGTGAGTTTAACTTTCTTGGGGTCTGGTATCCGGACATAGGCGAGGCAACCCTAAGTTCTCAAATAAGACAAATTTGGTTGTCTATTCTTAATAATTTCACAAAGGGAAATTTTGCTTTTAGCCTTGAGGACTCTATTTAGCATATAACATAAAATTAATAAAATTTCACCCCACCAGGAGGGTGCTGCACTAGAACTTAACATAATAGCTACAACTAGTTCGGTTAAAGTTCTATTCTTTCTTTCAGCTTTACCATTCATTTTAGTTGAATATGTTGCATTTGTTTCATGAATAATGCCATTTAATTTATAAAAATCATTAAACATGTTAGAGTCATACTCAGTGTCTCTATCACTTTTGAGTTTCTTTATTTTCTTGTTGAGTTGATTTTCAATTTCAGTTACATATAACTTAAACATGTCAAGTACTTCACTTTTATTTTTCATAAGATATACATAAGTAAAATCAGAACAATCATAAATAAAAGTGATAAAATAACGTTTACCATTTCTAGTTAACGTTCCATCAAATTCACATATATCTGAGTGTATTAAATCTAAAGGCTCAGATTCTCGCATTACTGACTTATGAGGTTTTTTTGAAATTTTCGCTTGACTGCATGATTCACAAATTTCAAAATCATTTTTAGATAACTTTGGAATTAAACCTAAGCTACTCAAATTTGAAATTGCATGTTTATTAATATGACAAAGTCTAGAATGCCAAATATTAAAACCACACAATATGTAAAGAATGGGCAAACCCTGGTCATTTCTCAAGAACAATAGCTAAGGGACCTGATACTACTACTTGGATCTGGAACCTGCATGTTGATGCTCATAATTTCGATAGCCATACTAGTGATTTGGATGAGATTTTCCGAAAAGTATTTAGTGCCCATTTTGGCTAAGTCTCCATCATCTTTCTTTGGTTGAGTGGTATGTTTTCCATGGTGCTCAACTTTCCAATTATGAAGCATGGCTGAGTGATCCTACTCACATTGGGCCTAATGCCCAGGTGGTTTGGCCAATAGTGGGCAAAGAAATATTGAATGGTGATGTAGGCGGGGATTTCTGAGGAATACAAATAACCTATGATTTTTTTCCAGATTTGACGATCTAAAATTTTATTAATAGAAACATCAACATTTAATTTAAAAATTGTCATCACTGGCGTACCCTTTCCCAACAAATATCTCATTCCTAGTAAGAGTATACAAGTCTGCTCCTATGGTCTAGGTAAAACTAGCCTTACTAAGAAGAAAACCATAAACTAGATTTTTCCTCATCTCTGGAGTGTGTATTACATCTTTGAGAATCAGAGTCTTCACAAATGTAAACTTCAGCCCCATATCACCAGTTCCAGCAACAACAGTGGTGTGGAAGTCACCAACAACACCTTCTTGTCATCAACATCCATGTATGTTTTGAACAGAGCATAGTCACAGTAGACATGGCAAGATGCACCGGTATCTACCCACCACCCATCAGTTCCTCCAACCATAGTGACCATAGATCATACAACAACAAATGGGTCATCAACCATGTTGGCCTGTGGACGATGATCTATTGGTTTATTTCTGCACTTGTGTGCCATATGACATGGTTTCCCACACTTGAAGCATGTGAACAAGTTTCCAAAGTCATTCTTAGTAGGTGGCTTAGCATATTGGACCTTTTGAGAGTTCCAATTCTTTTTGCGACTGATTTTCTTAGCCTTAATCCAATTGCGGTTCTGATTCTTGAAATTAGTGTCAGAAGGCTTCAGAACCGCACTTGAGAATTTCTTCTTAGTGCTATTGTTGGAGACAATCAACACCTCTTCTCTCTGATCTTGCTTACGAGCCTCTTCTTCAATATGAAGATGAGTGATCAGAGATTTCAAAGAGATTTCTTTGGTCTTATGCCTCAAAAGGTTTTTGAAGTCCTTATAGCTAAGAGGAAGTTTGTCAATTATGACAACCACTTGGAATTGCTTATCTAGGAACATACCATCAGAAATGATCTAATGAGCTATTTTCTGTATCTCGTAGAACTGAGACTCTACTAATTTATCATCAGTTATCTGATACTTTTGGTAGAGGCTAACAACATACTTTTTAGTGTTAGCTTCCTTAGTATCATATTTCTTTTCAAGTGCATACCAAAGTAATTTGACAGACTTGTATGAGTTGTAGTAATCATAGAGATCATCAGACAACCCATTTAGAATGAAGTTCTTACATAAGTAATCACTTTCATTCTAAAGAGCTATTTCAATAGCTAGTTTATCCCTTTCTTCTTTTTCAGCCTCATTCGACACCACTAGGATGTCGGTTTTCAGAACATGGGCAACCTTTCTCATAGTGAGGAAAAATTTCATCTTATGTTGGCAACATTTGAAATTTGTCTCATCAAACCGAAATGGCTTGTTCAGATCGTAGTTGTTCGGTCCAGTAATATTATCTACGAATGTCATTGCAGTAAAAACATCTTAAAATTGTTGTTATCGTAGCTCGCAACAATTCTGAATGGCACGAAATAATCGTTATTGACTGAGTCACGACCAGATCGCTCTCTTTAAGACATTTCATGGTACTGCTGAAATTGTACAAGAAGACTATCAACCATGCTGACCCCAAGATAAAACAACCCAATTCTCGGTTATACGATTTCTCACTGCACTATAAGAATCATTCTCGAATACATCCACAATATGGCTACCAGTGCCAATTCTCAAATTCCCACACTATTGCTACCCATGCCAATTTTTTCCATAATATTGACTACTAGTGTCAATTCTCGAAGTTACCACTTTAGCTGCTTTTGCCAATTCTCAAGTGCACGAAAAGAAAGATGGAGATGGTTGTCGGAAATGCGTCGGCGGAATATAAGGGGGGAGAAAGAGAAGTTGAGAAGTAAATGCCTTCAACTTGGAGCAAATTATAATGAGGGAAGAAGACCTCTATTTATAGCCAGAGGCCTCCAATGGCTCTCTAACGACTCTTTCACTAACAACTCTATTACCAACAGCTCTATTACCAACGACTCTATCATAATGACTGAGATCTCCTCCAATGGCTCTTTCCTTGTTGCATGTGTGTGTTGACTTGGTCAACACATAGTCCAAGCCCAAAAGACCCAAAAAAATTAAATAAATAAATTAATAAATAAATAAATATTTTATCAAAAATAATGTTGGGTCGCAACTTAAAGCTTATAAAACCTTTGAACTTCCTTCCTCCAAACAAAGCGAGACTACTGAGTTTTTTCATTTCACTTCAAAACATCATTTTTTCAACAAATTCTAACATGAACCAAAAGGTTGTTGAATTCACTAATGGTTGTGGCAATTATAATTACATTATACTAGTAGGTACTATCTTTGGTCGTGTGTGCGGTCACGTTGTGGCTATGCTTCCTGCTTCGGGTAGTAAGGATGAGGATCAAATAGCATGGAAGCACTCTAGAGATGGAAACTTATTTGTTGGTTCGGCGTATGCAACAATTGCTGGCCACTTAGACTTGTCGCGTTTAAGTTTAGCTGGGAAGATACGGGATTGGAAAGGTCTTAATAGGATTAATTTGTTCTTATGTTTACTCCTTCATAATGATATTCCAACTAATCATCAACATCTTCGTAGGTCTATGACCTCATCAACTGCTTGTCCTCGTTATGGAGAGGATGAACCCTTTTCTCATGCCTTATGAGATTGCATGGTTGTTAATAATGTGTGGAAGATTATTTTGTAGGAAGACCAGGACAACACTTTTTTACAACATGCTTTTATGATTGGCTTGATAAGAATCTGTCAAACTCTAGATGCCTGTATAGTACAATGGAATGGTGCTCTATTGTTGGAGTGATTTGGATTCTTTATGGAGAAGTAGGAATGAATATGTTTTTAGAACATTTTATCTAACGGGGTTACTACTTGTAATGAAATTAAGATGGTGTGCAATAGTATCAAGAATTCTATGAGGTAGGACTCTGTGCATGTTGTTACTAGGTCAAATTTGAACTCTCAGATTATCCATTTGTTCCCACCAGATTTGAATTAGGTCAAGCGAAATTATCATGATGTTTTTCGGGTACTACCAACAAGGCGGCTTGTGGAGGAGTTACTAGAGATCATTTCTGCGCTTCTTTGTTTTCTTTCTCGAGGGACTTAGGTTCTTGTTCAACACATCATGCAGAGCTTTGGGATCTTAGCATGTCTGCACTTTCTCAGGCGAATGAGGTTTGACAAAGTTGTCATTGAATCAAATTCATCTTGTAGTATTCATTTTTTGAATATTGGGTGAGCCTCCACTCATCATTGTGTGTCGTTGCTTAATCAAATTTGATGTTTTCCAAGGTCATTCGGGGGAATATTATTAGGGAGAAATATAGGGTGCACCTCCTTACATTCTTGTGTGTCGTTGGATTTGGATGTAATACTTAGTGTTGGGAACAAGCGAGCAATCAAATAGTAAAAGAGTATAGAGAAAAGAGAATAACACAAGAGGTTTGGTAACGAGGTTCAACCAATTGTGCCTATATCCCCGAGAGCGTTGAGAGGCTACCACTATGTATTATTAGAGAATAAATATTTGTGTTTTGACTATTCTTTTCCTTGTTACATTAGGTTTAGAAAACATAGATATATAGCCCTCTACCCCAACCCATTTACATCAGCCCAAACCCATAACTTGTATTTCTATTATCTAGAGATATGAGCCATTGCACAACAATCTCCACCTTGGCGAATATCATCAATCTCCATCTTCCGCCATTGGGTTGGGGCGCTCCAAAGTCTAGCATAAGTGAATGTTCAGCAAGCTTAGGCAATGCCTGAATTTGTCAATGGTAACCGGCTTGGTTAACATATCGGCTTTATTTTCTGAAGTGTGAACCTTGTGCAATAGTATCTGCCCACAAGCAACCAACTCTCCGATCTTGTGAAATCTCACATCAATATGTTTGATCCTAGCATGATACACTTGGTTCTTTGCCAAGAAGATAGCACTTTGACTGTCACAATGCAATGGTCCACCTTGCTAAATGCCTAACTCATTTACCAGCCCCATAAGCCACATGACTTCCTTAGAAGCTTCACTAGCTACCATATACTCTACTTCATTTGTGAACATAGCAACAACAGACTAAACTAATGATCTCCACATAATTGGTCCACCTACAAGGGTGAAGACAAACCCCGTCGTGGACCTTCGATCATCTAAGTCTCCTGCATAGTCCAAATCAACATAACCAACAACTAAAGACTTACTCTGTTGGTTGCCAAACATGATATCGAGACCTGTAGTCCCCTTCAAATATCTGAAAATCCATTTTAATACTTACCAATGTTGTTTCTCTAATTTCGATATGTACTTGCATACTTGACTAACTGCTTGTGCCAAGTCCGGTCTAGTACAAACCATAACATAAATTAAGCAATCCACTACACTGGCATATGGAACCTTTGACATGTCATATGTCTTTGGACACTGATCTAGGGAAAGCTTGAAGTGATTTGTCATTAGAGTGCTCACTACTTTAGCATTGCTCATATCAAATCTCTCTAAGATATTTTCAAAATAGCTTTGTTGTGAGAGCCATAGCTTTCTAGCTCCCCTATCCCTGTGAAGCTCCACCCCGAGAATCATCTTAGCAGCCCCTAAATCTTTCATGTCAAACTCCTTACCTAGCATGAAGCGTTTGTAACCAAGCCTCAACATATAAGTGTCAAACCGCTTGTACCACTATCTAGGAGAATGCTTCAACCCATATAGAGACTTCTTCAACTTGCAAACCAAATGACTCTATCTAGCTGCACTAAACCCTTCTGGTTGTATCATGTAAATTTTATCCTCTAATTCACCATGGAGAAAAGCAGTCTTCAAGTCCATCTATTCTAAGTGTATATCTCGGCTGACTACCAAGGCAAGCACTAGCTTGATAAAAGTGTGTCTCACCATTGGGGAGAAAATCTCAATGTAGTTGATCCCCTCCTGCTGTGAATACCCTTTAGCTACAAGACGAGCCTTGAACTCTTCCCCTTCTTTTTCTGATATTGTTGGCTTCCTCTTGTACACTCACTTGCACCCAACTGTATGCTTGTCTGGGGGCAATGAGACAAACTCGCAAGTTTGGTTCCTCTATAGAGACTCCATCTCCTCCATCATGGCACCCATCCATTGTTCTTTCTCCTGGCTGTTTATAGCCTCTTGAAAGCTACATGGATCTCCTGAACTGATATGGAGAGCAACTGAAGCCATATCCTCAAAGCCATATCTCTCTGGAGTTTGTCTCTAGAAAGTAAATACTCTTGCACACTTGAACATTCTGCCTGAGAATTATCATGTTCTTGACTTGAACTAGTGCATGGTTCTTTGCCTTTATTTACCTGAACTATTTCATTGCTTATTGGAATCATATTTGATCCCAAAGTCTCTCCATTTGGCATGGGCACCTTTGTCAAAACTAACTGTTTCATCATGAAATCTTCATCAAACACTGCATCTCTGCTCAACACCACCTTTCATCTTTCTGGAAACTGGATCCCAGAACTTGAACCCTTTCACACATTTGGTATATCCAATGAAGATACACCTCTTTGACTTGGGATCAAGTTTATACTGTTCATCATTAGGTACATGTACATAAGTAGGACAACCAAATATACATAACATATTATAATTGACTGGATTATCTGTCCACACTTCTTCTACAACTTTACCATCCAATGGATCTTGTGGTGATCTATTGATGACATATCATGCCATATTAAGTGCCTCTTCCCAATATCCTTTAGAAAGTCCAGCATTCAGTCTCATACATTTGACCATTTCTGTAAGAGTTCTATTCATCATCTCTACAACATCATTATGCTGATGAGTCTTTTTCGCTGAAAAGTGTCTCTGAATACCATATTCCTCACAGAATTTCTGAAACTGTGAGTCTTTGTACTCCATACCATTGTCTGACATCAGGTATTTGATTTTTCTACTAGTCTGGTTCTCTATGTCTGCCTTCCAACCCTTGAATTTGGCAAAGACTCTTGACTTATGCTGCAGAAAATATACCCAACCTTGCGAGAAAAGTCATCAACGAATGTAACAAAATACATAGAACCTCCTAGGGATGCTTCCTGAGTAGGTCCCCATACGTCAGTGTGGACATAGTCTAGAATATCCCAAGTCCTGTGTTGGCCAGCCTTGAAACTAACCCGTGTATGTTTCCCAAGCACACAGTACTTGCACAAATCTAGGTTGCATTTGCTGACTCCCCTCAACAGTCCTCTTTTGCATAGTTCTATCATGCCACACACACTAATATGGCCCAAACGCATGTGCAATAATTTTGTAGCACCATGGTTTGAATCTACTGAAATCTCTTCAGCCACTCCAACAACGCAACCTACAACTGTTCTCCCTAACAACTTGTAAGTGTTCCCAATGGTCCTCTTACCCTTCATCACAATCAAAGCACCTTTTCATACTCGAAGAATATCACTATCCCCATAAACTCTATAGCTAAATCCTTTGGCCTACAATGTCCCAAAAAAACCAAATTCTTCTTCAAATCTGGTATGTGCCTAACCTCACATAACATCTTCACCACACCATCATCCATCACAAGTATGATTTCTCCCATACCAATAATTCCACATGCTTTATTATATCCGAGATACATGAAACCAAAATTTTCTGTCCTGTATATGGTGAATCATTCTCTGTTTGGCATCATGTGGTGGGAACAACTAGTGTCAAGTATCTACAAATTTGTACTATGATTTGATGATATAGATAGTAGATCAACTTCACTGTTGTAACCAGAGTAATCATTATATGCAACATTTGTATATGTAGATACTCCATCTTTTCCCACCAATTTGCTAGGACTCCATTCATTGGGGCAATCCCTTTTGTAATGCCTAGTCTGTTTGCACTTATAGCACTCTACTGGTGTTCTGCCCCTAAAATTTGATCTTTTCCCTTTGGCAGGACCTCCTCTGCCTTGTCTCCTCCCATGCACTTGGATCCCTTTCACATACAAACCATCACCCTGAGATCCTTCACCTATATTCTGTCTTATTTGAGTGTGGGACAGAAGTGCAGATATGATCTCATCCAATTTGATTGAGTCTTTCTCGTACGTCAATGTTGTCACCAAGTGCTCATAGGAATTTGACAAAGAACATAGTAATATTATTGTTTTGTCCTCATCATCAACCTTCACATCAAGTTTCTATACGTCATTGATCACTTCATTAAAATTATTGAGATGTTGTTGCAAATCAGCACCTTCCTGTATCTTTAGGTCATAGAGTCTCTATCAAATCTTTATTTATTTGTTTCTAACAACTAACTATTCATCAATTTTGTACATTAGAATACCATTAAACCGATGTTGGAATTTATTCCACAAAACCGAGATGGTATTCAAAGGTACTTAATAATTATGTAATAGGGGATTGCTTCGATACCATTGTACCGACGTTGGAATTTATTCTAACAAAGCCGAGATGGCGAACAAAGAGTAAAACCGAGTTCACTTACTTAATCAAAGAAAAAGAAAACATACTGAATTGAGGGAATTTCCACTTTCAACAAATTGGCACTACTTCCAGAACGATTTGTAGAAAGGGGAAAGCCAACTCTTCCCCCAAAATAACCTTTCAACAAAAGGATAAAGGAATAAGAAACCTCATTGTTCTACATCAAATGCACATGTATTTATTTATTAATATGGAATTTTTACTTTTTAGGTATATATATATATATATTTATATTTGATTGGTTTGTGCAGATAAATGATGGATTTGTTGAGGGTAAGGACCTTGTTGTTTCTGTTATGCCTAATATGGGTGAGGAACAAATTAATACTCTCAAGGATATTAGTCTAAAGAACTAGATTCAATAGTGTAGTGTTTGTTGTTGTTGTTTTCTCTATTTTTAAGCAAATATATTTATGGAAGCCTTCTTATAGCAATTTGTTGGAAACCGGGCTTATAAACTTATGAGGCTCCATTTTATATCTTCTATATTGCTCAATTTTGGCCAGTAGTGATTCGATGAGGCTGAATTTTTTGAGAATTCAATATTTGCAATAAACTGTAATGTTTTATATTCACATACAAGGTAGATTCAAAAGTTTAATTTTTATAAACTCATGAGGCTTATAAACTCTAGCGAGACTTGTATTCTTACCAAGACTGTTTATGGATGTGGTAACAAAAACAATATCACAATTTTATTTTGTTTTACTTTATTTTGACTACAGTGATGAACTTGTGAGACATTAACTACTACAAAGTCACATGTATATATGCAATTATGTAGAGGAGTTGAATGGATTGAAGTAGTATTATACAACAAAATTTGCATTATAGGAACACATTGTAGAGTGATTATGGTAACAAAATTTGCCTTTTTTCAAGCAATTGAATTATGGTATCAACATAATGACATATATATAAAAAAATTACAAACTTGAAATGTCATATATAGTCAAAACTTGCTTGAAGTAGTGTGAGGATAAACAACAAAGGCTCGCCATCACAGAACAACTGATGTTGTTTGGTATAGATTTTTTTCAAACTTTGTTGTATATAGGTATAGATTTTTTTAACTAGGAATTTGATGTCGTTTTGTTGTGAAAATTGAATGTTGTTAAAGATTTTGTTGTATTTATTCATGTTGGCAATGTACCAAATTCTCTAATACTCTTGTGCCTCATTCATTACTCTTAGTTATCACCAATAAAAATCAGTCTTGTTTGAAATAAAGGAGATATACACAACGAATTTTTCTTAGTTAAATCTTGACATATCAAACATAATCAGAACTTGCTCGTAGTTAAATAAAGGAGACGTACACAAAGAATTAGATTAAAGAATCAAATTGTTTATTACTTAAATGTAAAACTATTGAACAATATAATTCTAAATTTGAAATATTAAATAGTCTTATTATCATTTCAGATGTTCATTTGCTCTTACATTGAAGAGAAATGAGTTCTCCCAAATTCACTAGTATTGATTTGAAGTTATCAATATACTTTTGCATAGACAATGAACTACATGTCTTGCCATAAAAGAAAAAAACAAATTTAACACTAATAGAACATCTTAATTTAACACAAAATTAATAATATACTTTTGCATTGACTTTTAAAATTTAACATTAGTATTGGAAATCATATATATAACTGTCACTCCCAATAAGGATTATTATTATTAAGAATTAAATCTTAAATCTTTTAATATATTTGAGAATCTAGTAGGATTTTATATCACTAGACCAACACTTTGTTACTCCAACAACAAATATTTATCTTCACTAGTCTTGTGTTTTTTTATGAATTTGGAGATGAAGGAATGGAGTGGAACATAATGCAATCCGAAGGCGTAATGATGAAGGGATGGAATGGAATGATAGTCACATTCTCATTGTTTGTATTTCCCTTTTGTTCCACTATATCTTTTACTAAAAAATCTGTCAGAGAATTGGATCTTGACTTATGTTCTTCCATTTTCTTTTATATTCTACTTTATATCATACATCCAAACATAGCACATGATCATATTTAAGTACAATAGAATACACTCTCTCACTTTAATAAGTCTTAGCAATCGTTTTTCTGAAAATAACTCAGCTTTCGAAATTGAAAAATCAGTCTATTACAAAATAATTTTGATTTGTACGTTTGTTTTATATATCAATACAATGTTAGTGTAAAGATTTATATACAATTAATATATCATCCACCATTTATTCGTATTACTTATATTCAAAATTCAATATTAAATATAAAAAATGAATGATATAGTATCACAATCTAAATATATTACATTGTCAATAGATAATTTTATTATCTTCTAAAACTAGTTAAAATTGAACCCTTTATATTCCACTTAAAGTATACTAATAAATTCATATTCAATTAGTATCATTTTATAAAAGTTAAAACCACATATTGTATTTCATATGAGTTAATATTCATGTCCAAATGTTGTAGCAGGAATTTAATCACACCCTAATTAAGTTGGATTAGAATCCTCTACAATACTAAAGAGTCCAGTCCTATATTTAATTCTAATATGAAATACCAAAATAAAATTGTAGGTGCAGATTTTTTTATTATTTTAAAGCCCAAATTATTTTTATTATCTTTCTCTAGTATTCTCTGTGTCCAGTACCAAGAGAAACCATTCTCAATTAAGTAGTATATGTATGTTCAATTCAGTAGAAAGCTGCCTGGAAAATAAGAGATGGGGTGGTTCAAAATTGCAACCTCTTTCAACGGATTCAATTAGTTATCCTTGAGTTCTGAATGTTATAAACGATAAGTAACTTTGCTAAACATTGCCATGGGGTAGCTATGAAAATAATGGATTAGGGATGTATATGGGGTTTAGTTGACTGATTAAAGCTATACCATGCATTAGTGGATGATGGAGGATACTCAGTTGACTGATTAAAATAATAAATTATACCATGCATTAGTGAATGATAGAAGATACAAAACAAGATCTGCTGTTATAAACCATGTCTCAAATCTTGTCTACATCAATGATAATGAAATGAAAATAGAAAAAGTAATAAGTATTTAATTTTTTATTGACAATATATGTTTCTAATGGTGCAGGACAAGAGTTTGGGTAACAAATATTTGATTGAAGAAACATAGTTTGGTTGACCGATTAAAGCTATAGACTTAGTTTGTCATAGGAGCAGGTTGGATTTTGTAACAGCAATGAAGACAGACCTATCGAAGCTTTGATCTAAGAAACCAAATAAACCAGAACCCACAACAGAATAATAAAGTGCTCATAAAATACTTTAATCTTATGAAAAGCTAACCAAACATAATCAAAAAATCAATACATATAATAGTAGATTAGTAGTGAAGGAGAAAATATTTAAATGAGATATTATGTTTATTGTGGAAAACTCTCCACGTTAGAGATTAAAATTAACGTGACCTGATTCAGAAAAATGATCCATTCCTAATATCGTTATGAATCAAAATAACATTAATCATTGCAACAAATGATATAAATCAACACATACCAGAAAGAGGATATCGAACACAACCAAAGGAGGAGACAAACATTAAATAAAATATATCAAAACAAAAAACTCCTTAGTAAGAATAAGATAGTAAAATCTCGGATAAAGCAGGACAAATTTACATTCACAATTATCTATCAATAGACCATAACTTCTCCTATCTACCAAAAAAAAAATACCAAAACTTCTCCTAGCGTTTTCACTCCCCAATCCTAACACTCCAAACTCTCTAAATGGAACAACGATCTATTATCCGAAATCATGTCTCAAACCATATCTCGTACTAAATAATGAAACAAAAACAGAAAAAAGATTAATTTTTTAATTGACATAACATATTTTTATTAATGTAGAATAAGACTTGAGATATAATTTAAGACAGTATATGTTTGTTCCTCTAAACCATGACATTGACAATCATTATCCTTTTTCCACAAAAATAAACTAAGTAACCATGAAAATAATTTGAATAAATCTTTGTCCTACACCTACTTGCTTTATTATCAAAAGGTGCATGTGTAGTGGAATGGGTTTCATAACAACTCAACTTGACTTCCCTTATCCTAGTTAACATACCCAAATGCTTACCATTATCCCTTCTATATAAGCTTCAACAATCAAGCCATTACCTTATTCACATTACGTTTCACATATCCTTAAAATATACATACAAGCTAGCTTCTCTCAAGTTCAAATATTTAAAACAAAAAATGTCAACCACCATTGATGTCCCAGAGTCAAGCAATGTTGTCAAAGGGAAAGAAGTTTTAGTAGCACCAGCAAGAGTAGGGGGATGGAAGAAAGGGATAGCCATAATGGACTTCATTCTAAGGCTAGGTGCCATAGCTGCTGCTTTGGGTGCTGCTGCTTCAATGGGAACCAGTGATCAAACTCTTCCTTTCTTCACTCAGTTCTTTCAGTTTGAAGCCAGTTATGATAGCTTCTCCGCTTTCCAGTATGTGATTCTCACAGCTTTACTTAATTTAATTTAAATTGTGGATGTCATCACGTACCCAATATTGTGGTTGCGGTGTCTGCACAATTGTACTAGACCATAAATATGGTGTAACCCCGAATAACAATGACGTGACCACATCGGACTACACAACCATATCATACAATATTTTTTGCCACATCTAATTCAAAATTATTTTTTTAATTACAAAACAATTCACACCACATCGCGACGATTACAATTACAGTAATCACAACAATTACTATAATCGTGACTATAATTTAAAACACTATATAATTCCTTAAAAAATGTCTTTCATTTCCACACATATTCATAGATATGCAATGCTTAATAATCAAAATGCAGGTTTTTCGTTATTACGATGGCAATAGTGGGTGGCTATCTGGTTCTATCTCTACCTTTATCTGTTGTAGCCATCATACGACCCCATGCAGCAGGACCAAGGCTTTCCCTTATCATCTTAGACACTGTAAGCTCTTTAACACTTAGTTAGATTCCATATTTCAATAACCTTCCATGATTGGTAAGTGTAACTGGATTCATGTATCCAGTTGTTATTATTTGAATGGACTATTTAAATATGTATCTTTATTTCAAGTGAAAACAATTGTTATTATAAGAAATAAAAAAAATTAAAATAGTCCATGATCAATATTAAAAGATAAATGAACATGACTTTTTAATTGATCTACGTTAATTAACAATCAATTTTAACTATTTATGGTGCAAATTTATTATTCTGATACTACTATTTTGACTTGATTATAGAAGAGATTTTATTAATCTGAAACTGGTTTATGAGTTTATTTATATTCTGATAATTTAAATAGAAGCTTTCTCTGTGTATTTATAAAATTGCAGGTGTTTCTTACTCTAGCCACTGCTAGTTCTGCTTCAGCTGCTGCTATAGTTTACTTGGCACACAATGGAAATCAGGACACAAATTGGATTGCCATCTGCAATCAATTTGGAGATTTTTGTGCGCAGACGAGTGGGGCAGTTGTGTCATCGCTAGTTGCTGTGGTTATCTTTGTATTGCTGATTGTTATGTCTGCTTTGGCTCTTGGGAGGCATTGAAAATTAAGTTACCTGTATTCTTATTGATGAGCATGTTTTATTCTGTTTTCCTTGTCTTCCTCACGTTTTGAAGTGTTTTCATGAAATCATGACTTCTGTCAAATTTATTATCACTTGTATTAGTTTGTATTAGAAATTAAAAATTAATAACCTTTTATATAGAACATATAATAGACTTATATCTAATTCCTAATTACCTAACTTTTAACTAACTAATTATTTAATTATGGAAAATATACTAGGTAGATTTAAAATAATCACTAGCTCAATATAATATTAATTTAAAATACCAAAATATTTTAGTATCTCTTCAAACTAGAGAGTGGATGTTGACAACTCACACCTTAGACAAAAGATGATTAAATGGAAACATGTTTCCCTTTGTTAAAAAATATGCAACTACACCATTAAAAAGAATGCATGACCAATTTTATTGTCACTCAAGTTGAGATATTCAATGAAAAATATTAAGAGATAATAATTTTCCAAAATATAGCACATGAAAATAACAAGTTTGTGTAAGAGAATTAATAGAAGAAATAGAAGAATTCTTAGAAGAAAATAAATTGAAATCGAAAGTAATGAAGTTGTCCATCAAAAACCAACACAATAGAAAGAATATCAAATAATATTATTGCTAAAAATTATTATATTGGTTTCTTGACCAATAAGAGAAATCTAGAATATGATAATATATGAGCTATAATGCTAAAAAATACCATGTCAATTTCTTGGCCAATGAATATGATGAAATATGAGCATTTTTTGCTCAAAAATAACAAGAGAAGAAAATGATGAAATATTAATGTTTTTTGCTCAAGAATAACAAAAGGAAGAATGTGAAAGAGAATGATAAAGAAAGAAAGAGAGCATATTGCAATTGGCCATAAGAAGAATTCATCTCATTCATTCAATCAATACTTTGCCATTTACATTGATGAGTATTACTTGGTGATGAATGTCTGCTAAGTGTAGGTGAGGTTGGTGTAATATGTTGGTGCAGGGATGTTCTATTTGTATTTGGATGATCAATAGGATTAATGTCTAGGAAAGAAAGATCATTTGTGTTGCCAGTATCACAAAAAATTGATGATGGTAGAGTGTCAATACTGGACTCAGTGTGTACAATGTAAGGAAAGATGTTTTCATGAAATATGACATTTCTAGATACAAAAATTTGTCTACTATGTAAGTCTAGAAGAATAAAACCTTTGGTCCCTAACTTATATCCCAAAAACACACATTTCCTTGACCTTGCCTCTAGTTTTGATCTGTGGTGAGGACTTGTGGTGGCAAATGCTTGACATCCAAAGACTCTAATATCAGATAAGTTGGGACTTGTTTGATGCAAAAGTTCATAAGGACACTTGTTTTCAAGAATTTTGCTTGGCAATCTATTTATAAGAAAGGTAGCATGTTGTAAAGCATAGGACCAATAATGCTGAGACAAATTCGATTGAAACAGCAAGGCCCTAGTGACATTGAGAAGATGTCTATGCTTTCTTTCAACCACTGAATTCTGCTGAGGAGTTTCAGTGCATGAGG
This sequence comes from Lupinus angustifolius, assembly GCF_001865875.1. Lineage (NCBI taxonomy): Eukaryota > Viridiplantae > Streptophyta > Magnoliopsida > Fabales > Fabaceae > Lupinus > Lupinus angustifolius. Next base: position 4,476,940 of record NC_032013.1, read on the forward strand.
TTTGATGAATAATGCCTAGGTTACTAAAAAATTGTGAATCATTGAACTCAATTCCATTATCAGTTCTTAATATTTTTACTGTTTTATTGAATTGGTTCTTAACAAAGCTTACAAAGTTTTGCATCAAGATTCTAGTATCAGCCTTTGATTTCATCAAAAAAGTCCATGTGTTTCTGCTATGATCATCAACTACTGTAAGAAAATATTTGTGTCCATGTATTGAACTAATAGAAAGAGGACCACATATGTCCATATGAACAATTGCAAACAAATCAGGACTTCTATGTTTTTGACTCAAGAAAGGAAGCCTAGATTGCTTTGCTAAGTAACAATGATCACAAACTATCTTATTATCAGTTTTTACGTATGAAATTTTTTTACAAACATTGTGCAACACAGATATTGATGGATGTCCCAATCTGAAGTGCCATAAGTCGAATTGAGGCTCATTGTGTTTGGCTTGAAAGGCAGTGTTTACATTATGTTTGTGAGGCTTGGTTTTGGCTTTGAAAGGAGTAGTCTTAATCACATACAAAGCATTTCTCACTTCAGCAATTCCAATCATCTTCGATGTAATCATATCCTGGATGACACATTTTGAATCAGAAAAAGTTAGTTGACAATTCAAAGACTTGGTTAATTTGCTAATTGATATGAGATTGAACTTAAAGCTAGGAATGAACAAGACATCATATAGCATTAGTGAATCAGAAAATTTTACTGAGCCAGAATAGTTTGTGTGTATGACAGTTCCATTAGGTAACTTAACATGGATAGGCTTGATAGAATGATAAGACATGAACAACAAAGGATTATGACATATATGATCTGTGGCACCAGAATCTAAAATCCAATTTTCTGATTTACCTGAACAATCACCTTTGTGGATTTGTAACTCACCATCAGGGACATGACTTATTTGATTGACATTATGAGTGGTAGTGTTTGACATAGTGGAGTTTTTGAGCAAGGCTGCAAGTTGATTACATTGTTCTGCACTAAAATTGAGGATAGGTGAGAGTTTGTGACTACCAAGTGGCAAAGAATCCATTTGTTCTTCTGGTTCTGAATCAGTTCTTGTAGCACTATTGACATCACCAGTGCTTTGTTTTCCTTTGCTGCTTTGGAAATGTGGTGGAAAACCATGTTTGAGATAACATGTTTCAATTGTGTGCCTCTCTTTTCCACAATAAGTGCACACTTTGGTTGAGATTCCTCTTCCATAGCTTCTACCATTGTATCTTCCTTTGTTTTGCACAAAACTTCTTCCAAAACCACCTATATTCCCTGATCTGAAATTAGATCTTTCAGTAGCATTGATCATTGATTTAGGAGCAATGAGATTCATTCCAATTAATTGCCTCTCTTGCTGAACAAGCAACGAGAAGGTTTTGTTTATCAAAGGCAAAGGCTCCATCAACAGAATTTGAGCCTTAGTAGCATTGAACTCATCATTTAATCCTTTTAAAAAACACACAACATACTCAATATCTCTCTGCCTTTTTACTGTTTTCATT
>NC_032013.1:4478556-4482413 GCF_001865875.1 Lupinus angustifolius
ACACAACGAGTAATCCATGAAACAACCATGTTATTACATCGTTCCCATACATCAAACTCAGGATCCATGGAATTAGGTACAGCAATCGTTCCATCAACAAATTTATACTTATTCTTAGAAAGTAAGGCTCGTTTCATACCTCTAAACCAGACATGATAATTCACACCATCAAGAGGAGGTGTGACCAGAATAGCTCCTGGATTTTCACCTGGATGCAGATAAAATGGACTCTGAACATCAGTGTTGTTGAGGAATGAGGAAGTTTCTCTATCTGATTCAAAACTCATTTGATTTGTCATGGTGAATTCAGAGTGATGCAGGAGGAATTTTCAGAAAATTTTGCAAAAGAGATTGAGAGATTTGTGCGCAGCTTTTGGTAATTAGAGACAAGCTCTGATACCATATTGCAATTGGCCATAAGAAGAATTCATCTCATTCATTCAATCAATACTTTTCCATTTACATTGATGAGTATTTATACAATGAAGAAGAAAGTGAAGGAAGAAGTGAAGCTGATAAATGATAAAGCTATAATGAATCCAGGTGCATTGAGGATGTATTGAAGAAGTGAAAAAGGACTAGATGCATTTGTTGATGAGTTGCTTGAGAAGCAAGGCACTTGTTGGTAACTCATCTTCCTTTTGTTATGTTGCTGGAAAGTGTATCAATAGAGCAAATATTGATTTTGGCTTAAAAGCTGGTTGTTAAACTCATAAGTCTAAACATCTCTTTGAACCATTGCATTTTCTTCTTCCAACACTTTTTTTTGAACACCTTGAATAACTCTCTTCCTCTACAACATAGAAGACATAATTACATTGCCCTAATATTATATTAGAAATTAAACAGCAAGAAAAAAATGTGAATTTCATTCATTGAATGAATAGAATTGAATGGATTGAATTACAAAGAGATTATCAACCTATTATATAGAAAATACAATAGACTTAATCATGTCTAACTCCTAACTAACTAATCTATTTTACACATGTTTTAATCATGGAAATTATAGAAAAAGTAAGTGAATTTAAACTCATTACTTGCTCAATGTAGTATTAACAAAAAATAACATAATATTTCACAATTTTGAGTAGATATTGTTGTGGAATATTAATTAATATATATATATTTGGTCCAATTTGTATAGTATTTATGTCCCCTTCACTTTTGAAGGTCACAAAAAGAATTTATGATTTAGTTGAGGAAACAATCATACCCTAAAACTCTCTCAAAGACATATAAAAGGAATAAATATGAGAAACATTGATTCAAGTATGATTGTATATCATTATTTTATATTATGTGTGAGAATCATAAGATTCAAGATTCTAGGATTGATATTTCATCAATCATAAGAAAATTCTAACAAGTTGTATCAGAACATAAATTCTGAATTTTATGATTCTCCATAACGAGTGTCTTTCCAAATTTTGTATAAACCTTAATTTTAATTTGAGGATTTTTTGCTTCCGCTATCATGTTCTAAAGATTGTGAATTTTATATTGATTATTTTCATTCTAACTAGTAGGATACCCGTGCATTTGCACGGGTTGATGTGTTTTATTGGAGGTAGAGATTTAGAGAATTAAATTTCAAAGTTGTATAATAAAAGAGAAAGAAAATATTGTTATGTTGTACTATTGTGCAAATAATTAACATATTTTATGATAAATATCATGGAGTGTAGCATTAGCTTTGTTAGTTTGTATTTAAACTTATAAAGTTGAAATAAATGACATATTAGAGTTTAGGAAAAATAATAATAATGTAGTATACGAATCTTAAAGTATAAGTAAAATACATGTTATAGCTTTTGGAAAAGTTTCTTATAAACAATATTTATTCTTGACATTAGATTTTTACCATCATTATCATGTATTAGTATATTCCATCTTTTTTTACTTTGTACACTTTAAATTGCCATATACGAATCTTTTTTACTTTGATTAACACATGCAAGTTTTAAAAATTATTATGACTTTGTGATTCTTTAATTCTTGCATGTGTTGGGATAATAATCATGAATGCATCTATTCATCTATTATTGAAGTGGTTGATATATTTTGTTGAATGACTTTCCCAAAGAGTACAACTAATGACATCAACATTGCTTAATTTTTAAAAATTAAGTTATAAAAATTAGAAACATTTATATAAATAAATAAAGCAACATTATTGATAACAATATATAAAAACACCTAAGATCCTTCACGTTGAAGCTGACTTTTTTTAAGTTTGTCTTAGTCTCAGAGAATATTAGTTCATCAACAACTCTGATAATATTTATTTGAGTTAATAAAAAAATATGATCAATGTTGCATATAATTAAAGTAATTTTTGAGTTAAAAGGTTTTGATTGAACTAAAATGAAAGAAGTATTTTGATCTAACCTACTAACAAAACAATGCGAAAATTCTCGGCTAGTATGTCCTCAAATTTTTTGAAAGAATATTCACATACTGGAATATCAGGAATGTCTTTCTCTTTAAGTGTTGTACCAGTAATAAAATATCATTATGCATAATATTAAAATTGTTCATAACATAAGTCTCATGCTCTTCCAATTTATGACTCCACTCATTGAATTTATCTTTCCTAACATTAACTTGTATCTTATTACCCTACAATACATAAAACAATATAATATTGTAAATGAAAATTGTATGAATTAAATGTATTATTTGAAATCATATAAATTGCAACCTCACTGTCCACCAATATCATTTCAAGATACACTAGTTTTAGTGGCATTTGAACATACCAAAGATCAAAATTCTAATAACAATCTTCCGTAGTTGCTTAGAGTCATTTAAATCTTTTATCATGTCAAATGGGCGTGATTTTGTCATTAACCAGTGAAAAAAAATTAATTAGCTTTGAACATTTAGAGATAGTAAAAAAATAATCATATAAATAACCATATAAATATTCCACAAATTCTCATCCATTATATTAATTAAGAATGAAATCATCACTGTCTTTTGATCTTCTTAATCTAGTATTTTTAATATTTTATTTATGTTATATTTCAAGAATCAAATAACCACATGTCTCTCGTGCAATGGCTGCACGTAACAAACATGTTTTTATGATTACGCCCAAACCTGAACTCCTAATAATATTAACAATTTTATTTTTGTTAGGTATCAGTGGCACAATACACCTAGAAGGGGAGGGGGGTTGAATAGGTGTGGCGGAACTCAAGTTCCACTTTTGGTGTTTACACAATTGCTAAAAAATGTCCAGTTAATCGATTAACCAGTCGGCTTAATCCATTAACTCACAACAGAAACAGAATGATCAGATCAACAATTTGAACAATTATTAACCAACACACAGACAAACATACATCAAATGTTTTTATGCAAGATTGACAAGGATATAGCAAGGTATAAGCATGCAAAATATCAGCTTCAAATTCGAATTTAAACATCTTGAAATATAAAAGAGAAAGGGATAGAAAAGATTGCGCAAAGATTTTATCCTGGTTCGTTTTGCTGTCCACTCCAAACTACATCCAGTCCTCCCCTCTGACCTGGGAGATTTTCCTTCTTCACTATAGAACACAATGTACGTTAAATACACGCTTCCAATTACAAGACTCGAACGCTCCTTTCTTGGAACCTAAAGAACTTCGTCACCCTTGGTTTGACCTTTCCCAAAACCGCCTCCAAGAAAACCTTTCTTACCGCGATTCGGTCCCAGCCAAGGTATCGCTCTTTATCCCAAGACCTCCAAGTCTTTGTGAAGAACACCTTACCTAATTGTAGCTAGGATTTTCCCAATCCTTGAATTACAATGCTTTGAGTTATGAATGAGTACTTAATACTCAGATATTACAATAAAGATCAAAGAC
>NC_032013.1:4482513-4483075 GCF_001865875.1 Lupinus angustifolius
CTAATCTTTCTCCTAATTCAACATGCAATATTTTCTCCTAGATATAACAATGAGTAACTCAAAAATATGCATAGAGAGTGATGTACAAATGTATGGATTCTTGTGCCACATATGCTGAGATTTCATTTTAAATAGAAAACTGTTTAAAGTCCCGGTTAATCGATTAAGTACCCATTTAATTGATTACGGGTTGTTGGAAATAATTGTTTTCAGTTTTTTAGTTTTCTGTTGAAACTGTGATTCTATTAATCGATTAACACTATTCATAATCGACTAAACAATGTAAAACTATGTTGTTAATACATGGTGAACTACCTATAGGATATATGCTCATGCAATACATGATTTCCAAATATAATACCTTTAATGCACAAAATCAATATATTCAAATACATGAACCTAATTATCATATATTTCTCGATGATGTCTCATTTTAGTGGATTAATTACTTTATTAAGTCTTGTAAGACTCACACCTAGGTTTACCTAACCTAGACTCAATATCTATGGCAAGCATCTTAAAGTTCTAAAAAGATAATAAAGAATTATAACCTAAGTCTAAT
>NC_032013.1:4483175-4485064 GCF_001865875.1 Lupinus angustifolius
AAGCTTTAATTAACTCATTGTCTTCATCAAAACATAGGCAAACCATTGTTAGTGCAATCCTTGACACTTTGCACTTTCAATCTCCCCTTTTTGATGATGACAAACACCACATCAAATAATATGTTACATTTGGTGAATTAGCTTGACGATGTTGTACATTTGCATAATGGTTGTGAATTCAAAGTTGAAGTGCCTTTCTCTCCCCCTTAGGTAAGCAATGATTAATAATATGAAAGCTATTATGACAACCTGCAAATAACATCAAACACAACAAGCAACCTTTCTCCCCTTTTGATATTATAAAAAAAAAAGATTCGAATATTCAATTCTAGTCAAAAGTAAGAAGAGATATAGCAATTTATTTTGAAAAACTGTAATTATTAGCATATGCAATAACCAGTTTGAGAAGCTTAAACAAATGCATTGATTTCTAACACTAAAGCTGAATATAGACAAATTTTGCATTACATATCCATTATGTAAATAGTTTAGACATGGAATGATTAAACATATATGTATGCCACTTGTTAGCACCACTTGTTTGACTATTTCCATTTTAAAGCATATTTGAATCATTCAGTTATAATACACAATTAAGACATGTTCAAGATTCACGGAAAATCAAATTCTATTTAACATAATTAGCAAGGTTCAACATAGTTACAAAATGCTATGATATCACATGTTATGAATTGAGTGAAATAATAACATATACTTTTTAGTTCAAGTGTACTCAATATCAAGAATTAATTTTGTAACATTGTTAATAGATCCTTCGGTGATAGGTCAAGATTACCACTTGTTTGATGATATGATCAATGTTGTGTATTTGACATTCAAAGTGCACTGCCCCCCTTTTCATTGTTCTTCCCTTTATCTTCTCCCCCTTTGTTACTTAGAGAAGTACTTTTGGTAGGTAGCATAATACGAAAGCTCATTTGACGACCTTTCTCAATAACTTTTCTTCTTAATAACCTTAATCTACTCACCAACCTTGTGCCTTTCTCAATAACCTCATCCCTTGATGCTCAAATGTCCTTTGGCACACCTGCAAACACAATTTACTTGTCTCTTTCGGGTACCCAAGTTATTTTGGGTCCCTTCTTATTAGTAACTAAAGGGTCTTGCCCCTTCTTTACCCAAACATATTTGCCACTTGGCACACCAAATTTTCTAATAAAGCATGTAGTGCATGTGTGACCATGTGTACCACAATAGAAACAAGTAGGCATGTTATTATTTGACTTCTTATATATATGAACTACTGGATTTCTCCATGGTCTTTTCTTAGGTTCAGGTTTATATCCAATTCCAGATCGGTTACCAACGTTTCTTCTATTAGCAAGCAATGTGTTAAGGTTTTCTTGACTATATGTTAGCTTTGAAAGTTTTTGTTTCAAAACAAAATTTTCAGCATTTAAACTCTCACAAGTATCACATATAGAGGGTTGACATAATTTAGAAGTAGAGCAATCACATGAGGCACATGCATAGATAAGATCAAGAGTTTCATTTTCAAGTTTAAGTTCATCTAATTCCTTTTTTTTTCATGCAAGGAGATAACTCTTTATCTATCTATATTTTTTTTAACAATTTTCTTCAATTCCTCATGCATTTCGACATAAGCTGCATATAATTCACCATATGGGGGATAGTCATTAGAGCATGATGAAGTATAGGAATGTATCTCAATAGAATTATGTTCATCACTAGATGTGCACTTCTCACGCACTTGTGCCATAAGGCATACCTTTGAGTTTTTCTCCTCATCGGATGAGCTTGAAGTCGAATCTTTCTCGGAATCGTTCCAAACAATGTGTGCTCCTTTTGACTTGGACATTCAAGAGTTGCTCTTCTTGTTATCGACTTTCTTGAGGTGGCTCGGGCAC
>NC_032013.1:4485164-4485453 GCF_001865875.1 Lupinus angustifolius
CAAGGGTGACCAAATGATTTACAACATGAGTAAAACATTTTTGCATATTACATATAGATTCATTAGGAAGCATGCGAAATAACTCATACTCATGCATAAGCGCATTTAGTCTAGCGTGCTTAACTTCACTCATACCTTTGTGGGTAACTTGCAAAGTATCCCACATTTCTTTTGCATTAAGGAACTGCGAGACTCTAAAGAATTCGCCATAAGATAAGGCCGAAGTAATAATGTTCTTAGCCTTAAGGTCATGTTGGACCTTTCTTTTCTCAATATCCGTCCATAAGCA